>NC_136612.1:28577503-28900003 GCF_933228915.1 Telmatherina bonti
GCATGTGTGAATGCATGGGTGTGTTTGTAAGGATTCATCTACCCCAGCTCCCCTAACAAGTACTGAAATAATAATGAGAACATCAGTTGTGTCTGAGTGGTGTGTATGAGAGAAGGAGTAGGAAGGTAAGGATGGAGGGAATAATAATAATAATAATAATAATAATAATAATAATACAGCAGAGTAAGGAAACCTCGAATTCTGAATCAACATCTGATCCTTTGAAATACTTTATGAGAGCGTTTTTTTTTTTGTTTTGTTTGTTTTTTTTTTGTTTTTTTATTTATTTATTTATTTATTTTTTCTTTGATCTGTGCAATCTGCTGTTAGGAACATTAATCACATCTTCTGCAACAAGCAGTCTCATAGCGGTCCCTATGGGAAATCCTCCAATAGCCAAACAGAGGACAATCATGTTGGTCTGTGCTTGTTTTTTAATTTTTTTTTTTTACGTTTATGTTCACATAATGAACACTTTGAGATGGAGCAGAGAAAAAGTGAGAGAAAATCTCTGACATCTAGAGTTTTTTCCACTCTTTAAGGCATTTAAAGGGAGGTTATCAAGATTAACATTTAAGTTTTGTTGTTTGCTGCTGGCCATTCTTCTAACAGATCTGATTTAACACTTTAAAGCCAATATAAGCTCAGATGTCCTCAGGATAAGTCAGCTTTCGCTTTCATCTAAAAACAAATACTTATAGATGTTTTTTTTAGGTAAGATTCACTCTTTAGATATGTCATTTTCCTTTTCAGCTATGTAATGCAACCTTTTTAACATAACTTATTTAACATTTATGAGAATGATCACGTCAGTAAAAAAGTGCACCCTCTGTAGCACATTAATGTATTCATTTAATGTGTTCATCTGGTCAATAAGTAATGATAGAATCTGATGAGGTGTGAAGGGAAGAGGGTTCATTTCCCTGGTTTAAAAAAGTTTCCCCAGTTCTGTGTAGCTGTAAATTAATCATGAATAAGTTCTAATTTGAATGATTTATAGAAATAAAAATTAAATACTGCTCCAAAGTGGAATCTTGAAACACGCTCTGTAATACTAAAAACATTATCCAGCTAAAAAGATGACAAAACTGAACATATTTATTTCAATATTTTACTTGCATGCTGCAATTTCAATGGTTTATTACAAAATACTTCATGCAGCATTTTTGTGGTTTTTAAAAGTGCAAAACGAGTCAAAAATCACTTTACAGATCACTCAGCGAGCATGCCAAACTGGATCACAATCACTCCATACATCTTTTGTCCAAAGAACCGACCAAATATCAGTATTTAAACTGTTTTACGAAACGATATCAAGAAAAATACTTTGAAGAGAATACCCACACATCCATCACAGAGTACAGTGGCAGGCGTGGAACTCTTTAAGAATTCATAATCATGCTTGTGGACATGTTTTGTATTTTTTAAGCAGTCATTTGAAATTTACAAAAAGAGGGAAAAGAATAACCAACCTAGACATGAGGTAACAGCTTGTAAACATTGTCGTTACTTTGCTCAAATTGGCAAAATTAAATTCACTCAGAAATATTTAACAATTCGGTCCACTTGTAAACAAATGCTTGAATTTTACGCACAAACATTGGTCGAACTACTTTCAAGAAGTCGTTCATCGGAAGGAAATGTGAAGTTTTGCATATCTTTCATCTCCAGGACGCAGAAATGCAGATCTTGAGGTTTTGGGATCCGCACCTGGTCCTGGTACTGGTTCTCTTTCCCACTGCATCTGACCTCAGTACTCTAGCTAAGTCCAATCATGACAGTTTCCACGTCTTTGGAGGGTCTCCGTTCCTTCACCAGGAAATTAATCATGCTTTCTGATTTGATCATTAGGTTGCACCCGAGAAAAAATATACCAAACATGACGGTGAGCGACAGGACGCACAGCACTGCTATCTGCACAACACGCATGACGAAGAGTTTGCGCTCGTCTTGCAGCAGCACCAGGGAGCCTCCTCCGTCGCCGGTCACCACGTCGTCTGTGCTGTTACTTGAGAATATATCCAGAGCCCCGGCGAGGGTCTGACTGCCGTTAAACAGCGCGCCCTGGGTCACGTTGAAGAGGGAAACATTCATGTTTCTGTTACTGTAAGACACGGCACTCCAGCTGAAAGACACGCACGCACAGTCTCGCCACAAAACCCGGACTCCAGGCGAAACCTTGCTTCATGTGAGTGTTCAGATAAAAGATAATAAGAGGAAGGAAAAACGACACGCTTGCAATGTCCAGATCAACTGGCAGACATAGAGTTCTGCTCCTGCCTCAGTGCGTAATGAGCGCATCCACATGGCCACACCGCTGCAGCCAGAGCGTCGTATCAGGTGCGTAAAAAGTTTCAAGGTAGTTAGTTAAAGCCCACGTTTGAAGGATTTTTAAGTATTCTTCTAGACTGAAAGTACGGCACGGTGTCTCTCACCGTGAAATATGAGACACTCCCTGTGCGCCTGTGTGTTCTCCGCGAGCGTTTCCTCTGTGGTGCGTTTTAAAGTGATGAGTTCCCCCTGGAGTACACCACCACCCCCTCACCAGGGGAGGTGGTTAGGCGGCCTCGAACTGTTCTGACAGGCAATCCAGAAAGAAAAGATGCAAAATAGACAGAAATGTTTATTTTATTCGCATTTGTTTTCTTTTGAATATTTCTAAAATAATGTCATTTAATTTTCAAACATCAAGATGTTTGTAATCATAATCTTCAAGTTAATCTACAAGTGTAACTCCTTGTAGACAGAAAAGGGCTCTTCTGGATAATTAGTTTACATGCAGATACTTTAGAATAAACACGTCATTAACATGGATATTTCCAAGTAGATCCAAACTATTAATATTGTTGATTTAGACAAAGATGAAACTTTTTAAAGTGTCTAAAAATATTAAGACTTTTGACTCAGTTAAGCCAATATGAGCAGATGACTCCTTGGCACAAAGAGAGGGGGGGGGGGGGGGGGGAGCGTATGAATGCTTAGAAATGCATCACTGTGGCAGAAAAAGTGCCTTGAGAGGATAAAGGCACACTGAGCTGTAACTTAGAGATGAAGACAAGAATTAATAAAATATGATTGAACTTGGGCAAATGTTTCTCCCCTGCTTCTTTTGAGCGAGTTATTTTTCTTCCATGCAGACTGCAGCTTTAATTTAATTCCTCAGCAGAAGATATTTCTTGGATTACTTATTGGAAGGATCCATTTCAAAGATAACTTTGTTGATCAACTATTTCATGCAGATGTGACACCTTTGCAACCTCATGAACAAGGACGAGTCTCCAGAGAGCTTCAGTGCAAATATTACAGGAGTGGTCTTCCATGTAATCCTGGTGTTATTCACACACAACAATTTATGCATAATGTAAGGTTTCATTTGGAAGCCAATGCTTCATTGGAAGGCTGTATCTGTGATACAAATTAAAAGTGTGCATCTATGTGCAATGTTCCTTTAATAAAATATAACTTTGTTACTTGCATATGTATTTTCTGAAACTTGATGAGGTTAACACTTTGGATAAATCAGTTTATTCTTAGAATATGTGAAGAGGATTTTCTGGAGTCAAACAAACAGTGAAATTTCCTTAAATAATCAAAAGTTCAGTTCTTTTTTTGCAAGCAGTGTTTCCATCTAAATAAATCTTTGCAATCTTATTTAACTCTTTTACTACCCCACCACCACTGAAAACTTTTCTCAAAATCTTCTTGTCAATAATAGTTTCTCCTCTTTTTTTAAATAATTCACATGTACTTATAAGGATGTGAAATTGAAGCGTTGCTGCAGTAAATAAGAATAAGATACTTAGATGATTTAAACAACTCTGCGATACCCGTGAGCGGTGTCTGGGAGATTAATCTGCTGTTTGCTCAAAAACAAAAGCCATGAAATTCGATTTGCAATGCTCCTGATGTCTGCGTAAGCGGCTTTCAGCAAGCGACTGACAAGCATGTGTACAAACAATGATTAGCTCCTTCCACAAACACCTTTTATAAGCTTGGAGCTGGTTTGTTTTCAGATCATTTATTAATGGCTGGTAACAGAGGAACAATGGATCGTAGATGTTGACAATAAGATCAAATTATCCCATTGGCTTTTTTTTTGCTTAATTGCAACAAATTAATCAGAAGCATGTAAATCAACTATGCAATCTCATTCTATTATTCACTCCAGAATGATTATGGAAAGTAGCGTGTACTTGCACCTAATCTTTCTGTCAATATGTAAATCCTCTGCTACCTAACAATGCTACTACAAGGCTTTAGACAACAAAACTTCAAAGAATACTAAAAACAGAGGTCGGGGAGCACTGGCGAAGCCAAAAAGAAAGAGAATTCAATCAATGTGTCACTCTTTTGAGCTTTTAAATCATTCAGGAAAATTTAGCACATCATTCTTCAGAAGTTAATCTTTTCAAAGCTTTATATGCTTATAAATCTGTTGCTGATTTTGTTGTTTGATCTTGAAGAGGATTTTCTGTGAAATTGATGCCACCGAAGCAGTTATATATCTTGTCGATTTAGTGTTATTGTTTGCGTAACTGTATAAGAAAATACTGTATATTCATAAGAGGCTGCGTACATGAACGTGACTGTCTGACTTGTTCCTTAGCAACAGAAGACCTGTGAGCCCAGTGACAGATGGTTGGTAAAGTTATTTTGGTTTAGAGGAGAAAGGGGGGGGGGCAATGAGGCGCCTTTACTGGGAAGAAGCAGTTGTGTATCCAGGGCACATTGACTGGGGTGGAACACAGTGACAGGGCGCGATGGCCATGGCATAATGCGCATCAAAGTCTGAATAGAACAGCAAGTGGAGTAATATTTACTTCTGTAAAATAGAACAACAAAAAAAAAATCTCAGAGAAAAGCCCAATTTCCTCAGATCGGTCAATTCCAGGAGGCCTAAGCAGACACCACCCATCAATTTGTACCATTGTGGTGATGATGTGGGGACATGAACATCCAGGCAGCTGTGCTGAGTAACAGAGATCATCTCATAATAATAAATGTATGTTTAAAACTGAGCAACATTATTTAGGATTCTTGCCATATTTATCTCAGTGACTGCTTTATTAGGTCCACCTTACTAATTCCCAGCTGGACCCTTTCTTCCCTTAATTCATGGTGGCATAAACCGGCTGTAGGGAGCCATCACAAAGATAAGATGTGGTCACAGAGAAATGGACATGATCAGCAACAATACACAGGTAAGCTGGGGCGTCTAAGTATTCAGTTGGTACTGAGGGGACCACAGTGTGCCAAGAAAATATCCCCCTCACCATTACACCGCCAGCAGCACCCTGAACTGTTGACACGAGGCAGGATGGATCCATGGTTTCATGTTGTTTACACCCAGTTCTGACCCCACCATCTGAATGTTACAGCTGATCTGGAGGCTCATCAGGCCAGGCAACATGTTTTTCTCTTTCCCATTGTCCAGTTTTGGTGAGTCTTTGTTTTTATGTTCTTAGCTGACAGAAACGGCGCGCTGTGTGGTCTTCTGTTGCTTTATTTAGTACAAGGTTTGAATCTGCGCATGCAGATTAGGTATTGCGCATTCTTTTGTTGGAACCAGTTTTGGTTTTTTGAGTCACTGTTGCTTTTTGGCATCTCCAGTCTGCCCATTCTCCCCTGACCTCTTGACTTTTTCTCTTATTTGGACCATTCTTTGTCAACCCTAGAGATGGTTGTGTGAAAATCCTAGTAGATCAGCAGTTTCTGCAACACTCAGACCAGCATGTCTGGCACCGACAATCATGTTCAAAGTGACAGAATCCCCTTTATGTCCCATGCATGGCTAGAACTTCAGAAGTTGTCCTCACCGTGTCTGCATTCCTCAATACATTAAGTTGCCACCATGTGACTGGAGGATTAGTTATTTGTGTTTGGAAGCAATTGAGCAGGTGCACCCAATGAAGTGGCCTAAGAGGGTTTTTATTCTTTGTTCTCTTTACTGGATTGCTTCATTTTCATTTGACCACATGGTGGTGCTAAAATGTCTGAAGAATTTCTCTTTTTTTTTTTTTTTTTTTTTGTCTGATCTTGAGTCATAGATGAAGATGTAAGCAGCATAAAGTTTGAATAAAGTAAACAGTGACGATTCAAACAAGTTACTTGTGCTGTTTTTACATAATACTGTATGTTGATATAGTTAATTGTTTTAAAGGTATGATTTTAAAGAAGATGACCAAATTTAAGACCAACTACATAAATCCATCAATATTCATAACCAGTGAAGATGGAGCCTATCCCAGTGATCATTGGGCAAGAGGCAGGGTCTACTCTGGACAGGTTGGCAGTCAACAACTTAAATTATAAAGTAAAATAAAGTACAACTTAGAATAATGTCATTTCAACTTTTAAGTTCTCATTAGCAATAGTGTTGCTCCAGATGTTCCAGAAGAAGAGGTCGACTTTGTACAGTTTAATTCTTCTTCAGCAAAGTCCTGCTGCCTTTGTCTTAAATTAGCTTGATTCTCTTGTTTTATGACAAAAGCAATTAGCAACTGTATTCATGTCAAGCGACTGCATCACTCTCAGTGTGCCGTTGTCATGCACAGTCTTAATGAGAAGCTGCACTCACTAGAAGCTCGCTGCATTGCTCTCTAGAAAAGCTGAGAAAAACAAACAAGCAACAAAGAAAATGTAGTTTAAAAAATGTTGTTAGTGCATGAGAACATGAGGATTTGAGATTTTCAGAGCCAGATTGATGGATCCCTGCGAACCCCTAAAGGAAACATGCTTTTTGGGTTATTGTTTCGTATTAGGTCACAGTTATTTTTGGGAGAAATAACGTCTCATGCTCCAGCTACAGTAAACTGTCCAAGTTTAAGCAGAAGGTTTTCCTCCACTGTGTGCTACTATCAATACATTTGCAGTGATCGTGCATTTGTGTTATGTGCAGTGTGATGGGCCGAGCAGTGAAGCACAGTCAGGTACAGGTTTAAAATTTAAAAAAAAAAAAGGGGTTTTATTTTGACCCAAAAAAAAGAAAAAGTTGTTTTAACATAAATGAATAAATCAGGCCTATAAAAGAGGTCAACTTAACAAAACTATAATCAAAGAATTTGTAACAGAAGTAACTCAAGCAACAAAATGAAACAAACTGACCTAACAAATGATACACAAGGGTAAAGTTAAATAGTGGCTGATCAGCCCAAACAAAAACAGACAAAGGAGATGACACACAAAAACCTAACTAAACTAACAGAAGAAAACCCTAAATTCCCCCTCCCATTTCTGCCACTGGTTCGGTCCAAGTAGCTGGCTCCACCCCGTGGCTACCTGCTGGTTCACAGCCAAGGGACTGGAGCCACTGGAACTCAAGGAAAAAACAAATTAAAACTATACCATCACAACATAAACTAAAATGCGCGCTTTTTCGGAATAGTTGTGATGCTACATGAAATGGATGTCTAATATTGGTCTGCAAATTAAATCCTGGTTGAACAAATAAATATGTATGTGATATTACCCATGTGTGGCTGTAGACACACAGTCATCACATGCAGCTGGAAACTGACTTTTTAAGACTTTAAAGCTGCAGTAAAATGTTTTCAGCTCTGCAATAACTCACAAATGCCAAATCATTCAAAGTTGCACCAACTTCATGATGAAACTTCTGAGTTGACAGAGGTTATTTCCTCCTACACAGGAAAAAAAAACACTATTTACGAAAGACTGTTAAAAACATGTGATCCTCCGATGAGCTTATATAGATAGCTATAAAAAATTACCCACCTCTGGATCGGGGTTTATGTCAGTATCATGGTTCTACTGGGAGCACAAAAGTAATTAAAAGAACTGGGAAAACTCATTTGAGTCAACAAAGATGGAAAGGGACTTGAGTTTATTGAGCCACAGTATCACTGATTTGAACTGTGGAGATTATCCTCCTAAAAATGACTCAGTTTACAGTTTACTTGCACAACCTGCACAACATTCATGAGTTTAAGTGGTCAGCAGCTCTGGTCTTCGAGATCTACCATCCTGCAGGTTTTAGTGTTTCCAGGATGTCTCAACTCATTCCAATCAGGAGTCCTCTCTGTACTTATGACACCAGGAAAAAATGTCTCATCAATGGTAAAAGAAGATGACTCATTATCTCTAGCCTGAGCGTTGCACGCAGAATCCTGCAGATCTGGAATGGGCTAAGCGATGAATTGAAAGAGTTGAAAACCATCTCCATCTTTAAAAAAGATGCTGAAAACTAATCTGATCAGCTTGTATATACTGTAACAATTACTTTTTTTTTTTTTTTTTTTTTTGCTGTTGAAACTGTGTCTTGTGTTTAATATATGTTTTATGTAAGTAGGTATGTTAATTCTAAGAGGGTGCTGTAAAGTGTCATGTTCTATCTTTCTTTAAATTTTCATTAACTCGTCATTTTGTACAGTCTCCATTCCAAAAGCTTGTGAAAGTTCCTAAAGGAGATCAGATTCACACACGTCTTTTAGAACTGATCTTGAATAAATCAAATTCAGTCACCTGCTACTAATTCAATTAAATATTTTTAATTTTTTTTAAACTTTATACTGTCAGAGGATGAGGATTTAAATGACCTTAACAGCCAGTTTATTAATAAAGGAACAAACTGGTTAAGACCTATAAGTACCATGACATATGTATTGTCTACAAATTCTTAAATATCCAGATTTAGTTCTCACTTGTGTCTTAGTTCTCTCCGAAGATGCAGGGAAGGAGCAACCGAGGACACATATTTTGGGAAATGAGTCAACCTTCTTCTCAGATGTCTCCCCTGCAGGTGTCCACAGTACAAGCTGTCAGAAGACTTGAAATGCTTCTTCTGTTCAGATCTGGGGTCAACACGGGGGTGGCCGGTAGGTTTTCACCGCAAGCAGTGTGCTGCAGGACCCCAGTCCTTTCATTAAAACGGATTCTGAAGAAGAAAGTTTCAACTAAGCACAAGAGAACTGGCAGCCTAGCAACACAAACTAAGTGAAGACATCCTTAGCAACGGGGATTTGCTGCGTGACCCCACCTCCTCTCTACCGCTTCTTTCTAATAGTGATGCTGACCCAGGGCTTAGAACAACTCGGGACTCAAAATAGACACACCCTTTTGAGCCTTGTCACCTGACATTCCTGGAAGAACCCCCTCCTCTCCCCTCTTTTCCAATTAACTCTTCCTCCCAAGATGCCCCAGTATTAGCTGATCAAAGCAAATACAGGACAGCGATGGAGCCTCCCTGTCCCTGGGTGTGCTTCAGAGTATGTGTGAACAATTAAATGCTGGCAAGCGTGAGAGCAAAGTTCCCTTTTAGGAAAAAAAAGGAGAGATGTTAAATATAGAGAGAGTGTTGGAGGCCATGTTTTAATCTGAAAGGTTTTGCCACCTTTGGGGCTGCTAATAACATAGATGTAAATACAGTCATTAATTACATACGGCTACCAATCGCAGCAGCACAACAGCAGTGGCCGACATTAACCTCGCTCTAAACAACCATCAGTCATTAAAGCTACTTGAAAGAGATAACTTCATTGCTGTTGTAGAGACCTGTGCATGCTGCAACCTTCCAGAACCCGACTGCTTGAAAGGAAGATGAAAATATATCAGTTTCAGATACAGATTACAGATTTCCTCAGTCTCACTGAAGAAATGTCTGTTCCCTCTGTCCAATGCAGACAACTCAAGCACTCAGCCACCACCCATTACACTCATTTCCATTTAGACATATTTTCATCTCTCAAGCTAGCATGATGTGTCTTGTCTCCTGACCAAATTCAGTTTGTCTTCCTTGTTCCTGCAAGGCCTTTCTCTCAGTCTGTATCATCTGAAACAGTAAGACACAATAAACTTCCCACGGTTCTAAGATCTTAAAGAAGTCCTGTTGCATTTTTTCCATTTCTCCACCCTAATGTATTCCAAGCTAAATGTTTATTTATTAATGTTTATTTTCTCCCCATGCAACCCTCAGATTCACAGGGACCAGAGAGAGAGAGAGAGAGAGAGAGAGAGAGAGAGAGAGAGAGAGAGAGAGAGAGAGAGAGAGAGAGAGAGAGAGAGAGAGAGAAAGAGAGAGAAAGAGAGAGAGAGAGAGAAAGAAAGAGAGAGAAAAAGAGAGAGAGAGAGAGAGAGAAAGAAAGAGAGAGAAAAAGAGAGAAAAAGAGAGAAAAAGAGAGAAAAAGAGAGAGAAAGAGAGAAAAAGAGAGAAAAAGAGAGAAAAAGAGAGAAAGAAAGAAAGATCAGATTGCAAAGTGTCAACACAACTACACATTGTCCCACATCAGCAATTGGCACATTTTATCAGCCGGTTGATGGTGCACCTGAGGAAAACTCATATCGCCCGACTTGACCCTCATGCCTGCCCGTTAGAGCTGGCAAAGCAGGAGAGTATAAGCCAGCTGAGGTTGTCCAAACACTGATTTTTGTCTGAAAGCAATTGTGTTTTGATATTGGCTCCTTGCAACAGCATTCTCACACTGAGCAGCTTAAAAGGCTGTGGATAGATCTGTAACGCAGGTCAGAACCCTTCCATCCCCCTTCTCTTCCTCCAGCTGCCCCCTCCCCTCTTGTTCCCCACTTGTTCAGTCTTAATTGGCTGCCATCTGACCAAATCTGTAGGTTTTTATTCAGGAAAAGCAGCGATGATCTTCACGAAAATGCCATTCACGTGAGGGGGCGTTTGTTACAGGTGGCTTTGATAACAATAAATCCAAATTAGAAATTACTGGAGAGAATATCATCGCCCACAGTGTATTACCTGCTCTATCCACCTACACCGAGAGCTTGATGCCAGCAGAATAGTTACACATTATAGTTTTTTTTCTACTTACTTCTCTATTTCTGTCATTTCTTCTTTGTGGCAGTTCTTGGACACGGGTGGCAGTAACTTAGCAACAGGCTGGGGAGTAAGAGCAGAGCACAGGGATAAAGATTCAATAAATGGACAAGTGCAGGGATAAGAAGCATTGTCTGCTTCGACAAGCCTCACCACTCCCCATCACATGCTTCCCATAAGTTGATTTATATGAAGCAGTTTCTTATTTATTTTTTTTAAATCCCACTTTCTGTCTTGTCTTGTTATTATTGTGTTTTTCACTTTTATGAAATCTCGACAAATTTCTGAACATTTCAGCATTTATCTGAATGGCATAATGTTTCTGTGGTGCAGACTTTTGTGCATGAAAGGCAACATTTTCCCATTAGATTTAATGGGAAAGTGTTTCCAAACTTTTGACTGGTAGCATATCATGATATGACTGTTAAAAGTACATGTATATCATGCATTTTAAATCACATCCTCGAGAACAGAATCAAGTCAGGTCTGAGCCCGTGTAGAAACACTCAGGTGCATGTTTTCCAGTTTTGCTGTTTTCCAATCCATTTGTGCAGACTACATTCAGACAGTAAAAGCTCTACTCCTTTCAGTCCAGCAGAGGACAGTGTGACATGATAAGAAATTTCCAATCAAACACCTAGTTATTTCAAACTGTTCTAAAACAAAAAGTCACATCCAAACTTAGTCAAGCTCAAACTTTCAAACTGGCTTCTGCAGATTGGGCGCCTTTAAAAAAAAAAAAAAAAAAAAAAATAATAATTAAACCATTTAATCTATTACATTTTTTCCATAAAACATTTATAAGCTCATTCATATTTATTTATTTCAAGTGCATACCATTTCCTCTATGGTGTTAAAACACCCTGGGATGTGATAAACAGTGGACCACTAAATCGTCAATATCCTGGCAGAGTTCATTAAAAAGCAAACCATCACCAAAGCCCATTACTCATGTTTGTGGCTCTGAGTTTCCAAAGAGTCAGTCCATTCCATAAAAGTGCATTCTGTCCAGATGTTGAAATTACAGCAGACTGTCAGCTGTTTGGAGATCTTACCAAAAGTGCGGACCATTGAGAAACTACGGAAGTAAGAAACGAGTGTGAACATGCCATAAATGTGGTGAGAGTTTGATGTATAAGGCAATGTGTGGCCCAGCCGCACGTGGATGAGGAAAGGCTCCCAGACCGAGAAGAAGTGAGGCGAGCCCACATTTGAAGCAGACTCTCCAGACATGGGATCTTCATTGAATCGTGTCGCTTTACTCTTTCTCCTTTTCTCCTCAGTGTCAAACATCTGCGGTAAGAAGTTTTCTTTCTTCACTTTGGAAAACTTTCACCTGTTGAAACGACTTTTTCCTGCCTGTTAGGTCTCATTTCATATTCTGTTAATGATCTATATTGTAGCCTAGTTTATTCGTTGGTGGCTACAGTTATTTAGGCTTATTAATAAAATCCTCTGGCTTATTTATTGTTGGCTGACTTGAACAGGGCGACTTTGTTTAGTGTCATTGCGCCCCTCTGAAGACTTCTCCTTATAAGGGAGCGAAAACAGCTGGGATGCGTTTCCCAGGGCGAGGTTATCTCCACCAGTTCCATGTTACGCCCACAAAATGATGATATCTTTCAGTGTCGAATAAGACATGGTTAAATTGTCGTCCTGGTTTGCTTTAACATGTTAATCCTTGGCACAAACAAATAAAGTTTAGTTTTTCTGTAACAGCGGGTCCCAACCTGGGGTCCTGCATCCTCCAAGGGGGTCTCCAAAGAAGACTACAGGGGGTCAGGAAAATTTTGACTGTACAAATGTTAAAATGAACCCCCCCAAAAAGCCTCAGTTTATCAGAACTAATCAGAAAATACAGTCAAGAAAAGGATTGAAGAAACACTTGATACTGTCGACTTTATGCATAATAAATACTTTTAGTTGATCTGTGGGGATGATAGTGTTAGATTGAAATAATGATTATTTGCTGTATGCTCACAAATAGCTATGGATATTTAAACTTGGAGTGAAATATATGGGGGGAAAAAAAACGTATGAAAGAAAGTTTATAATACATTAGTATTATTTTATGAATGTAGGACTTTTAAGTAGAATTACGCAATGGTGATTCCTTCATCTTAAACTATCTACTGAAATAAAAGCTAACAGCAGTGGTGGGTTTGCACAAAATAAACGTGTCAATAATCTCAAAAACTTGTCATGTGTTTGTTCTCAGCTTGGTGTGATCATGTCAAAATGTGAACAGTATGAACCAGAACATTGTTGGAGTTAATAGCCTTGTTGGAGAACAGTATGTTGTACAAAAAGTACTTAAACAGAAAAGTTGACATGTGCATTTAAAAGTTAAGTTTCACTGGAAAGATTACATTGCATTTTAAGTTCATTTTGACATCATACTTAACTTTGTGAGTCAAGATCGATTGATAGATAGATAGATTTCAGTTAAGCCCACCCACAGGAAATAGGACTTTTTCTGTTTAATTTATTTACCTTTATTTATTTGATGTGGTTTGCAGCATGTCAGCTCTTCATGAGCCGTTTTACTAGTAATAGTTCACTTTGTCTCTACCATCAATGTAATTATGTATTTTCCTCCCTATTGGTGTCATTTTCACAGGCTCTAACATTTGCACATCACGAGGAGTCACCACTTGTAAACAGTGCCTGGCTGTTCACCCTAGCTGTGCATGGTGCTTTCAAAAGGTAAAAAGAGAAGAATTAAACATTCACTTAGTGAATTGCTGTCCCTCTTAGTCACTGATTCTGCAAGTTGTAACAGAAACTTATGTCATTCTCTCTGCATTTTTCTTGTTGTCTCATCGTGATTCTTTGTGGTGAATCTTCAGTCCTAATATTAGAAGGGAAAATCCGCCTGTGCTGAAAAAGCCTTATTGCAACCTTTGTCTTATACATTAACTTCGTATTTGAGTCCACAACAGAATGTATGCGCTTGTTTCAGGAGTTTGGGAAGGGAGGAGCTAGTGTTTCTCGCTGTGATCTAAGACAAAATTTGTTGGATGGAGGGTGCAGCGCAGCAGCTCTGGAGTTTCCCTCCAGCACCTTAACTATTCAGCAGGATGACCCGCTCAGCAACAAGGCCACGGGTACAGCCGATGATGTCACTCAGGTCAGGCCACAGAAACTCCACATGTCACTAAGACCAGGTATGTTGTCATTTAAATCTTAACAAACTCTCATTTTGCAATCAGAAAATTTCTTTGTGCAAGAAATGAATTAAAGGCTGATGTACATCTTTTGTCTTCTCCTTTCCTCTCAGGCGACTCCAAGCGTTTCACTGTGAGTGTGAAACAGGTGGAGGATTACCCTGTAGACCTCTACTACCTGATGGATCTCTCATTTTCAATGAAGGATGATTTGTTTCGACTGAGTAACTTGGGCACCAAGCTTGCGGAGACTATGGGCAAAACCACTAGCAAACTGCGCATGGGGTTTGGAGCCTTTGTGGACAAAACTGCATCCCCATACATGATAATCCACCCTCCAGAGGCAGTTGGAAACCCATGTTTAGAGTATGTAGGGAGGCTAAGTAGCTGAGATATTGATCATCTTGTGTGCTGATTAGAAAGTCTACCCAGTTGAGTTTTAAAGCTTTATCGACTTCTTCCTCTCACTCATCTTTCATAAACAGGATTAGTCAAAAATGCAAGGCTCAGTTCGGGTTCAAGCATGTGTTGTCGCTGACGGAGAAAGTGGCTCGCTTCACTGAGGAGGTGGCGAAACAGGAGGTGTCTAGAAACAGAGATGGTCCTGAGGGTGGATTTGATGCCGTGATGCAGGCTGTGGTGTGCAAGGTATAAAGAAATGTTGTCAGACACATACATTTTTTTCAGACCATCGAGCATAGGCTTGTAAACATAAACATACATGCTTTAATTCCTTTGTCAATCCTCATTAGGACAAGATTGGATGGCGTCCAGATGCCTCACACCTTCTGGTATTTACCACTGATGCCATGACTCATTCTGCTCTTGATGGACTCATAGCAGGAATCGTCCAGCCCAACGATGGAGAGTGTCACCTTGACGATAACGATGTTTACAACAAAACTACAGTCCTGGTACAAAGACACACTTTTTGTAAAAACTATTTTCAGAGCAGATGGGCTAACTGATGCTTATCATCACTATGTGTTTTTGGTGTCTTCCAGGACTATCCTTCATTAGGCCAACTAACTAATAAAATGTCTGAAAACAACATCAATTTAATTTTTGCTGTGACAAAATATGTCTTGCCACTTTACACGGTAAACCATTTTTTCTGCTTTAGCATAAAATTATTTTATTTTAAGACAAAAAAAAAAAACATGATCATCATCTCTCCTCTTGTCCCTTTGCTTCCAGGAGTACAGCAAACTCATTCCAGGCACAACTGTGGGAATGCTGTCTGATGACTCTGGGAATGTCATTCAGCTGATAGAGGAGGCCTATGCGGTGAGGACTGAAATGTGAAAAAATATGTAGATCGCACGAGTTTATCTCACAAACTAACATGTGACTGATGACTGTATGCTGGGCAGAAAATTCGCTCTCAAGTGAACCTGGAGTTTTTGGGAGTCCCAGAAGAGTTGAATCTCTCCTTTAATGCCACTTGCACAAATGGAGAGGTCATAACTGGAATCAAGTCCTGCTCTGGTCTGAAGGTTGGGGACACGGTACGTATTAGCTAAAATGCTTCTATGCTGCATCTGTGTCCCATGTTTGTGTTTGGTATGAGAGATTTTCTCCTTTTCAGGTGTCTTTTAGTGTGGAGGCACAGCTGCGAGGCTGCCCAAAGGAAAAAAGTCAAACTTTTACAATCAAACCTCTCGGCTTCAAGGATTCCCTGGAGGTTACTGTGGACTTTGCTTGTAGCTGCAGCTGTGAGGCAACAGAGCAACCCAACAGTCCAGTCTGTAGCAACGGCAATGGGACCTACGAGTGTGGCATTTGCCTGTGTCACCCGGGTCGTTTGGGTCCGCAGTGTGAGTGCTCAGTGGAGGATTACAGTTCAACTGATGATTCCAACTGCATCCCGAAACCAGGCAGCCCAATCTGCAATGGAAGAGGCAACTGCTTGTGTGGACAGTGCTCCTGTCACTCAAGTGAGTTTGGTCAGGTGTGGGGGAAGTTCTGCGAATGTGACGATTTCAACTGCCTGCGCTTCAAAGGGGCTCTTTGCGCTGGTGAGTAGAGGAAGCCCTTTTGAGTTGTATCTGTGGTTTTGTTAAAAGCCAGCTGAACATTTTGTTACACATTTAAATGGGGACGTCCTTTTTCGGTGTAACACTTGCGTTACATGTCAAATATTTATTATAGCAACTCATTAAAAAAATTAGACAGGAAATGTCGATGAAAGGGGAACACAGGAATTTGTTGGCTAATTTGAAATGGCACCAAAAAGAGCATATTAAATGTTGAAACTAATAAACTTAATTCAAATTAATGTAAAGGAAAAAACAAAAAGCAACAAAATTTTTTAAACTGGAATACAGTAAAGCCAAAAATGACCAAACTCATCTGAGGGAACACTTTAAGTAGTAAGACATTGGATCAAATGGCAACCAATCAGTGATATAATAAATAACTATAGAAACAGCTTAGAAGAAAGCCTGACTCTTTCAAACATAAAGACCAAGAGACATTCATGTCGCCACTGTCCCAAAAAAAAAACCATGCCCCCCCACCCCCCCACCCCCCCTGTCATATTCACTCAGGTGTGTGTCAGGCACGCATGTACTGTATTACTGATACCTAATCAATAGACAGATACTTCAGAATGACACTGTGAAGTCATCTGTGATTCAGTAATCTGGAAACTAACTCCATTTTCTAGGATCACAACACTCTCCCCCCACAGAGCCAGAATTAGGGGGTGATAGAATGGACTGGTGTGACTCCAGTCCTCAACCCACTCGAACCCTGATGGGATCAGCTTGGGTGGGCTGTAATTCACTAAACAACTCAAAACAGGAGTGAATACCAACAAGAAAATGTTGCAAGGGACTTTGGCACATCTTTTGGGGACACAACACACATGTTTAACTGTGATTCCATCCCACCAAAAGCAGTGTTTTCAAATTATACCTCATTGCAGAAGTGATGAACAGGGCTTTCCAATGTTGTATAAAAGAAGACCAGTCGGTATTATAGGTGAGCACTAATCAACCAAACACACATTTCCTTACTCTGTGTTCCCTGTTTAGTACACATAAGGTAAAGTTAGAAGAAGGTCGGGGATATCTAGTTCAATAAATGACTGAAGAATTCAAAGAATCTTCCAAGGTACCTGGTTTAAAACTAGCACTGAATTACTAATATCTTCAAGCTGTCACATATCCAGTTCCCATTAGACAACTGGTGTACTGGCAACCATGTTGTGGTTACACTATAGATGCTTCAAAATATCCCACAAAAAGTATATAAAGCACTGAAATTGACATATTTTGCTCACATTCATAGAGGTTGTATGATAAATTTCATATTAGTATACTATTAATTATCAAGGTTGATAATCCAGAAAGGGAGGGAAGAAGTCCCAAAAGGGAACAATATTGTTTCCACAGGCTGCTGGACTCAACCTGAATAGGATTTCATGTACAACCATAATGTTAGATCACAACAAACATACTCAAGAGTCAAGTGAAAAGTATCTTTAGGCCATGTTTTTTTTTAGAAAAAGACAAAAAGTGCCTGCCTTTAATCACCCAGTCCAGAAGTTAATCTATTTCCTCTGTTTTCTGAGTACGTTGCTGTTCTGGTGTTACACACTTCCACTCTCCATTCAATCAGTTTGTGGCAGAAGCATTCAGATCCGGGCACATTATCAGCATGGCTACATATCAGTGAACATAAACAAGGATATGTGTTCATTGTTTTAGTAAGTTGTCAAGCATGTAGTCCAATGAGAATTACACAGGCAGGAAATATTAAATGACCCATCCCTTCCTTTTCCGTCTTGTCTTGAGACTGTTAACTATCCAGGGACATGGTTGTTTCTACTTATTCTGTTCTCTGTAAACACACCTCTATTAGTTTATATAGTTTCTCTGTTAAACAGCATGAAAAAAGTTTTTAAGGAGGTATCATGTCATTACCAGTCTCTTTTTCTGGTTGTAATTAGTGTATAAATAATTCTACTCATAACATAGCTGCTAAACATAAACATAATGTTTACAACTGGCTCATTCACTTTCAGGCCGGGACGCTTAGTGTGTAATTCTATTCAGAGCAAGTCAGAAAACATACTCGGCTGCTGTTACCTTTGTTTGACTGGAGTTCTTATCATTTACAAGAAGTGCTTCATAGCAAGTCTACACAGCTCAGTGCACAGTTGCTCAATTACAAAACTTTAATCGCTTTTTTGATTGGGTAATTCAACATAATAGTGGTCTGGGGGTTTGGATTGTAAAGAGAAAGGGTAGGCAACAACAGGAAACTGTTCTCTTATCTTTATGTCTTGTAGGAACCACACACATTAGTTGTGCAAATATCCAAGTATCTCTTTTTGTATTTTAATTCTTGAGCTACAGTACAAGGCACAGTGAGTTGGATAAGACATTCGTTTGGTGTTTTACTATTATTATTACTCTTACACTGCTTAAACGGTTTTCACCTGCAGGGTGTGGTCTGTCTGTGACCTCATTAGCTCTATAGCAGCGCTACAAGAGTCCTCAAGTGGTGAATGGGCTGTTTTATCTTTACTGCTTATCAGTGGTAAGAATCTCAGGGTGTTCACCGTCCTAACTGCTGCAGATAACAATCCTTGTTTTTGCTTAGCATTTTCTAGATTTTAATTTATGTGCCTTTTTGTTTAGGTTTGAATGGAAACATTGTTTTTTTTTTTTGTTTTTTTTAACATTGTCTGACTCCATTTTATGTTTTGATCCAGGAACTGGTTCCTGATAAGCTGTAAATAGGGGCTCGTCCGGGATAGCAAATGTGGTTCTGTGATGTCTGGCAGGAAAGATGGCAGCATAAGTTTAAAGAGAAAGCCTTGATGTGGTATGTTTTGGCGCTTCACGCAGATCTTTGACCAGACTGGGGTCTTGGTATTTTGGAAACTGAATCAACACCTTTGGCTCTTTGTTGTGTCGCTTAAGCCTTAACCTTAGTGCAGTTTTAAACTGCATGCCCCAATGGTAGAGGCCACTTCCATTATGGAGGTGCAGTTGTGTCATGATGGTGTGCTTGGTCTGCAGAAATTGGTTGGATCGTAACTGCTGAAGTAAACTCCAGATAAATACCAAAAACGATGGTTTCCCAACAGAGCATTGACTTTCAGCCTTTTTATCACAACCTAATACTTTTCTTGAAGCATGCCAACCCTGTTTCATCAAACAAAAAGTTCTAAAGGGTTTCTTTCAAAGGAAGTTATTGATTTCATGGCTTCCATTAACCACCCATGGTTTGTTGGTACACATGTATTTACACCCACTAAAGAAGAAATAATGAAAGACAGTCTATAGACCTCTGGGATTAAACTGCGGACTCTCTCCAACCTGACTTAAATGGACCTATCTTAACCTACATCTTAAAAAAACTCCATAACAGATATTCCAAGGTTGGATATTTTTTCCATTGCCGAGGAGCTGTGGAAAGCAGGAGTCAGCAAGCATAACTCCAGGGCACATATATACAAGAGGAGGGAGAACAGGAAGGTTTGCATTCCACTGTTGGAAATTTTCCTCCCTTCTTTGCTCTCTCTTCAACTCTTTCAATGTGGTAGTTCTCTGGTTATACTGTCTGTTTCTCTGTCCATGACCTTTGATTTTGCCTCGTCTGGTCAAAGTCCTCTGAAATTCCTGCACGTAATTAATTAACGAGATAAGTTTCACCAAGAAAGAACCGACAAAAAATTCCCTTTTCGTGTGAATAAGCTCTTCTGTTGTTGAAAAGATACTCAGTCGTAATGAATTGTCAGATTTTCTTTTTTCTCTTAAGGTCTAGAAGTCTTGATAATTTTCCTGTTGACACTGTGAGACAGACTAGTTAGTGGCTAAGCTCAGTGGGACTGTTAACCATTAACCCCAACATCAGCACTCAGGGATCTCATCTCTGATAAAAACACAATGTAAAAGAGAAGCTGTTGAGGGAATTTTTTTTCCTCAAGTTTACATCTGCAGAGGATTTGTTTAAACAGCGACCCTTGGACCCATTGTGATATTTCATACACCAGTCAGCCCTTCCCACCTCCACTCTGATCCAGCTGGGTTGTGACTCTTTCATTTTGGTCTTAGTCATCTGGTGCCAAATCTTGTCTGATTTCTTGCTGTCTCTGGGGCTCTGCAGTTGTTTTTAAGGGTTCTTAATGTGCTAATGCATGGTGTTTTTCAGTAATCCACAGAGGAAAAAACTCACCCTGAGATTCAATCATTGGACGATTGCTTGGTTGTAACATGATTTCTAAAACAGTCTTACTTCTGTTCGCCATATGCTTCAGTCTGAAGATTGTGTTTGTGCATGTCTGCCTGACTTTAAAATGAGACAGGTGATCATTAGACTGCTTTTCTTAGAATTTGGTTTAGCAAGAGGTTAGTTTCCAGGTAACACAGACACAAAACAGTCTTTTTTTCAATAAAGACTTGAAATTAACATTGATCATTCATTTCAAAAGCTTTGTTTTGTTGCTTAACATAACTAACCAACTAAGTAATTTAATTGATTAATTATAGGAGCCATGAATCTCATTTTGGATAGAAGAAAATAATAGTCAATAATGCTAATAACAACCCTAAACATAACACATAACAGCTCACTGTTTGTTGCTTGATGGAAGAAAATGTTGCAAGTGCATGCTGTGTACACCTGCCTGCACATGCAGCATGTTTTTAAAGTTACACAAGCAACTCACTCAAAAAAATATAACACACCCACAGGCATTGCTACCATCGGACTGCAGTGACTTAACATTGTGTCCCAGAGACTCAATCCTTTTTTGCGGGTGAAAAAACAGACTGATTAAATATTAAGTAATGCCATTATTCACCATCCCAGACATACACAGATACAGTAGTGATTCATTGTACAGTTGCACTATTTGTTGTTTGTACTTTTGTTTACCCCGCCTCGCCCATATGTTAAAAAAAGGTTGGAGTGAATATTGATCAAGATGTTGCATTTGAGCTGTGGTAGACGACAGAGTGAACCCCTGTGAAAAGCCTTATCATGCTTCATTTACTGCATTTCTTACAGTTTAAAGGGTATTTTGTAGTATGAATAATCAAAACCAAAGCATTTATTAAAGAATAAAAGCCCTATAAATTTCAGCTGACCCACAGTTAAGATATTTAAAGATGTGTTTTTGTTGATGAACTGCATTTGTCCATGAGTCTGCATGTGGAAAAGAAGTGCCAGAAGAAGAAAAAACATTGAAACCCTTTGACTGAAAACCACAATCAGTTGAAGAAAAATGACGCACTGTTGCAGCTGTGATCAGGACGTACAGAACGGAACAGAATGAATCTCTCTGAAAATGAGACAACTTCAGTACCTCCGACTTGTAACACGGGTCATGAGTTCAAATGAAAGTCTCTGCAACAGCTCAGAGTGCGCAGGATGTTGCATGACCTCAGTTGGCAGCATCCGATCAAAATAAGTTTGTTTTATCACGGTACACAAGTAGAAGATTGTTCTCTGAAAGAAAAGATGGAAAAAGAAGCTTAGTTAATACAAGGAGAACATTTTTAGTTTAGCAATGACACCAGGAGAAATGTGTTCAGCTCAGATATGTTCCTTTCCCAGTGAATGCAGTCTTAAAGTGGAACTATTATGTGCATTTCTGGCTAATTTATTTTTATTTCTGAGACCAGAAGGGCTGGGATTGATCTAGTTATTGTCACAAATCGTTTTATTTACTTCAGACCGACCCTCTCCGTAAGCTGTCGGATCAGCCTGCCCCGCCTCCCGCCACTGCACTACATCAGGAGAGCGCACCGCAACTGCTTTCGCCATCATTGTAACATCTCATAAACAGAAGGATTAGGCTAATATAAACTCAATTAAAAAAAAAACAAAATACAATGTCAACACATAACATACAGCCCTACATGTTGGAACCTGAATCAGACCCTGAACAAGAAGTGGAAAACAGCAACCCACAGCAAGGAATGCAGCAGGATGTCTCTCTTTGGTAAACTCACCAGCCATCGTTGGAAATAACTTTATCCAACGTTTTCCACCCGCCTGATGTATTTGTACATGCCCTTGTTAACCAGTAGAAGGTAACCAATCACCGAACCTTATCCCCCGGGACGTCACAAGGATTTCCAAGTAGAAAAAATTCTCTAAAACAACGCGTTTTTCGTCGCCATGGAAACTGAACGGAGAGTCCTGGAACTCAAACTCAAACTCAAACATGCGTTTAGGTGATGAAAAACAGTGTCGTTCACATGTCTGATGAGGATTCAACACTATAACACTGTAGAAAGCTCAGAAAACTAGAAATACCTTAATAGGACCCCTTTAACCAGTGAATTTGTGTCTTAGGATTTTTTTTTAATTCAATTTTGATTCTAGTTCTTTGTAATCTTGCTTTTGCAAAATGAATAAATTCTTAATAAATTCTACTTATGTCAGAAAACCTCTGCTCTATTTGAGCCCTTTCCCCTGATCTGTGGCAATACCTCATAACAGATAAAGCTTTGCTTACATTTCGGCGCCATTTCTTTCTATCAATACTTGCAATTTATGGAGGCTTTCTAAAACTGGAATGCTTCATTTTTATAAATATGCAGAGCACAAAGAAAAAATTACATGGAAAGAAAATAGAGAAAAAGTGAAAATTCTGACCCAACAAAAAGTACAGTGAGCTTAACTCTGCAGAAGTCTGTGCAACACCTGTATCCTCCATAATGACGTCTGCCATTAATAAAAACTGCACATTGTTAGCAGTAGATAGTGTTTTAGAATAGAAGCAATCCATTTATTGTATGTTTGAAGCGTTTGACCTGAAATTCATAATGACTTATCTTTAACATTGCAACTTTTTAAAAAGCGCCATTTCAAAAGAAAGTTTTCAAATCATGCTGCTAATTTTAAAAAGAAAATTTTTTTTCTTTTTCTTTCAGGTCATGGTAAATGTGACTGTGGGTTCTGCCAGTGTGATGCTGGCTGGAAAGGAGAAAACTGTAATTGCAGCACCCGTACCGACCCTTGCACGTCAAGTATTGGCCTGTTGTGCAGCGGCCGAGGATATTGCCAGTGCGGGGTGTGTCAGTGTACGCAGCCTGGTGCTTATGGAGATACCTGTGAGAAATGCCCCACCTGTCCTGATTCCTGCACAATAAAAAAGTGAGTAAAGCCTCGAAAAGACACTATTCTTTTCAACTTCATTGTGAAATATATTCTCAAGTCATACATGTATGTATGTTTATGTATGTATGTGTATATGTGTGAGTGTGTGTAATATTAGGGCTTGTTAACACATGCAAACAGTTATTTAAGTGGATTACAGTTACCATATGGTGTAACTAAAATAACTGAGGGAATGGGGTCATTAAAATATTAGTCCAGTTTTTGCTATGTCTATAATATTATCATAATCAGGCTCCTATTTGACAATATATCTTGTTTGGGATCAAGGATAGAAGTGAATGATTTTACCATCTCTCAGTTGAACCTGGTGTTTATACAAGGATAAATAGAAAATGAGAATAAAAAGTCATTTGCACATTCAACAAACCAAGATGATCTCACAAACTTACATGTATATAAACGTCCAGCACGCTATCTGTAGTCAGACTTGTTTTGCTGTCTTTGCAGGGAGTGTGTCGAGTGTCAGCACTTTAATAGAGGACAGTATACCGCAGACAACAGCTGCAACAGAATCTGCAAAAATGAAATACGAGTTGTGGATGAACTGGGTGAGCTCTCCTCTCCAAACGCTGTGATCCTGGCCTGTTGTACTGTTGTGTTTTTGCTCTGGATCACAATTCATGAAAGTGGTTGTAGCTTGCAGACTTTGTGACCCAAGTATTTTGTTGACTGCTGAACATTGCTGCTTTCAAAGAGAGCTTTTGGCTTTAAAACTTTTTTTCTCATCTTCTCTATCTCACAGTTTTCCATGAAAGGAATGCAGTGAATTGCTCGTACAAAGATGAGAAGGACTGCGTTGTACACTTCCAGTACTATGAAGATGAACTTGGCAACTCCATCCTGTTTGTAGTTAAAAAACCAGGTACTGTCAGAGTTGTAGCAATTCAGGGAAATTTAAACTGCCAGAAACCTCATTTCAGCACAATATTGGAACAGCATAGTGTGTTGTTGAATGTCTTTTCTGTCAGCGGGGGAACAATGTGTGCAACCAGTAATGTGTCATTATCTAAAGAACAGAGCTTATTACGCAGCTACATTGTGCCACAAAACAAAAACTCATTTCATGGTGATGAGGTGCCACATGATTGTGACATGAGCATTTGGCATGTCTGACATGCCCTAAAGTTTTCCAGTGCTTAACAAACACAATGGGGCTCATCCTCTGTGACTCCTGTCCCTCGTTCCTCAGAGTGTCCTGAGGGCCCTGACATCTTAGTGGTGCTCTTGGCGGTGGCTGGTGCCATTTTACTACTGGGCCTTGTTGGCTTGCTCATCTGGAAGCTGCTGGTCACCATCCATGATCGTAGAGAGTTTGCCAAGTTTGAGGAGGAGAAAGCCAAAGCCAAATGGGATACGGTGAGAAATAACTATAATGCTTAAATCTCTACTTCATTTATCGGGGATTGACGGAAAATGGCATGGCTCTGCAGGAGAACATCGAAACTTTTGACTTAAGATTTGACTAAATTAACAAATATTACCTTTGTATTTATTTCTCAGGCTAACAATCCCTTGTATAAAGGAGCTACCTCCACCTTTACCAACATAACATACCGAGGAAACTGAACTGAATACAATGAGGAAAAACTCGGGTCAACGAGACAGATGGAATGTATCAGCACGAAGTTGGATGGGAAGACACGGACATGAGACCAGTAGAAAAGCAGTTATTGCTGTCAACGACTTAATAATTGTATATACAGTAATAATAACTGAAACTGTTCATATTTGTGACTTATGCTTTCTGCACGGCGTGATATTTACAGCATTTTCTACTGTATTTTGAATTTAGAGATTAATGCATTGCCATTCATGCTGTCCGTGTCGGAGATCTGCTGCTGGATGCTTGTTATACGGCTTTCCCACCTCTGCTGTAGTTATTGTTACAAATGCTTTCTTTTTAATTTAGTAATCGGTAGCAGTCAAGTTGTTTTGTTTCGATTTGGCTTGGTGTAGCTCTTTGTGTGGTATTTGACTGTAAAAAGCAGCAGGCACAGTACTGCAGATTTATGGGGAATTATGAGGTGTGTATTGTGTTCAAATGCACTTGTAACTTCAGAAATGCTGTAATACAATTCTTAATATTGGTACATAATTGCCTCTGCTTGGGCTTGATGGGATTTTTATTTGTTCATTGTGTTTTAGAAATATTTGTTTCAGTTTTCCATTGAATGGATTTCGTTGCACAACAGATGATGTAGGTGATGATGGAAACTCTGCTGTCAACATTTTCAAACATACTGACCCTCCCACTGGAAGATCTCTGATCTATTTTTTTTTTTAAGGTAAAAATCAGTCTGAAAAAATGTCCAAATTGGTGGAGAATAAGAAAAAATTACTTTTAAAAAGTGGTGTATGCACATGTATCTATTCCTCTCAAAGTCTGCTGAACTTGGAAGATCTGGTCATTGGGATTTTTTGTCCATTCCTGAAAGTCTAACTTGGATGGGTTCTGTAGGTGTTCAACCATCTTGATTCACACCAGAGATTCTCTGTTAGATTTAGGTTTGGGCATTGACCAGGTGATTCCATAACATGTAGAACGCTCCCCTTAAGTGGGAATTTAAAATATTGAGCCCTGCGTGCAGGTTTTAGATGTTTCTCTGCTTCAGCATACTTAATTCAATTTAAAGGATCATTGTGCAAAACTTGCCAACCATCTCTTTGATCTATTACATCTGAATCAGGTATTTTGGAGCCGAAAAGGATCTAAAACATGCAGGAAAGTGACTGTGAGTTTGAGCTCCCTGACTTAACCCATCACCCTGCAGCATGCAAAGAGTCAACATCCTGCTGAGTGATAAACCTCTTTCAGTATTTTTCTGATAATTATGTGATTTCAGGTGGTAAACTAGTAAGAGCTTATTAAGGGGATTCTTTAAAAAGAAGGTGAGTATGTATATATGCACAACTTTTCATTTAATTTTTCAGACTTCTGAAAGAATGGCTTCAGGGCTTTCTCTCTCTTTTAACCCGAACAGTTACTTTGTGTGTGTGTTGTGGTTGTGCAGCTCTCATCCTGTTAGGATGTGGTCTGCAAGTTCACTGATGTCTATCACACTTTTAAAGCCTTCACTTGAAAAATGTAGATTCATTGTACTTCACTATTTTTTTGTGTCATCTTTCAGCTCATTTCCAAACTGTCAGATGTGTTTTAGGCTAAAAGCAAACACCACAAACCGTTTGAGCATCATATTTTAGATCCTAAGAAATGTGTGACTTTTGAGAACAGGAACAAAAAAATTTTGGATTTTTTTAAGGTGTTTATTCTCAATGTAATGATTAGTTTGATTAATGATAAATAAAAAATGTCTTTCATGTCCTCTCATTTCAGCAAGAAACCTGCCTCGTTTCACCTCACTCCCAGCTTTACCCCAATAACAGAGAAACTTTTACTTTTTCTTTGTGTAAATTGTAACACAAATTAATTACAAATATTCTTTCTGTATCATGTTCGGAGAAGATGATTTTGGCAACTTGTTTCATTCTAAGCTGTGTACTAAATTGTGTCAGACCACAACCTGTTAGCACATTGCATTCAGGGAGAATATTTCTTTTCCTCCTGAGTAAATTTAGACAGCTGGTTTACTATTTACTTTCAATTCTCTTTTGTAGTTGTATGACAAAAGATTTCTGACACATCCATCCAAGTTTAACTTATTTTTTACTGGTAATAAGTTTCTTCGTAATCACACATGTTCCATCTTGTGCACATCATCACAGGTTGTTAGTTTTGTAAATAGTACTTTATTTGCAATGCAGGGAGGTGGTGAAAATGTTGAATGACTTTAAAAATCATCTTTGTTTATCAAGTAAAATAAATAACATGTTGTTCTCAGTTCCAGTGGTGGAGAAAGCTTTTAAAAAGTGTGGGGGGTGCAGTTTGTTGCCAGTTTTACTATCACAGGGATGTGTGTCTGCATAGAAAGGTATGATTGGGAATTATGAATTGCCAACAAATGTTTAGTATAAACAAACCTTCACTTAGGTAAACCTCAGATGACCCACTTGTCAATGAATGCAGCATGTAATGCCCCTCAGTTCCTCGACATAAACAATGAAACTTTTTTTTAAAAATAAATATAACATCTGGTGAATACTTTGATCATAGAATTATTTTCTAAATCTAGACTTTTGTTATAGACCCATTATTATTGTTGTTGTTGTTGTCATTATCATATTATATTATAATGATTTATTAATAATTGTTTTTATTTTTATTTTTTTCTCATTTGTGCCATCTCCCGGCTCCAACATTAAACATGAAGAAGGCGTTAAATTTGCGCAAGTAAATAAATACATGAAAAGTTTGTGTGCGTGTGTGTGTGTGTGTGTTGGACAACTCAAGCATTTTATTTGGTTAAGTCTATTGATTCACATAGAAAATAGATTGAACTCAGGTAAAAGTAGACTGTGTGCTAAATGGTTTGCTCAGGATGGATCCTATCCAATATCACAATATTGAATTTATCAATGCATGACTCATTTTAGATGCATAACTCTGCATGAGATAAGACAGACACATTTTGTGATTCATTACGTACAATCTTCAGGATGCACCTCGGCTATTTTCCCACCGCTATGGAAATAAAATCTTAGTACATGTCTCCCTCTAGTGTTTAATGTGGGCTAAGTGCCACAACGCGTGGAGAAAAAGCCTGAAAGTTTATTTTGTTGTAAATGAAGTACTCAAATCCTACAATTGCACAATATTTAATTGACAAAAACCTTTCTACAATAAACATATTACATGCACCTTTCAAAAAGGGTACGATACTTCCTTTTAAGCTTGAATTACTTTAACTTGATTATGTTTCAATGCTGTCTTTTTCAATGTTCTTTCCTTGTCCGTTCTCTACTTTTTATTAACTAATGTGTCTGGAAAGCATTTTTCATTGTAAATGTGATTTACAAATAAACTTGCCTTAGGGTTAGGCTACAAATCTGCCACTGTCAAATCGCCTACTGGAAAAGTGGTAGCCCATAGTGAAGCTATTCTAAAAACTATTATAAATAAATAAATTACAGTAAATATGATGGACTGGCCACCTTTCCCCCGATGATTGTTGAGTTCCAGCTTCCCGTTACCCTTACTTGGACTAAGTAGTTAATAAAATAAAATAAAATAAAAATGTTTATCCCTGTCACTTCAGTTAGCTCACGTGTCCCTGAACGCATCACTGGTTTAACTCCGCCTCTTCTTACGCTGCGTCAGATCCATCATGGCGGCGCTCCACAGCGTGGACGGAGTGGAGGATGACAGCGGGGAAACAGGGTTGATTCTGTCAAATTCATCCACCGGAGACACAAAAAGACCTCAGTTCGGGACACGTTTCCTTACAGACCCGCGACAGGTTTTCCAGCACAACGCATGGTTGGTGCCAGAGAAGCGTATAGGTTCAGAGACGTTCATGTGCATCTTCTGGATGGGACATGATGCTTCATTTGGAGTTTCAAAGACTTTACTTCATTCATGTTTGATGTTCTTTGTTTTATCAAGTTAAAACAATATGTTAAATCTATTACTTCGTCAATATAGCATGTCCCTGATTAAGAATAGTTGTATCTGTGGTTCTGATTTTGGGTTTACTAAAGATCAAGTTTGGTTTATGTTGTTAATTTAGCTTCACTTCTTAATTATCTCGATTTGAACACAGTACTTACAGCTGCAGGAAGCTCAAGATTCAAGTGATTGACTATGTAATTTTCTGCAGGGCTGTCTGAATGCAACAAGTAAAGTGAATATCAGTGAATATCAGTGTTTCTGATATTCACTGCATCCTTCATCCATTCCAGATAATGGTGTTCTGTGGTCAACAGGGACAACGTGGAGTGGACGGATGAACAAGAAGAAGCCGCAAAGAAGAAAGTCTTAGAAAACAGTCAGCCACTACCTCCAGAGAAACAAGGTAGTATTGTGGCTGTACGGCTTATGGATCACGTAGTTGTTCTTGCTTGTAATCAGGAAGAAACCATCATAAGTGTTGTATGATTCACTTTGCTTATGAGATAAATACATATACTTGTTTTGTAGTGATATTCAATTTGTAATACAGTAGAAGTCTAATAATTGAACACATATAGCCTCCATTTAATTCAAATGGCCCAAAAAGAAAATATGTAATGTTTGTCTCATAAAATCTGCTTGTTGTGCTGTTTTACCCTGACAGCATCACCTACCACCATACTATTTTTTTATTTATTTTTTTTAATCAGAGGAATACGACAGCCGGGCTAATGAATACTGGAATGACTTCTACACTATCCACGAGAATCGTTTCTTCAAAGACCGTCACTGGCTCTTCACAGAGTTTCCAGAGCTAGCTCCTCAGTGTAGCCTGAACCATGAGTCTCATCCGGGTGTGTCCGGCATGGATGACAGCCTGCAGGACGGTGTCGATCAAAAACAATGCAGAGGTTTTGACAAGTGTGACTTTCCTGGCTCCTCTGCTATATATCGCATTCTGGAGGTGGGAGATTATTTTTAGTTTATTTTTCAGCAAAACTGGCCATATTTAAATCTGCACGAGAAAAGTTGGGGGGGGGGGGGGGTTGTAATAAATAGTAACTGAACTGTATTTGTACAGGTGGGTTGTGGCGTGGGGAACACAGTCTTCCCAATACTAAAGACCAACAAGTAAGATCAGACAAGACGCTAATGTTGTGAGCTCTGGAAAGGACTCGTCTTGTTATCTGGATCGATAACTGCGGCTTTGCTTTTTGCAGTGATCCAGGTCTCTTTGTTTACTGCTGTGATTTCTCCAGCACTGCTGTCGAGCTGGTCAAGGTGAGACGTTTAGCATGATCATAAACTGGTGTATATTCGTTTCCAGGCTAAGGATTTTTCCTTGTTTTTGTTATTAGGCAAACCCAGAGTACAACTCTGAGCGCTGCTTTGCCTTTGTTCATGACCTGAGTGATGTGGAAGCCAACTATCCCGTTCCCGAAGGAACCCTTGATGTTATAGTGCTAATCTTTGTGCTATCAGCTCTGCAACCTAACAGGTATGAGCTTATTTCTTTCCTGTACTTCTCCTCCTCGCTTCAGCTTTCAGTCAGTTTGATACACGGCAGACGTGTTTAAACGTTTCCTCCATCTGTCAGGATGCAGGCATCCATCAGTAGACTGGCTCGCCTGCTGAAGCCTGGTGGAATGATGCTACTCAGAGACTACGGACGCTATGATATGGCACAACTTCGCTTCAAGAGAGGTTAGACACCCTAAAGTCCAACCTGTTTCAGACAAGGCCTTTCTACATGTGTACTTCACTGAGATCTATTTTAATGTTTGCATATTTCAGAATTTATATATTTATTCATTTGTTTACTTTACAAAAAGATTAAAGCAGTGTAGTCTTCTTTAAAAGAAAGTCCAGCTCCACATGAGCTTGTGGTATTCCTGCCACATTGAGCAGCTCAGGGCCTCTTTCAATGTGTGTCTTCATACTTTACAGGAAGATGTCTTTCTGACAACTTTTATGTCCGAGGTGATGGAACAAGAGTATATTTCTTTACTCAGGGTAAAAATGAAGACAACTTAATACTGCATTATTACGATTATCTTGCAGATTCACTTGTTAATTGTGTATAAAAAATATATCTCTGCTTGGTTTTTTTTTGTTTTTTTTTCAGATGAGCTTCATGAGCTGTTCGCTAAAGGTGGGCTGGAGAAAGTGCAGAACCTTGTGGACAGACGGCTGCAGGTGAACAGAGGGAAACAGCTCACCATGTACAGAGTGTGGATTCAGTGCAAGTACCGCAAGGCCTCTTGAAACGCAGCAGGATGGGCAGAGGCGAGAACCCGCCTGGCCTGACTTTCAAAGACGACTGAAACTTGGAGCTGAACTGAAACCATACCATGGTGGTGTTGGCTTGTTCCAGAGGATGTGTGAAACTGAGAAGATTTATAGTGTTTGTGGTAAACAGGAGGCAACGGGATGGTTCGAGACATACCATTGTTTCAACTGCCTTTGAGCAGATGGGCTTGTTTAATGCTTGTGGTGAGACAGTCCTGGCGACAAGAATGACAGCTTTCTGCTGGGGCTGGTAACCCCTGTCCAAAAGGTTTCTATTCTGATGGACATGGTTTTTATTCAGCTGATGTTTTGAAATAATTTGCATGATTTATAAACCCTTTTTTCTACCTTTTTTAAAGGGGAAAATTAAACATATAAGTAAGACTTCTGAGTATTTTGCTTGGTACAAACTCAGTTACAGTGCAACAAAAACTTAAATCACTATTCCCAAAAAGATGGTGTGTTGCATAAAATGTTAAGAAAAACAAAATACACTGATTTGCAAAACCCACAAATCCCTATTTTACTCCCAATAGTGCATAAATAACAGATTTTGAAACTGACGTTTTATCATCACGGAAAATGTTAGCGCATTTTTTTGTATTTTTTTTTATTTGATGGCAGCTATAAAGATATATATATATACACACACACACACACAAGTTGGAGTGGGGCAAAAAAGAAAAATGCTAAAAAAAGAAAATGGCACAAATCAAAAGCAAGAAGTGGGTGGGGGGCATTTGACAACTGTTGAGTTGTCTGAACAGTTGTCAAATGCCCTGACTGGGCATAAGAAGGAGTAATTCAGAGAGGCAGAGCCTCTACATATAAGATTCATCAAAGAAGACTGTAAAGATCCCACCATTAACAGTAGGGAAGAGCAACTCCGGTGCTAGAAGGCTACAGTCCTACAGTTCAGTTTCGCTGCTGCAACACACCTGACACACATCAGACTTAGTTCGCAGACTGTGACAGAACTTGACATTAAACTATACACAGCCATTGATTAAAGTCAGGCGTGTTGCAGCAGGGAAACTCTTGACATTTGCAGGTCTGCAACCCTCGAGAACTGGAGTGACCCACCTCTGATCTACAGTGTATTATATATTATTTCAAGGTATTCATGTTCATTTACAATATTTACATCTTAACATTTCACGTCTGAAAAGGAGTAGGCAGAAGTATCAACTCAAGTAGCCCTTACCTCATCTCTGCTATACTTTGTAATGCTCCAGCTATCACACTACTCAAGTTTCCCATTTCACAATGAAGAATAAAGATTTCCACAAAATATTTCTGACTTTAAATACTGTCAACATCTCCATCCTTTGGTTAAACTGGTGTTCTTCAAGCTGTTATTCATTCAGTGTTTGAAGTTCAAGAACTTTCTTAAACTGGTGTATGTTTTTATTTTCCTTTTGATTGATCAGTGAAGCTGTTCCATCATTTTATCCCTGACACTGAAACATACTTCGTAAAGTGGATCTGAAACGCTGCTTTTTAAAACTCAGCTTTTTCACCATAAACCCATAATATGTAAACATTTAGATATTCAAGAGGAATCCCTGTATGGAAGGAACCAAGCTGAAGGTATTACTTTTAGCTCTAACACAGAACTGCATTAAAAACCAGACATAATTGTTCAACCAGATCCGTTACAAATAAACTTTTGCAACACTCTTTCGGAACTATTATGGACAAAGATCTGATGAACAAAGTAGGGATGCCCCAATACCCCTTTTTTTTTTTTTTTTTTTTATCAAACTGAGTGCAAATACTTTTGAGTACTTGTTAATACCAAGTATTTTGTGAGTAATAATAAATTCCATTACAGTTCATTGATAAGAACAGTGGAACAGAATGCGACGATGACATTTGCTGTGTGATATGTCAAATGTGTCCTTCTGCAGCATCCTCTAAATGTAAGGCTTGAAAACTTTCAAATCTTCATCTTCAGCACCAAGTTTACGTCTACATTGTGAAAAACAAAACCTGGTTTTACCCAGTAGAAAGCATTTTAAGTCATTTTTGACCCACAAAATCCATAATTTTAAAGAAATGTGAAAAAAATACAAATTTTAACAACAGTATAAGTTTTTGTTACAAGTAATTCCATGTTGTTTGCAGCTCAAAAAGCTACATTTTTGGGTGCACTACAACTATTCAGCAATAAAATTTCATTTAATTGTTCAGAGTTTTGATACAGAACTTGTAAACTGAAAATGTTCTACGATAAGCTGTTTTTGATGTTTGCTTCATATCTGTTCTCATTCAACAATATCAGCAGCACAGTGGGATTGTAAGCTTCTCCAGACTCAGTATGTAAAATCATTCTTTAGTTTACAATCTGCCAGATTTAACAGAAATAGTCTGCAAAAATGATGGAAAATCACCATTTCTCACTATTTGATTTAAGATTTCTTTACAGCCGCAATGAAAAGTCTAGTTAAGCTTTTGTTAACAAAGTGGGTCAAGTTAATGCAATGAGTTCCAACCACTATCTCAGACCAACCTAGCTGTCACTTATGGTACATTGCTGAGAATTTTACCGTGTTTTTACAAAGAAAAGTCTGCAAATGGACAATGATTAGTTTTGTATTTTGATGCACAAGGTTAGCACTCTACAACCTAACTACTATGCTGTTATTTGTAGGAGTTAATTAAAGTTAGCACAGTTGTATCATCTGTTCCAGAGCTTGGCTGTCCCAAGCAAACCAGGTTGCATGTTGCTTTCTATCTTTTGGTTGCACATGCTCCTCTTTGATGACTTTACAGTGAAAATATAGCCATCTGGGCTGTGAGGTATCTTGGACAATTATATTTGCTGAACACAGTCCATCGGTGCATTTAGAAATATAACCTTAGCCATTTTTAATCTATAGAAACAAAGTTCTCTGGGGATGACCTTATGAGGTCTTCTGAAATGAACTGTTGGACATGTTTTGTGATCAGATGAATTTATGTTTGAGCTGCTTTTGAAGAAAAATGTCATTTGGTTTTATTACATACCAAAGATAAAAAAAAAAAAAAAAAAAAAACTCAAAACAACCAAGTTGTTTCCAGTGAAAGGTGATATTGGTCAGTTTCAGGGGTGCATCAGTGCTGGAGGCGTTGCTGACTTACATTTGTCTAAAGTTACCACAGTCAAAGATTATTGTAGTTTCAGCAGTACGACTACACAACAATGTTATTAGAATGTTACAAATACAAATAAATTGGGCAGTGAAGATATGAAAAGGTAGTTCATTTTTGTTTATTTATTGTAAGCTTGTTTAATAAACAATCAAATAAGGGAACTAGTAAAAGATGAAGGAAAAAAAATTAAGAAGTATGTTATAGGCACATTGAAAAGTTTTCTTGAACAGCCAAACTCTCATATGTTAATAAATGGTATGTTTAATAGTTCAAAACGTAGTTTTGCAGAATGTTGCAGATAGGTATATGTTGATGTGAACATTGAGATGGAAGTGTCACTAGTTGTGTGGGTGGGTGATGCAGTTTAATTGCATTGTGTAGACAGGGGTTTGCTATTGGTCCAGAAAAGAGATTTGGGGCAGGCGTGGACAGGAGGAAGGTGAAAATACTTGAACGATCTCACGAGAGAATATGAGATTTTACTGATTATTGTTTACATTGCAAAAACACGAGAACCGAACCGAATCGATCCGGATTCAACTGAAACGCTTCCCACAACACAACTTCCGAAAATAGATTGGTTTCTTCCCTGCAGCCTGTCAGGAGACTGCACCCGAACTTTGTTTTGGTCGAGCTGAAAGCCAGGACCCTAAATTCATCGCACCACCGGGGGAGATACCGATAGGGGGTAACTAACCTCAGCTTAAAGACATTATTTATTCCTGCTGAAAAACGCATATTCTCCAGGGTCGCCATTGTGTGGAGAGGAGACACCACACCAACCATCGGTATGGTTCTCGGAAAGAGGGATGTGATGGGGATCCCCGCCTAAGGATAACATAAAGGCGGGTTTGGGATACCCGGAGTCGTCGAGGGCCTCCGAGGGAATCCTCCGTCTTGTACCCTGAGCGACACACCGCGTGCCCGAGCCTTGATCGCCTAGAGACGGCACGCGAGGGACGCGGCTGTGGATGAGGCCTAGCCTGGGAGGATCTGCCAAGCACCGGTGAAACAACGAAGACGGTTTTAGGGATAACACCACCGGAGAAGGACAGATAAAATCTTAAATAACAGTGAGTATACTGTTGGATACAACAGAAACTCTTTTAGGGATGTTTTTTCCTACAACTAGTCCAGATGTCGTGGCACGAGCACCTGGCAACGCTGGACTGAGAAGATGCTTCTTTCAGGGTTAACACTTAGCCCACTGCATACCTAACATATAACGCCTTTTCAGGCAGTCATTGTGGCATTTTTCATCAGCGCCTTTTATAATCTCAGAGCTGTAATTGTGTCAACTCTATTCAACGTTTGTTTGTTTGTTTTTGACGGTATATTTGAATGAAATCCCATCTAATGTTACTAGCTAAACGTTAGCTCTTCAATGCAATGCTACGCTAAGTGATGGCCAACATCGGTAGCTCGTTTATTCACTATTAGCTCACTGGTAATTCACTAACTTGTTTTAAATCGCTCTGCTTAATATTGTAATGTATATTGAGCCTCTCGATATAAGCAAAGTTGGTGACTACAGTGTATTTCTTAGTGGTTAAAACCACAGCAGGCTAAAGCTTGTTTCATATATACACGCCATAGGTAGCAGTCATAGCAGCCAGTGTTGGGCGTGTAACTTAAACCTTCACATAGGCCAGCAAACTGGGCACTTATTGTCTATTGTGGCCTTTTCCACTGTGACTGTACTTGGCAGTTCTTCCAATAGTGACCTTTTATAATTAAAGCGCCATGTAACTTAGGCCTGTAATGCCAGGGTGTTATCAAGTTATGCCATAATTTTCCAGGCAGTGACTTTACACATCTGGGCTTCCGCTTTGATGCAGATTAAACATCCGTTTTTTGGATTTTGTTTTGGCCAGATTGTCCCCTCAGTTTTGTGGGTGTCTTACCAGTGTATGTGGAAGCTGGTGCTTGCTAAACATAAATGATGGTGTAAAACATTACCAAGCTTAATGATGACTAAGAGCAGGAATTTTCCACATCCATACAACTATAAAAGAGTCATGACTCATCACAACTAATACCTTTTGAAACAGGGATGCCTTGCTACCATTTGAATTTTCCAGACGCTTCAATGCTTTTCTTAATCTGTGCTCCTGTCTCTGCAGCCATGATGGAAGAACTGCATAGTCTGGACCCCCGGCGGCAGGAGCTGTTGGAGGCTCGCTTTACTGGGGTCGGTGTGGCAAAGGTTTGTGTTATAACTGATGCTGAAAAGGTGGAGCGCTCTTGTCAAAGTGCTGATAATCACAAATTGTCTAGATCATGCCTTACTGCAAATCTCTACCCTTCTTTATCTCACGTTATCCTCGCTATCATTCTGTTGTTTGGCCTGGACAAGCTTGGCCTCACTTTTTTCTTTGTCTGTCTCTGGAGAAGGTTGAGCCGTGTCTGTGTTTTTTGGCTGGTATGACATGGCATGTCTCCCTGGCTCATGATGTAGTGGCTGTATATGCAAGTAGTTATGTCTGCCAAAAAGGCCACAGTCAGGACAGGGGGAGGAGACGTGATGGCAGAGGAGGAATGCAGAAATGGTTCTTGACCAGGTGTAAGTGGAGGCAGTATTTAGCCTTTCCAACCCCCTATCTTACTACATGGATGGATCTGTCTTCGTGGAAGGTGATCTTGGAACACTGAGGGAGCCAGAGTCAGTGCCAGGAGTGGGCCCTGTGCCAGCCATAGGCAGAGCCCAGAGCATGGCATGGCTGCTGCCGCAGAGAAAATGGCGACGCTCGCTAAGGCATCCTGCCACAATCACCCTGTATGACAGGGGATGCAATGTGTGTCTGGAGCAGCAGTGAGAGTGAAGTTTGTCGGGAAATGGCTGTGAAGAAATATGGGTTGGTGGTCTAAAAGCTCTTCAATGTCACAGAGTAGTTTAGAGTTCTTTCCCCTTGACCTTGGCCATCATTATGGCACTGCTGCTCTTTCTGTCTCTACTGAGTAGGCATAGAAGAAAAGAAAATTATAATCCCTTTAGGACAAAAGGATAGAGCACTTTTTTTTGTTAATGGAGCAGATGAGGCCTAAAAACAGTTGCAAAGTGCGTCTCCTTTAGATCAAACATTTGGGTATGATTCAGGTGGATGTGGAGGCTTTAAAATAAGCTGTAATTCCTAGATCAGAGCATCTTTCAGGAGCTTTCTCTAGGCGGGGAAAAAAAAGTGGTTAAGACCACAGTGAATAGGAGAAAAATAGATGACATTATTTAAAGGTGACAGACAGAGGGAGGAATACAGCCCCAGCAGCATGCCTAATGTTCAGCCATTTTAGGAGGGTTCAGTGAGAGAGCTCTAGTGTGCTCTGAATGACTAAGTATCTCTTCCTGATTGGACAGTGCCTGCTGAATTCTGATGTGATTCATTTGATTGACAGGCATCACCTAGGGAACCAGCATTAGTACTGACGCAGGTCGTCATTCAGTGGGAATTTAATGGGGATGGTATTTGGGCAAAGCTCTGCATCCTTTCCCCCATTTTTCTCACTCTTTTCTTTTCTCTGCAGTTTTCTAACTTTTTTTGGTAGTTCTCTGCCAAGTTCATGAATATTAGAAATGCATTTTTTTTGTACATATTTCTGCCTTTTTGTTATAATCTTCTTTTCTTTTTAGTTTAATTTAATTGCCCCTTTCATTGTAACAGGGTTCGGGTCAGAGTCAAAATGAATCATCCAATCAGAGTCTATGCAGTGTGGGCTCTCTAAGTGACAAAGAGCTAGAGGTTAGTCTCCATCTCTAATGGCAACATTTTCTTTCTTTGTTACTTTGCCACAGGATTTGTTGATTCATGTTGCTCTCCTTATTACAGACTCCCGAGAAAAAGGCAAATGATCAGAGAGCAAGAAAACGCAAAGCAGACCACTTTGACGGCAACCAAGGCAAGGCTGTTTCTTTGTGATGGTCCTTTCATCATGTCTCCAATGTGTGTCCCTCTATCTGATCTTCCTTTTTTTTTCTTCCATAGGCAAAGCAGGAGCAAGGGGACTTAAAATTAGTGATTATTTTGAGGTGAGTTGCAGGAAAATTGCTTAGGGTCCTCGTCACTGTGTCGAGCAGTCGTCATTTCATTCTGAAGTGTGTAACATTTCATGCTTACTCTCTAACCCCCTACTTTTAGACATCTTGGTCTTTCCATTGAACGCCTTTCTTCCATTTCGTCTTCTTCTTCTGTGTGTGTCTGTAAGTTTGCGGGAGGCAGTGGTCCTGGTACCAGCCCTGCCAGGGGAATCCCACCAGTGGTCCGCTCTTCCCCACAACACTCTCTCTCCAACCCTCCTGTCACGGTGAGCATGTTTGCTCTATGGTGCTTCTCACGCCATTGTTTCTCTCCGCACTCTTTCTTGTCATGCTCTCCTGCACGCTTGTTAGTGACACCGCCAGGCGAGGATTGTTTATCGATGGGAAGAATATCATATGGTTTGTAAACAAACATAATTGGTGGGCAGTTTAGGAAAGTGAAATTTACCTTTTTAAAGTCAAAATGCAGGAAAGAAGCCATGAAGAGGAATATTTTTAGTGTAAATGTTTGTGATGCAAACATCTACTCAATCAAATTCAGGGTGGTAGAAATCAGTTTTGATGAATCTGTGTTTTGATTTTTGTTTTCGATGTCTTACATACTGTACATTACATTACATGTGGAAGTCATCTATCAGATCAGTTCTTACCAGATGTTTCTGCCGCCCAGGTGCAGCAGGGAAGCCCTTCCTCCGTCAGCTCGGTCAACACAGAGCACTCCTCGTGTTCAATGAAGCCAGCTTCTCTTCACTTGCTCCACAAAGCCACACAGGTACTCTACTGTACTCATATCATGCTGCCTGTTTTTGTTTTATTAACTCTGTTGTAATTGGAAATAAGTTATTTATTTAGCACATGCAGCAGTAAATTACAAGAAATAAAAACATTTTTAAAAAAAAAACGACCAAACTGGATTTTAATGTTGGGGGCTCCTTGTTGCACTGAATTGATCAGGAATGCCAAAATGATCCAGAATTAACAACCATTTTTGTGCCCACTGTACCTTTAGTCTGACCTTACTATAGAGAAACTAACCGCAATGGAGAACAACAAGAACTCTGACCTGGAGAAGAAGGAAGGCCGAATAGACGATTTGCTGCGGGTACTAATCTCATTACATTTATCTTTAATTCTCTGCTTGCCTTTTGTAGTGACTTTGTAGTGTTGAGTGTTTGCTGTACTGATTTTTCACTCAAGGCATGTTAGACATTTGTTTGGTGCATGTATAAAGGGGTTGCATGTAAAAGTGTTGTAAATTCCTATTACCTGACCGTTTCCTGTTTGTATGTTCTGCTGCAGGCAAACTGTGATCTCAGAAGACAAATTGATGAACAGCAAAGGATGCTGGAGCGATACAAGGAGCGCTTAAATAAGTGTGTGACCATGTCCAAGAAGCTGCTGATTGAAAAGGTATGTTGAGAAGTATTTTAATGCTTTTTTTTCTGAAGGTGTGTATTTTAACAAGTCAGGATTGATACATGCTTTTTTGTTTGTTTGTTTTGTCACCGCCAGTCCAAACAAGAAAAGATGGCATGCCGGGATAAAAGTATGCAGGATAGGCTGCGGTTGGGCCACTTCACTACTGTCAGACACGGAGCTTCTTTCACGGAGCAGTGGACAGATGGATACGCCTTCCAAAACCTTATCAAGTGAGAGTCTTCATCTTGTAAATTTATGTCTCCCCATTTTTTTTCTTCATGCTAAAACCAGAATTTACTCTGTTGTGATTCACTTAAATGCATACTTGTACGTTTTGAAAAGACAGTTCTTTAAACTGAGAAAATCGGAAGCGCTTGCAGTCGATCATACTCAAACGGAAAATCTAATTCACTGTCTGTTTCTCACTAATTTGCCGCCGGCCTCCAGACAACAAGAGAGGATCAATTCTCAGCGAGAGGACATTGAGAGGCAGAGGAAGCTGCTGGCCAAACGCAAGCCGCCCTCCATGGCCCAGACTCCACCACCAAGCCTGGAACAAAACAAACGCAAAAGCAAAGCCAATGGAACAGAAAGCGAAGCGTACAGTCCCATTTAATTATTTATTTATTCATTTGTTTGTTTGTTAGTTTGTTTTCCTTTCTTTTCCCGTAGACACATTTTCAACATTTCACTGTTTGTTTTATAGATTATCGCAGGCAGAGTACCATGAGCAGGAGGAAATATATAAACTCAGACTAGGACATCTTAAGAAGGTAAAATCTGACCTTGATTATCGTCTTTATCTTTTTTTCTTGCCAAACTTTTGACTTCATGTTTTTTTTTTTTCTAACCTCTTTGCAGGAGGAGGCTGAGATCCAGGCAGAGCTAGAGAGATTGGAGCGAGTGCGGAACTTGCACATACGTGAGCTGAAAAGGATCCACAATGAGGATAATTCCCAGTACGGTTTCTTCCCTTTTGCAGACATGGAATGCATGACAATACAGGGTCCCTGGTTGTTCTTTATATCGCTTTATATTCTTACATAAACTGCTTTAAAATACATTTTCCTGGCAGCATCATTTGGACAAGGATAAATCTAATTGATGTAAAAACCTTTATTTTTATTTACTATTACAAGCAATTGTGGAGCTATTGGACAGAAGTCTTCATCTTTTTTTTTTTTTTTTTTTACATGAAATTGCTTTTTTTTTTTTTTTTTTCCAAAATATAAATCAAGTGTAACTTGATGACAGCAGGTTTACTGTGAAATTTGCTGAATTTATCAGTATTGATGGATATATATGTTATTTAAACAATCCCAAACAGTTCATCTTTACAAAAAGAAACAATCCCTTACTGTAGTTATCTTTACAGGTCAAACTGCTCATTTATCACCATGTTTAATGACTGAAAATGTTTGGCTTTTTGTCTTGTTTTGCTTTTGGACAGATTTAAAGACCACCCTACGCTAAATGACCGATATTTGCTACTGCATTTACTTGGGCGGGGAGGTTTCAGTGAAGTTTACAAGGTGAGATGGGAAAAACGTTTGTGTTATGGTGTATTCTGGGGAGGGTTCAGTCTGTAGATTTGGCCCGTGCAGTTGCTGTGTTCCACATGTTTGCCTCACACATTCCATTCGTCGGCTTTAGTGGAAGATTTTCAATTCAAAATTCATGTTAAAACTAATTCCTTTAATTCTCAAGTGTCTGCTGTGCATACTTGACTAGTACGACATTAAGCTGCGGTTTACGTAAAAGTAATTGATTGTCCAAAGGAAATGTAAAAAGATGAATGAATAGCCTTTAATGTGAGAAAAACGCAGTTTGCATCTAACAGGGAATCCTTTATCTTCCAGGCCTTTGACTTGACAGAACAGAGGTATGTCGCCGTTAAAATCCATCAGTTAAACAAGAACTGGAGGGACGAGAAGAAGGAAAATTATCACAAGTGAGTGTTTTGAGGCAGCAGTTCTGTATTTTCTGTTCTACTTTCCATACATTAAATTCAGTCATGTAGTATTCATACCTTAAGGATGTTAATGTCTTTATTTCAGACATGCGTGCAGAGAATATAGAATCCATAAAGAGCTGGACCACCCGCGAATAGTTAAACTCTACGACTACTTTTCACTCGACACTGACTCGTAAGTCATTCCAGCATATATTTATTCACACCTATGAAGTGAATCTAGAGATATATCTTCCTTTTCTGTTGTGTTCAATCTAGACTCAGTTGTCTTTACTTATTGTAAAAAAGCAAGCTGTTAAGTATCTGCTTGTTGTGCTGCAGGTTCTGCACGGTGTTAGAGTACTGCGAGGGCAACGACCTGGACTTCTACCTGAAGCAGCACAAGCTAATGTCGGAGAAAGAAGGCCGCTCCATCATCATGCAGATAGTGAATGCCCTCAAATACCTAAATGAGATCAGACCGCCAATTATCCACTATGACCTTAAACCCGGTAAGGCTGCATGTCTTTGAAGTTTTTGCATTTTAAGACTTTTGCACAATGCTTTTTGTTTTTTTGCACTGTTTTTACTGCAGATTCAGTGAATCACTATTTTTTTTTTCTTTTTTTTACTTAATGTGAAATATACTTAAAGCGATGGCATTTGAACTTTATCTACACTCGTTATCTAATTTAGAAATGAGCATAACTCAATAAATCAAATTAGAATGAATAGTTTGATAAGATACAATGATTAGAAATGCAGTGATCCACCTTTTTGGGGGGTTCGATCTGAAATTTGGATGTTGCTGATATTATATAATACCAATTCAGTTTACAGGAACAATTTTGTGATTATGGTCTTTATTTTAATTATTATTGTGTAAAGTTTCATTAATTTGTGGTAACCCATGCAGCATTTTTAATAATAGTGCAACTGATTAGCTAAATTAATCTAATTTAAATGTTAATTAAAGTAATTTATAAGAAAACACTTTCCAAAGCAAATTGAAGACTCTCTGTAATTGTTTTAAAATCTTAATAAAAAGCAAAGGTAGTTATAATTTAGCACTAACGGCAATGGACTGGCGACCTGTCCAGGATGTATCCTTTCTTTCGTCCAATGATTGCTGGGATAGGCTCCTACTGATTTCTAATTGGACTAAGCGGTTCAGAAAATGATTGACTGTCTGAACTGATGGTTAATATTTAAAGTCACAGAGAATATGTTGAAAGAGAAACAGGATGTAGATGTATCTGGAAAACGCAGACTGACAGCGTTTCAGACAGATTGTGGTCTGCAGTATTGGCACAGTGGGCTTGTTTCTGTTGAAAATGACTTCAGATTAGAAAATCTGCTGGAAACACCAGAATGTCTTTATGTAGCTGATTTTGCAAGAACTTTTAGTTCTTTTTCACTTTGGAGATCCAATAAATGGCTGTTAACAAGTTCAATGTGTTGAAATGTTGCATATTTTTCTGTGCATTGTTTTTAGTGAAAGCATTGCTAATGCTGCGCTGTTAAATAAGCTTGTTATGCTGAACAAACTAGCATATGTGCAAAACCCGAACTGGAGATTTTGATGTAGTTTTCCACTTTTATCTGAGTCTCGTCACGCAGGATTACAGAATTTTAGCCAGTTTTTCTTGAAAGATGGAGGCCAATTGCCCAGAATGATGAATTAGAGCAACTTTTTCATTCGGTTTCATTTACCGCTCTGCTGAAACGCTTCAAGTGTTTTCTGCACTACACTGGAAACCTTGGCTTTACACAAAATCCAAGTCGCTGTCTTGCTTTTTTTTATGTTTCCAGACTAAAATATATTTGAATTAGCAACATGGAAAATTACAATCAGACTTGTTAGTGTAGGAGCTGCATGGACATGGGACAACTAGAGATGCCTCTGTGAAATAGTGAGGTGGATCTGGGAATTCAGCCTGATATCCAATACATCAATCATGGAAATGTCAGAGCCTGACAGCGATGCTGGGTTGGATCAGTCCCAACTAAAAATGATAACTGAAAGACTTTGGCCTTTTTCCTGGTCAGGTAACATCCTGCTTGTGAACGGTACCGCCTGTGGGGAAATTAAGATCACAGACTTTGGCCTTTCGAAGATCATGGATGATGACAGCTACAACTCTGTGGATGGGATGGAGCTGACTTCACAGGGAGCAGGGACTTACTGGTAAGATTTTCATCTCACTGTACATCCTACTTGTGATAAATCAGAAGCAGTAAGAGCTATACGATGTGGCAAAAAATATAGTATTATTTTCTGTATAACAATTGAGAGTAGTTGTCAATTTCAGTAGTGGGGCGGGGGGTGCTGGAAATGATGGGAAATGCTTTTCTATTTGACTTTTGCACCACAAGAACTGGAGGAATTAAAAACTGGGTTGCTTTTGTACCCATTTTCATGCTTTGTGTGGCCGCTTGGCTCATTGCTTCTCAGGTGATCAAACAAATTAGTCGTAGTTTTATATAAAGTTCCCACATTATATTTATCAGCTTTTCAGTGTTTGTACTGAATCCAAACCACTTACCGATGTAGTGTTGTGTGGTTTTTTCCTAACAACCTGGACAGTTTTGGAAAAAAAACGCACAAATTTCAGTCCCATCCATGCTTTTGCAGCATTCTTCAGTTAAACTTGTTCTCCCACTTTCTGCTCAGTTTCTGTTTTTTCCTCTTTTCCCTTTTGGGGTTTCTCAGTGAATAGGCAGCTAGGTGCAGTCACAGATGATGTAACGAGCAACATATCTAAATATAGTGGAAAGGAAAAGGATTGAGGAAAATCCACAGTTGATTTTTGGATGCAGGCTTAAGAAGCACTGCAGATTTTCTGAGAATTACCTCTTTATGACGGCTAATTTGGCATCCATTCCTCATCCCACCATTACTCTAAGCATACTCCGGTCCTGTATTGTCTTGTTTTATGTATTGTTCTGTCTTTTTTTTTCTTTTTCCCTCCAATAATTTCATAATTTCAGCTTGTGTAATGGTGTGCAGCCAATATGGCCAGTGTGTCGCTATCCAGGTACCAGCATGTAATGTTAAAGCAGTCCTCCTGGGAAGTAAGAAGTGTGGTTAAATGTCCATGGGACAACAACAGCTTCTTTAATGCACATAATAAACATTACTGTGCCATCAAAACGAGTCAAATGCATATCTTTTAAGTTAGGAGTGTCTTAGTGCTACTTTTAAATAAAACTAAGTACTCATGATTTTATGGCATTTTTAGAAAATATATTTATTGCAACACTGAATTTATTTAAATGGATCTAAAACTAGCGTTGGCCTTCTACCTAGCAACCAGCCAAAGTGGACAGGAGTCTTCTGAGGGATGCAGAGCTGGCTCTGTGAATGGACTGACTAAAAAAAAAAAGTCTCATGGTTATCACCGCTAGCAACATAAATTTAATTGCAACCTTAATTTTAAGGTCATTTTGTCACCCAGTCCAAATAAATGATGATGAGGGGAAAAAAGATACTTTCAATAGTTATTCTCTTTCTGTAAAATGATAAGCAAAGCTCTGGAAGTAAGCAGCTCAATATAAAAGTAAGTCACCACTTAAAGGTGGCAGAGGGGACAAAAGAATCTACGTCACACTTGTCTCTGTGATCCCAGACACACTCGCACATGCCTGTTGGTGTGAAACTGGCTGACTGTCCCTTTAGGTAAGAAGCGAGCAGGAATACTCTCCAGTAGGATGTTGATAACTTTACAAAATAGTGGAAATAGGACTTACCAGTGATTAAAAAAAAAAGTGAAAAGAAAATTATTCAGATGTTGTAAATCAAAGAATATTTGGGCTTGCTTGTATTGCTTGATTGAAATTGTCCCTCATTATCTAATATATGAAGAGATCAATGTTTTCATCTTTGACTGGAGATGTATTGTAGAAACATCGTAACAGGATGATGGAACAACGAATAGCTTTATGCATGAATACCTGTTAGAACTGTGACTGAAAACCCACACATGGGTTGAGCAATCAGTCACTGGTTACTCAACCGACTCATGTGGTTCAGCCTCATGATGTAAACTCTGATTTCTTATCAAAATCAGCTGGTTGACTAAGTTCATTTAAAGCACTTTTATTCTGTTATCATGAGTTTACCTAGAGGTGAGGTGAGATAGAAACGATTATTCTGATTAAAACCTAGCATAGCATTACAGGGTCTGTGGATTTCATAATGACTAATATGATCCCCCTTTCCTCTTAAGGTACCTGCCTCCTGAGTGTTTTGTAGTTGGCAAGGAACCACCGAAAATCTCCAACAAGGTTGACGTGTGGTCTGTGGGTGTCATTTTCTATCAGTGTTTGTACGGCCGCAAGGTAGGAAGCACAACTTTTTTTTCCCTCAAATTTAAATTGATTGCAGTTCAGTATATAATAAATATATCCAGACTAAAACAATATTTGTATCTAATTTGATTGAAAATTAGTCTCTTCCATGAATCCTGACTGTTTTTATTGAACAGAACAGCTTCTTGGGCCCTTTTCCGCTCACTTCTTTCAAGGATTAGCGGTCGTCTAACAATCCTATGATGATGATTAGCATTACTATTATTATTGTTATCATCATTATTATGATTACAGCATTATCATAATGGTCATTGAATATGGAATAGTGTTCTATTATAATTATTATTGATGTTATTGTAATATTGATCTATAGTATGTTACTATATAATGAAATACTTCTAAGTAAGTAATGGTGTGTGCACTGGCGTGAGAGTGAATAAATGCTGGCTTCTTCCCACTCGCTTTGGACAAAGGCTTTTTGTTTCTCTTGTATATTCCTTTGGTTTGGTTCTTCCTTTTTTTAATTAGTCTTTATTTTCAAATAAACTTTCAATTCAACTCATTTTCAATGGTGGGGCCAGATGGGGATGACTCTTTCATCCACTAAAGAAAAGAGGCGACTTTCCAGTGGTACAAGTGGGAGGAACACGGATTGTGCTAGATTTAGCTTAAGTTTTGCCTGAACGTAGGGAAATATTCCAGTAACAATTCTATCTGTTCTGTCTTTAGCCCTTTGGCCACAACCAGTCCCAGCAGGACATCTTACAGGAAAACACGATTCTGAAGGCGACAGATGTCCAGTTTCCCCCTAAACCAGTTGTCACACCAGAAGCTAAGGTACTGGATTCCACAACCTCACTGCTTTTCTCTATATACACTCCCACTAGCCCCACAGTAAACCTGTTTTTTTTTTTTAATGTACTTTAAGTATTTAATGAATTAATAAATAAATTATGACCTAAAAATTGTAAAAACTAAAGTCCGTATTTTAGATTATTTATCCATGTCATCCTTTTTTCCTCTAGGCCTTTATAAGGCGTTGTCTAGTCTACCGTAAGGAGGACCGCATCGATGTGCACCAGCTGGCCAGTGACCCCTTCCTAATGCCCCACATCCGCAAGTCAGTGGCCTCCTCGGGGACCTCCGGCATGGCCGTGGCCTCCACATCCAGCTCCTCCAACAGCAGCGCCTCAAACTGAGCCCTCACCCTTTAAGGACTGACTGAATCATTTGTTAAGGGTGGGATGGGGTGGGGGTGATGCTGTACTGTCTTCCCCCCTCCCAGCAGCATCCCACCTTGCCATGAAGAGCTCAAGGGAAACTAGTCAGGTGGCAGCAAGGGGGTGGGTGAGAAGTCACAGAGAGGTTGTGAAGGGGGGCTGTTGCCCTCCATCCCTCCGATGTTCACCCATCCCAACCCACCTATCTTTTGCTTTTTCAAAAAGGGTGGCATTGTTCTGGGGGTCAAAGCCCTGGATGACTCGCATAGGAGCGGGGCGAGATTCGGCACTGTGTCGATGAAAAGCGGGGGTTTAGCGTTTCCCATTTTTCTTTTCTGCTTTAAAAAAAAGAAGAAAATAAAATGAAGTAAGGAACTGCTTCAGCTTGGCCTGATGGAAACAGACTGCAGAAGGCCTTACACCCATGTGCACTCTCTCTCTCTCACACACACACACACACACACACATGCATGAGCCATTCTGCTCCGAGGTAGTCGGAACTCCCCAAGTTCAAGCGTTTTGTTTGCTCTCTGTGAGGCAGAGCGCCGGTCTGGGCCTTTAACCTTTTAAACCCAAACTACCCGTGGCGCTCTGTCATCCAACTCGCAGTTCTGGAAACCTGGCCCCATCAGAAAATTCCAGACTTACGTAGTTTGTGACAAGAAGGGACAGAAGTAACTCCCCCCTTTCTCTTTCTCTCTCTCTCTCTGTCTCTCTCTCTCTCCCCCATCTCTCTAGTTATCTCTCTCTCTTTCCCTCCCATCTCTCTCTATTTCTCTCTCTCTCCCTCCCATCTCTCTGGTTATCTCTCTCTCTCTCTCTCTCTCTCCCTCTCCCCCATCTCTCTATTTATCTCTCTCTCTCTCCCATCTCCTCCTCAAACTCCTGTGACCAAAGCTTTTAACTTCCAGCTGGTGGCAGTGTTCCACCTCAGTTTTTATAATGAATGGTTTTAGAGTTGTGCTACTTGACATGAAGTGGAAGCTGTGGAGAAAACGTCCCTTTTACCATTGATTTTTTTTTATTTTTTTTTTTATAAACTGTTCAAATTTAACCAGTTTATTGAGAAAACTGTTCTGTTTTCAAGTTGCCTTTAATTAGAAATGTTACTGTTTTGATTCTCCCTCCTCCCTTTCCATAAACACATATTTATTTAGGTATGTTTGAATTTATTTTTGGCCAATAAAATGCAAGGGACTGGTTTACCTAATAGTACTGTTGGGGGAGATTGGGCCTTAGCAGAAAGTCGCATAAACCATTAAATACTATTGGTTAAAATGTGTTTGTTGTGTGTGTGTGACTCAATTTCCCACATGTTGTTCTTTAAAGGAATGCGTTCAGCTTAGAGTGCAGCTCTTAATGCATTCATACACACTACCTCTGCACTTGGCATGTAATTATTTTCTTTTTAAAATTGGCTTTTATTGACCATAAATCAAATCTATATCCTACACAGGCTTTGCACTCCACCTCCTGTAGCTAGATATGGGTTGTATCGTCCATACTGGGAACAATTCAAGCCATGTGTTCTCTGATAAGCTAGTAAATGAAACCAGTACCCCGTGGTCAGGACTGTTAAGGTCAGCTCTTGCTATAGATGGAGCTAGTTTTGTGAATGAATAAGCCGTTAGCCGCAGTATGGCAGCCATAAAAGCAATGCATCTTGGATGTCTGGTTTAGTTATTGAGTCTCAAAATTTCTGCTTTTCTTCAACAGAGAGTGAAGACGGCAACTTTCAGTGAGTTGAACTTGTGCTCCATCTCTGCTTGTCAAGTAAAACCCAGGAAGCTGGATTAAGGCCCAAAACTTAAGATGTAGAACTTAAATTTTTCTTTATTTTCATTCATTTAAACACTATTTGCTGCCACTTGGCATGAGGCTGTAAGCATATGGTTTTATTCAATTGCGATTTTCTTTTTTTTTTTTTTGTTTTGGGTGCCGATTTAATTTAAATTGCAATTCTCACAGTTTTTGATACTGCTGATTTTTTTAGATTAAAAAACAACAAAAAAATGCATTAAACTTTTTTTTTTTGCTTGTCATTTTTCTTGATTTTTAGGATGAAAAAACAACACAGTAGCCAGACCATCATTCTGCTGTTATAATGCCCAAGAAGACAAGTTAAAAGATCAATGAAAACAATAAAAATGACAATTTTTTATAATGGATTAGTACTATTTATTTTATTTTTTTTAAAAATCGATTTTAAAATTGTGAAGCAAAAAAATCTGGATTTTTCGATTTATTTTGCTTCACAATTTTAAAATTTGTTTTTGGACTTGCAACTAAAGAAGTGCATGCAGTTATTCAAAATAGGTTATTTACCGTTTTGTGCAGCCACAATAATGGTTCATCCCCTGAGTTAAAAGCTTTTTATGCTTGAATGATTCATGGGTGGACATTTAGGTGGATTAACAAACAGAAAACGTGGTCTGAAAATGATCTGGTACAGAAGCAGCCAAAGAAAAAGAGAAACCCCAGAAGTGTCTTATTTATCTGCTAATCAATACCATTTTGTATGGTGCCATTAAACTCATGCTCTTTGAAATCCAAATCTATAGAAAAGGATGGTAAAGGCTTTTGCTCAGGAATATCTCTGGATTTATTTCAGGGTTAATTAAAGCTTTTTATCATGCCATGCCTCGCTTGCCCTTTATTGGAATTTAATGACACAGTTGTGTATATTTTATCAGATGAAGAAAATAAAGCCAATTAAAAAAATAATAAAAAGTATGTTTTTATAGGTGCAAAAGTAAAACAATGTTAAAAAAAAAAGAAAAACAGCTCCCATTCAGACACAAAACTGTGACGTCATTAGATTAGCTGGGGAAAACAGATTGTGTACATTTGGGTTTTTGCTTCAATGACGTGGACTCGCGTCTCACTTTGAGACACACACACACACACACACACACACACACACTGTTGACGCTTCTCCATTCATTCCAGCCCATCTGACGGAGAAGCAGACGGAGCTCTAGCGGTCAAACTCGCCCTCAGCTCTGCATCAGAGAAGCACACATTCAGCTGCAGCTCGGGCTTCACGTCTCTTTCCTCTGCTACTTCTTTCCCCTTCTTTCTTTCTTCTTTTTTTTTTTTTTCTTCCACCCCGATTCGGGTTGTTATTTTTTTTTTTGTTTTTGTTTTTTTTTTTGCAGCGTGATCGCGCGCGTGTTGAAGCTGCGAGCATGCAAAGCAACGAGCGACACAAGGAATCAGGAGCAACATGGACAAATCGTCAACTTCTATTCTACAAATGCACTTTATATTTATTCATCTTTAGTGTGGAAGTTAAGAGAAGCGTCGCGGGTAAGCAGAAGAAACACAAACTCGCTTGTTTTGACTGGTTTTAACGCGCTGAAATGAGGCAGATGTTGAAGCTGCTGGCTTCGCTTTTTGTTTAGGTGAGAAGTTTCACTTCGGAAATGTCTGCAAAAGCTGCTGGTTTTGGATTTGGTGTCGTGGAATGCTACGACCCAAAAGTCCGAGCAGTGAGTGGAACCAGATGTGGAGACAAAATGAGGGGAGGAGGGAAGGCACCCGAGGCTTTTTCTATTTCTAGCCGAGAAAACTTAAATTTTGTTTTAAAAAGCAAAGAAAATCACACATTTTTCTGCTGGTTTTTCTTTCTTTTTTTTTTTTTTTTTTTTGTTCTACTTTGGTTTCGGGTGATTTTTTTAGGCTGAATTGTGAAGCCACAGACTGGATTGACGCTTCATTTGGCACCCAGGGGGCATATGTGACCTTTGCATCCTGTTACAGACTCCAATTAACACACTCAGTCCGGACCATGACAACACCTAAAAACCCATCCTAACACATGTTGACGGTAACGATATGAATACCAGTTGTTCTGCTGAAGTTTATCACGTTTTTCTGTATGTTTTCAGATGCATGTCAGATTAAAATCCACCACTAACTCCCCTCTCACTCGTCGACTACAGTAGAGTCTTGGTAAAGTCAGTTTTCATCTCTGCCAGTCAAAATACAAAGAAAACCTAAACTTTTTTGCTGCTTGAATATTATTAAGCTGACATTACTGAAAGTGTTTAAAGAGTTTCTTACCTAAACATCGATTTTTAAAATGATTTATTCTTTTACAACAACAACAAAAAAGTATCTAACATATTAAGGTTAATGTTCATCTCCGAGCAGATCTTACTAAATATGTATCCCAACTCATCTTGAACTCTGAAATGGCTCACCCTCATCCACCGTCAAATTCCCTCTCATCTATTTTTATTCAAAATAGAGGAGATTGAAAACAACGTACAGATTTGCTTATTTGTTTTTGGAAATGCTGTCTCTTTGGATTTGTCATGAAAATTGATTTTTAATCCCCTGCCAGCAGTTTGATCTTGAAGATCTCAGATCTGAGTGGTTTGAGCTCACTATCACAAGCTTTTATGAGCTCTTTGTTTTTGCCCTATGTTGCCCCGATGTGCTTGTGGGAGCACAAATGAAAGATTAATTGTAAAAGTTACTGATACCCAAAAAAAAAAAAAAAAAAAAAAAGATTTGAGGGGATTTTCTTGTTGATGGCTGGCAGAACTTCAGTACTACAGTTTATTTGAGCAAGTTCAGGCAACTTCAGCCGAGCAGCGTGGGATTTTAAAGTAGTTTCTTTCCTTTATCAATGGAGGGAGCCCTAGTTCTGATCACACAGAAAACTCTTACCTTCCTTAAAGCCCACACTGTGGTAACACGCCAGCCCTATTATCTTGTGCATAAGTGTGGGAGTGATGGAAAGTTTTCATTCTGGTTTCTAAGTTTGACGCACACACTTTCCCAGTGGTTCTAGTTTGCCGAGTTTCTGAGTGTGGCTGTTTTTTTTGCCAGAAGTCCTCCTTTTTCCTCCAGTTTTTTTCGGATGAGGTAAAAGCCTATCCACAGTCGGGGTTTCTTCAGAGACCACCATAAACACTGACGAAACAAACACAGCAGGCTGGAATTTCCTGCCTATTTGTTCGTTGCCTTTTTGTCACACTGACCAGTTAAAGGTCTGCTTTTTGTGCTTTTATTACAAACATCTGTCAAAACAAGTCTCTGGGAACGGTCTTTGGCTCAAACATGGATTAGATCTGCAGGTCAGGGGGAAATATTGATACAGATAGAAGACACCGTCCTTCTGCTTCGTGAATGATACTCTAGTTAAGCAGATATATTTGCTGATCTCATCAAATTTCCAGCTCCAACTTGCTATGGATGAGCCACCCAGCACCACTAAGTCATGTCCCAAAACCTGGTCCAACAGATGACTGTAAGAGGTGGAAGTTCTGGAAATCGCTGCTTCTTTTGGCCAATGTAACTGGTTGATTTTGGCAGCAGGTTTCAGCTTCTCCCTTTGGTAGGAAACTGTCTGAAGCTTTGCAAGAGAAAAAGAGGGGTGACAGGGCAAAAAGGAACGAAAAAAAAGAGGATGAGCTCCCAGCAGGAGAGCTGTTGTGGCTTAGCTTTCACAGGGCTCAATGGCTTAAAGTTAATCTGGAATTCTGCACTCCCTGATTGCCCGGGAGTTTTCTCACATCAAACATGCAGCCGCGCCGCATCCAGAATGGAATTAAAACTCCCTTTTAGATTTACTTCTTGCTGTCTTGAAGTTAAGCTTCAGGTTGTCTGGTGGTTGTGAGTTTCTCTCGTTGCTTTATTTGCACTGTGCTCACGTTCACAGAGTTTACAGAACTCAAAGCAATGTAGTGTTTTTGTTTCTTAATGCTGAGTTGTGGGGAAAGAAGCTTCCAGTTAAAGCTAATCTATTAAAAATGGTTTGAATAACTATGGTCAAAAGTAGGGATGCACCGATCCACTTTTTGGAGGTTCCGATACCGATATCAGAAATTTGAAAATCTGCAGATACTGATATTTGCTGATATCAAATCTGTTTTTTTAAACATTATTGTGACTATATTTATTATTGCGGTTATAACTGTGTGAAATTTTATTAGGCTGTAATAAATTACCTCACCCATACAAATATAATAACATTACAGATCTCACAATTTTTTACCAAGTTTTGTTTTGATTTGGCACATTTTAAACAAATACAAGTATATATGTGTGATTTTAAACAAATATCTCGCTTTTAGTGAAACAAAAAATATCATATTTTAAAATTCAAGGCATTTATTTCTTTTATAATGCGTCCGAAGCATGTCATCAAACACATTTGTGCTGGCTTGACTAGTGTGGTATCTGAAGACTTTTATTAATACCAAGTACGAATACACACACAAGGTATTGGGGCGATACCAATACTGATATTGTTATCGGTGCATCCCTAGTCAAAATGGTTTGATGCCATGGTCAAAACGTCACAGTGAATGCTAAAAATGCACTAGTCTGTGGCTGTTTTTAATGTTCACATCCTGAACATAAACATTTTATGTTGGTAGACATCATCTATAGTTGCAAATCTGACATAAGTTACAGTATTTGACTGAGAACTTCTAAAGAATAGTTTTTCGTTTTATTTTATCCGCAATATGATTGGTTGAATTTGAGAACCTTTACATTCAACTCATAACCCGCTATCTCGTCTGGTATGACAGCGATGTTCAGAAGTGGAATACATGAGCTTTGAGTTTGACAGACTGTAATTCTGATTTAATATTAGTATTTAAAGTTTTAATTAATGAATAATTTGTTTAGATGTTTTCATTGTCTGTTAACAGATGAATAAACATGGAAGGCAAGTTATCTAACAGAAGTTAAAATCTTTTTGTCTTTAATGGATCCACCAGACGGTAATTTTCTGTAGAAGCAGGTCTTCGCTTGCACTTTTTTTTTCATTCGTCTCTGGATTGTGTTGCATTAAGGGCAACTAGTGACTCATGGAAATCTGCTTTTTCCCTCAGAGGCAGCTGAAGCCTTTTGATAATTGCACTAGTGTTTGGATTCAATGTTGTACCTCCTACTTGTTTTCATCTCCACATTCGGAGTAAAATGTGTTTTTGCTTCTTATGGTGACATTTGTATTGTAATTTCAAACTTTGTTGATTAAAACAGCAAACTGGAAGTAAACCAACTTATTAGCCGGGTGTTAGGAGAGGGTGAATGGCCTTACAGGTTATCCCCATTTTAGAAAAAAAGTTGGGGAAGTAAAAAAAAATTGGAAATAAAAAAAAAAAAAAGTTACAAGCAAATCGTGTAAACTGTGTTTTCAATTTTAAGAAAAAAATAAAAGAAAGTTGTTACAGGTTCAGTGAAAGACAGCAAAAATGGCAAGAAGTCAACTTTTTTGGGGGTTTTTAAGAACCCAGAACATCTCAAAGTAAAGAGACTGTTATAATTAAAGGTGAAGATTTTATAAAGTAAGATTTAAAACCGTTTGTGGATAATAGATAATCATCTATGTGTCTTACTGACTGAAAGAAATCCAGAGAAACGTCTTTATCAAATCAAATTTTTCATATAAAACATTTTTTTCTACCAAAAGTGGCCCAAAGTGCTAAATAAAATAAAACTAAGAGTTAGTAAAACCAGACCTCATCATAGTCTCACTCTCTCTTAAATGTACCAATGCACACACACACACACACACACACACACACACACACACACACATCTAAACAGATACACACAGATTACATGCATTTTTTCTGTAATCAAGTAAAAAAGTCCAGTTAGAGAGGTCGAGTTGTACAAGAAGCAGACATGACTTTGTGCATGGGTTCAGAAAGACCCCCTGAAGCTCCACTTCATTGCTGCCTTGATAAATACAAGCTTAAAACTGCACCAGGCAAAGAAAAAACATAATGTAACAATGCATAAACAAGAAATGGGAATATTGTTTCCCTGTTCTCACAAAGGATAATGTGAAGTATAAAGGTAACATCAGCTTCACACCTGCTATCGTTGATGCTCAGCTACTTTATGAGCCTCTCGTTGCAGCGAATCTTCCCCATCTGGAGCAGCTGGAATCAGCACACACAGTTAATTTTACATTGCAACAGACAGTTCAGTTGTTTACTTTGTCAGTATTTTCTTAACCAAAGAGTCTGCATGTTGTTTTACAGCACGGCAAGTACAGTTGTTGCTCAACTCGTACGATGATCAGCCGATTAATCAGAAGTGGCTGACTTGCTGGATAGTCTACTGCCAAGCATTGTTTTAGCAAAGATCTAAAATATGGTGAGATGCTCACTACTTTCAAATACTTTACACAAACACTGATAAAAGAAATGTTTCTTTAAACATTATAAATTAAGCAAAAGGGGTGCTGGGTCCCTCAGGTCAGGTCATAAATGTGCTCCTGTTCTATTTTTTTTTACATATAATGCAGGTATCACATCAGAAAATGAGCAATGCCGACACTGATCAATGATCTCAGTGTAAATGTTTGTCATGTTAAATGAGGGGATTCAAGATAACAAAAATGAAAATGCATGGATTCAGTTTTATTACCATTCACACAGCTGTTGTACTCGATGAAACATGGTTGTTATAGCAGGTTGTATTCATTGTTTCACTGTAGAGCACTTTTAAACTCATGCTGAACTGCTCTGTGAGCTCTGACTCCGCTACTAACCGAATGAGCAAACATTGCCTCTGAGAAACGAAACCACAAAGTGCCTGAAGAGAGGCGTGTCGGTCCGCTTCTCCAGATTACAGGGATTTTTATGGCGCTTTTGATGAGCCACCATTGTCCCAGTGTTCGTAAAAAACAGAGCAGGAAGCTCGGAGTGTTGAGCCGAGAGGCAGGAAATCAAGGATTTGAGCTGAGTGGATTTTAGGTATCCACGTATGGTCATGTTTTTCAGCAAAATGCCCTGAGATCTTCCCCAGTCACCCTGCTTCCTGGCCTCTCACACGAGCCTGCTGAGTAGGAATGCTGGAGGTCTTTCTTTCTGCTCTCAATTTCAAGTCAGAGAGCAGAGAGTCCTGTTTATTCTGGCAATTTTCTTTGAAACAGTTTTAATTTAGAGTCACTTGTACACTCCTGACTGGTATGTCTTTCTCTTTCTGCCACCATCACACACTGAACAGTGTCTTTTTATTCATCACCAGCCTCTAAATCCTGATGATGAAAAGACACCATAAAAAGAAAAAACCAGGAATAGAAGGAATGCACGTGTATTTTTAAGGAAAAGGGGGGGGGTCGTTCTTGACTTGGGATTTCTGTCACCCCGGAAAAGATGAAACACTGCGATCATTGATGTTGCATAAACACAGAAGCAGCCACTTTCCACGGATTTTCTGTCATTTCTACCATAAATTTCATTTTCTAATGGCATGTTCATGGATTTCAGGGTTATTTTTATGATTGCATGAGGATTGCTGTGCTGGCAGCGTCGCATTTAGACAACAGATCCCACCATGAAAACTAGTTCAAAGCCAGCAGTGTCCATTATTGGAGATATTGATCCATTCCCTGACCTCTTAGCTGTTAACATGAAATTACATTTGCATCAGTGTTATTGACTGCTGCTGTTGTTTCTCTCGCTCTGCACAGCACCAGTGGAATCTGATGATTTTGCCTTCTTCCTCGAGGGTGTCAACGGATGCCTGGGGGTGCTGGGCGACTCAGTGATTGTGACACCCTCATGTGAGGAGCCCCACCAGCGTTGGAAATGGGTAACTCGAGGACGCCTGTTCAATCTGGGCTCGTCGTTGTGCCTGGGCGTGAGCACAGGTAACGTCACCTTCACAAAGGACAAATCTGCTTTAGGCGTGTACACATGTGATCGAGAGCCCCCCAGGGTGCGTTGGTCTTGGAATTGTGGTCAGGTGTTGGACACCTTGAACAGTTATCGTCAGCTACCCTCCAACTGGAACTCGTCCATCGCCTCATCTCCCTCCATGCTGAAATGGAGACTGTATGGTGATGTGCAGGACCTTTGCTCTAAAACATATCAAGGTAAGAGTCACTGAGCCGGTACTCTTCAGATTAATAGTCAGCCTGTGTGTTAGTGACAAATAACGTCTTAAAAACAAAAGTTTTCAGGGTTAACACTCCAGGATTCCCAGGAGTTGCCCGTGAGATGTAAAAGACAAAAATAAAACCAGATGCACAACAAAAAGTAAAAACAGAATTTTAGCCATTTAATCCTTCGCTTAATGAAGGAGTTTACCCTACACACACACACACACACACACACATACACACACACACACATGTTTTTTGCTCTTCCCCTTTCTCCTTTTCTTGTCCTCACTCCCTTGGATAACGTCCCCTTGCATTTCCTCGCTGAATCAGACATAACGACTGTTCAAAACGGCCATTTGGTTCATATCTCTAGTGTGTGATGCAATACCGTTAACCAAAATGTAGTTATCATTCGATGCCTCAAGATGAAGAAAAAAAAAAAAGCGCTAAAGTGTGATTTCTCAGCCTCGGGAGGCTGCAGGGAAATTACTGCTTTAGGAATGCACATAATGAATGTCAGTGAGCCATCAAAATGAGTCAGAAGCACAGAGTTTGAAGGTCAGAGAAGTATGCAGTGGTGTTTTAAAGGAAGAGAATGTTTTCAGTGACAAACACACTTACTGATGAGTGTGTAGCTACAAAAATAAATGCATATATGCATGCACTTACACATAGGCAAGGTAAGGCTGGTTTATTTGCATAACACATTTCATGCAACTCAGTGCTTCACATAAGACACTCAAGGCGTCGCAACAAGGTGCAAAAGAAACATTAAATATGGAAATAAACCTGTTAGCTTAACTGGCAACAGATCAGTAACATGAACATGAGGAGAGGCATGCTTCATACTGGATGGGCTCAGGAAATAAGCAGTTCACAGGAAAATCAACAAATTCTTTTTTGAAACCACGGACACAACGTTCTGCAGACTGAAGAGGAGAGGGGCTACCCCGACTGCAACAGCCAGCTGAAAGGCATCTCTGATCTCATGGGGTTGAATTAGTGTCTATGACACAAGCAGCTTCCGCATCCATGAAGCTCCAGTGATGCTGGAAAGTACATGGAGGTTTTTAGAGCAACATCTGCCGCCCCCATCCAGACAATGTCTCTTTCAGGTAAGGCCTTGCAGATGTCAGCAAGACAATGCTAAACCACAACTGCATCCATCACAACATCATGGCTTCACAGGAGAAGAGTCCAGGTGCTAAACTGGCCTGCCTGTGACCAGACCTTTCACCAGTATGAAACGTTTGGCATTTCCTGACATGAAAAGTACAGGAATAAAGGCTCAGGACTGTTAAACTGCTAAAATCCTGCATCAGACAAGAATGGGACAGCATTTCTGTCCTAAAACAGCAGCATCTCCCCAGCCTTTCCATGTGGTTTGCAGAATCGTTAAGAGAAGAGAGGATGCTGCACAACAGTTCATCGTGTTCCAACTATTCAGAGAAAAGTTGCTGTAATCAGATGAAAATGAACAAATCTTTTCTTTAAAGTGGTAACATGTATCAGTTTCAACATCCCATATGTTTAACATGTTCTATTGGGAATATAATATGGTTTTCATTAACCCCTTCATGAATAGTGGCCACATAGTGGGCAACCATTTACAAGCTTTTTTTTTCTTGCATAGTCATGAATAAGGATGGATTTTTGTAAATAAACCACTTCAGTGGATGTTAGTGAGTCATCCAGTACATTTCCACTCAGCGGAGAATAAATAAATATTTGGTATAATTGAACATAATGTAATTACACAAATTTACCGTCGAGACAAATAGGAAAAAAAATTAAACAGCTACATTTTATAGAAAATTTACATAAATATAATTATAATTATGTATAGTTTTATAAATATTTTATAGAATACATTTAACTAAATAATAAATCATGATAAATTCTAAATATCACTAACAAAAAAAAGTATCATTGCACATGTATGTAGAGATCAAATATTATACTTAAAAAAATGTTGCATTGTTTTTTATTAATTAATGCATGAAAGGGTTAAATTTACAGATCATTTCATTCTGTTTTTATTTGTATTTCACTCCGTCTCCCTTTAAGAATAAATAAAGAAATAAAGAAATAATTGGAGTTGACATTGTACCATAACAAAGCAATGCTTTGGATGCTTTTAGTTAGAAGAACAGATTGAATTAGTTAAACTACAGCTCAGGTAAAGATCCAGAAACAAATGTAAACATATATGTGTCCACGAACAGGAAAGTTGGCCGTTTCATCCCCAATCCTCTGCAGATCCTCTGCAGATGTGTTGAACGTTTCCCCAAAGACACATGTAGCCATGCGGCGGCCCAGTGAGCTGCTCCTTCCTGTGTGTTTCTGCCTCTGTGTGGCACATATACTAACTGTTTTGGTCTCTCCAGCTGGATCTGATCAAACGGATAGAGAGGAATCTGCTTTTAGGGGATGTTTGAGGACAAGTGGCAGTCTGCCAGTCAGAACGCCAAGGAAAACATTACCGGTGTTTGTAAACTCCAGTAAACACACAGAGTTATTCTCGCCCTCAAGTTATTTGTTTTCATATACAGTTTTCATTTCAGATTATCATCTAACCATCGTGGTTTACAGCTGAGCTTCGCTTCCACTGTCAGGCCCGTTTTTATAAATATCAAGTGTCACGGTTGTTCTGGAGGTTCGGCTGCGGAGCTCAAGGAGCTAAAGTCTGTAGTTAACAAGCTCTGCTTGACTGCAGTTAAAACCAGATCTGGCATCAACGTAAGACCAGAAAATCTCCCTTCACTTTACTTTCATTATCTCTCCTCTCCTTTTTACTTTTATGTGGGAAGAGCTGGCTGTTTTTGACATTTTTAACTTTCAACGGCTGATCCTCACAAGTTTCTTTGTGAAGTCAACTCGCTGCTGGAGAGGAATGCCTCCAACATTAGTCAGCTCCACTGCAGCCAGTCAGCGCTGGAGCCTCAGAAATCTTTCCTCCCTCGTTTATCGTGTCTGCCCTACTTTCCATTGGCCTGACGTGTTTTGGTAGCACTACAAATCCAGTCTCTTGCTCTCTTGCTTAATTTCCATTGCCCTTTCTTTTACTCTGCACTGAACTTGTGGCATGTTGACACTAGAACAGCAACCATGTGATATTTTGTCTAAAGTTGAGTTTGATCCTGGTTTGGAATATAAAGATGAGGGACTTATCATTTTCCTGTGGTCAAATCTGCTCACTGTTTCATAAATAATCATAAAAAAAAAAAACAGGACAGCTTTATTAAAATCTTTAGCATTCTGATTTCTACCTGTTTCACTTTACTGTTTTGACTGTAACATGTGTGTGTTGTGTATGATTACACTGGCTCCTGAGCAAGGCCGGATTATCCAATCGGCATTATGGGCATGGGCCCAGGATCCCATACCCATTGGGGGCCCATGTGGGGCCCACGTAGGGCAAACACCAGCAGTTTGGACATGAAACAAAATGAACATAAAAGCCAGATAGTTTAACCACAGCGTCTAGTGTATTGCTATTGGTATCACTGGCTGAGAGATGTTAGAAATGTCGTTTCACAACGTATCATTCACAATTTTTACAATGTTATGATGTGGAACGGGGCCCCTGGAACACTCTGGGCCCGGGGGCCTGTGCACTTTTTATACGGCCCTGCTCCCGAGGTATTTCAGTTCAGCACCATAACTTCAGACGTCCCAAGCGAGGCTTTAAACTCTCCTCTGACTGCTCCCCAGAGATCTATACAATCCAGGGCAACTCTCATGGCCGACCCTGTTACCTGCCCTTCCTGTATGACGGCCAGTGGTTTCACAACTGTACCAGCATCGGCCGTGAAGATGGCCACCTTTGGTGTGCCACCACCTATGACTACGGCAAGGACGAGCTTTGGGGATTCTGCCCGGTCAAGAGTAAGTTATTAAACTAACCTGTTCAGAGCTTCACTTTTGCCAGCATCTCCTTCCACATGAACATCCTCTCACAAATCTCATCACTCTTCTTTTTTATTGGTCCCATTCTTTCGCCGTCAGGCCGCAGCTGTGAGACATTCTGGGATACTGACCCACTGACAGACAGCTGTTACCAGTTTAACTTCCAGGCTACGCTGTCATGGAGCGAGGCTCGGATCAGTTGCCAGCAGCAGGGGGCAGATCTGCTCAGCATCACCAAGCTGCATGAGCAGACCTACATCAATGGTAAAGTCAGAGCTTGCAAATATACATCTGTAGACAGATGCTGAAGATGTTTGCTGGAAATATGCATCAGTAAACATGTCGTATCATGCTGTTTTACTGTTTTATGACAGAAGAGATGATCATGGATTGATGTTTAGTCTCAGAGAGCAGATATCTGGGGTCTGTTGGTACTGCAGGCTGTAACTGATTACACTCAGTTGTCTTTACTTACAGCCAGTGATGTAGTGGTCCATCAAGAAGTGGGTATACTCTTAATTTTTTGTCCTTGTTTTAAAAACAGAAAAAAAGTAGCCTAGAAAAACGCTGTTTCAGAAAAAGTGACATGTAAGACTCGATTTAGTCTTAAAAAATCCATCATTATATTTGCTCATTTTCTCATAATTTCTGCTCTTCGGTTTCAGGGAAGAAGATTTATGAAATTACTAAACCAATACTGGCACAAAGACTAGTGAGAGACGGGCACATAGACATATACACATGTAGCTTTATTATGTCTATGTTCAGGTTAAGGTTAATGCAGCTGCTGACTAACTACACCAGTGTAGCATCGGTAACCTTAGCTGAGCTTTTTTACACACGTTTTAATGAAATTTAGAAAAAAAAGTCTTATTAATTAAGCCAAAACCCAATTTTTGTTACAAATTAACAATAGCCTGATCAATTGAAGTAAGTTGATTTTTTTTGCAGTTGCATCTGCATATATATGTTGGTCTGGATGCAAACAATCCTTGGTAATCTACACATGCTTCACAGTTTGTGTCATAAACTTTGGCTCAGAAATTACAGAAATATTGAATAAAAAAAGGGGGTAATAACAGTAGACTACGAGGATCGCATGTATCTTTTAATTTCTAAACAAATGAATAACTAAACCATTCAGCATGTACACACACAGCATGTAAAGCTGTCCCCAGCCTTTCCATGTGATCAGTCACTGAAAAACAACCCAAGACTAAGAAGCTGTAAGGAGACGAATCACCATGTTTGTATTGGACTCAATCAATTTCCCTCTCAAGCTAAAACTGTAACTGGATATAAATGTGTGTATTTTAAACTCAGGCATTTGAATAAAAATATACGTACGTGTGTGTTTTATGTTTCTGTTACTTGAAAAGCAAACATGCTGCAAAAACCAGAAGGACAAAAAGTGAACAAATTATTTTGCATGTTGATACTAGAAATCTGCTTTTTCTTGTTGTGTTTCATCTTGTGTTACAGAATATGCAGAATGTCTTTAATGATTAATAGAACTGAATAGAATAGAATAATATTATTTGTTGTTTAAGGTTTGCTGACCGGCTACAGTGCGTCGTTGTGGATCGGCCTCAACGACCTGGACATCAGTGGAGGCTGGCAATGGTCCGACTCCTCACCGCTCAAATATCTAAACTGGGAGCCAGGTTAGCCTGTAAAAACACTTCTGGCTTCTCTGACTTTCTAAAGTATTTCTGATCTTTTTTAATCTCTTCATTTCCCACAGAGTGCTGAGTGAGCATGCATTCCTGCTTTTAGCTTGACTCTGTTAACACATCCGCTTGGCATCTTTCCAAACTGACCACAGTATTTTTTTTACTGCTGCCCCGCGGAGCACATTTTAAATTGGCAAATTGGCATCGGGGTTTTTCTGAGGAGTTTGTCTTTCTCATTCAACTCCAGAGCAGCCGAACCATGAGGAGGATGAAAACTGCGTGGTAATCAGAACGGAGTCATCTGGACGTTGGCAAAACCGCGATTGTTCTGTGGCTCTGCCATATGTCTGTAAGAAGAGGCCCAATGCCACCCTGGATCCTTTCACTACTGGTTTGTCTGGAAGTCTTTACTGCAGTCCGCAGAATAAAACAAAACTTAATGTCTGCCGCTCTTGCAGCGTCTGGAATTTGATGTGTTTAATCTGTTTGCTTCCCCCAGATTCGTGGACAGATGACCAGAAGTATGAGTGTGATGTGGGCTGGCAGGCCTTCCAGACTGGATGCTACAAGCTCACTTCTGAAAAGACGGACTGGAACGCCGCTCAGAAAACCTGCCAGAAGATGGAGGCCAACCTGGTCAGCATCCATACACTACCTGAGTTAGAGTTCTTACTGCGCAACCTAAAGAAAGGTGATTTTTTTTTCGTCTATTTTTCCTTTTAAACTTTGGACCTTTCCCTCCTTTTGTGCTGTTTCCTTGCTGTGTTCATTGACTCTTCTCTCAGTGCCCAACTTGTATCTTTGTCTGACACTGGACAACTGGGAGATGACTGGTTTCAGAGGCTCCAACTATGAGCCCAGTTAAGAGAGCGGGTCCTAATATTTGTTGTTTAAATGTAAAATAAATACCATCTGGCTCAGTTTGTAGTTATTCAAAGAAATCTCTCAAAGCAGGGTTTGAATATCGTTGACCAAGTTTTGTTTTCAGTGTTTTCATCCATAGCAGGGTCTGTACTTTGACAATGAATAAACACAAAAGGGAAGGAAATTAGCATTTTTTAAACTATTTCTCCCTTTTTAATAAAACATATTGGTGTTGTATTATAAATAGTTGGAAAGCTTGATTAGTCATCTTTACAATAAGATATAACTTGTAAGAATTGTGCGTCTGCCTCCCAAAAATATCCCCTGCATTAGTCTCTTGTTGGTATTCTTAGTTTGAGTTTCTTGGTCATTAGGATGAGAAGACTCTCACACAGTAATCCATGTTGGCCAGTTTTACACTTCATTTAATTTACACTGTCAGGGACATAAGTAGCGTGTTGAAGCTTCATCTGCAGCCAACGCAGCTTGGCACCTCCTCCTCATACTGGTCACCAGCCTGGCCACATTTGACTATTCTGGTGGGCACTCTGTGATGATCCGTGTTCTGTGTGGGAAAACGCTGTCATGCTGCAGAATGGAGTTAGCTTCTGGTTTCTGGAAATGCAGGATCATCAGTATTTGTCAGGTGCCACACCTAATGAAATGACACACACCTGGCAGGATTTGGATTTCAAAACAAGAGTAAAAAAAAACCAACAGGAGAATATTGCAGGGGATTTTGACATATATTGAGGAGGCAATACCAACACGTTTAGCCTTGCTGTTCATTCCACAAATACACAATCTTTAAAAAGTTAATCTCATTGTAAAGCTGACTTATGAGGCTTTCTATTAGGGCTGTGACGATATGCTTTTGTCCCAATTCGATTTGATTCCGATTTTTTTGGGTGCCGATTCTATTTAAATTGCGATTCTCAAAATTCTTCAATATTGATGCTTTTTGTAGATAAAATTTTTGCTAGTAATTTTTCTTGATTTCAGTTAGGAAAAAACAACACAGTAGCCAGATCATCATTCTGTTGCTATAATGCCAAAGAAGACAGGTAAAAAGATCAATAAAACCAATGAAAATGACAAAAAGTTTATAGTGGATTCATTTGATTTATTTGAAAAAAAAATCCATTTTAAAATTGTGAGGAAAAAAATCCCGATTTCCGATTTTTTGATTCGATTTTCCCACCCCTGCATTTCTATCAATGTATAATAAAACCAGTTGGTATTATGAAGGGGGAGAAATGATCAATCAAACAAATTTCTCATCAACTTCAAACAGTTTAAGAAGCCAGAAAATCTTTTATTTATTTGAACCAAATGATAAAGTTCCAAGTAAAGGTTAGAAGCCTATTTCTTACTTCTTCACCTCCTTTTTAAGGCATATGTTTGTCTATTTCAACCGCTCCAGACATAGATCAGCTATGGATCGGGCTCCATGACACCGACATGCAGATGGACTTCCAGTGGACTGACCACACACCTGTCATCTTCACCTACTGGCACCCATTTGAACCCAATAACTTCCGCAACACCCAGGAAGACTGTGTCTCCATCTGGGGCGCGGTGAGTAAACCCCCCCCCCTTCTGCATCCTCAGCCTGACCCATGAGGGCTGAGACCTTAATCGGTCCAACAGAAACAGACTTACTTTCAGCAAGTCTCCTCCATTTGTGTATATTTAGCCTCTGTGCTGTCTTTGTCTGTTTGGACCTTGCTGTCATGTGCAGGAGGGTCGCTGGGATGACAGCCCCTGTAATCTGACTCTGCCCTCCATCTGTAAGAAACCAGCAACAAAGAGTGATGGGAAGCCACAGCACCGAGACTGCAAACAGGTACAGCTACCTTCCTGCCTTCATGGTTAGTGTTTTATGCTTTGTTTGCATCTGCTGCTCGTGTTTTACAGTACATGTTAATACTGTACCAGTTAACAAACTGGTAAGGACACATTTGTGTCTTCAAAGAACATGTAAGATGCACTGTCTTGCCTCTAACTTGTACCAGCAAACTGCATCTGTTTGCAGTTATGCAGCTCATAGTTCTTTCAGATGAAGAATTCAGTCTCTTATATCATCCTTGAACAAGTTTTACAATGGGCTAAATTTACGACTATCATTGTGAGAAAAAAAATCACAGTGTGTGTCGCTGCACCTTTGTGTCAGTGGGATCTTTTGGACAGCTAATTTTTATGATATATGATGTAAATGATCTTAAGCTGAGGGTCATGCTGCTTCTCAGCTGTTACGTTCAACAAAAGTCTCTCTATGGATGAACCGTTTGTTTGGTGCAATGAATCTTCACCCCCCTGCCTGGGAACAGCGCATTATAGGCGGTAATGTGTCAGGGGTCATTTGGCCCAGCTCACGTTGCTGGGTCTGGTTGCTGTTTAAAGTCGAGCAGATGAACTTACTTCGTGCAACAATAAGCAAATCCACCAACTGTATCAGAAACAGCTCAACACACCTATGTCACAAAACTTGAAAATATAGTATTAGATAGGATGTTCTGAAGCATTGCAGGTGTTATTCCCAGAATTCTCAGTTTAGGACAGCCTGCAACTCAGTCCAGTTCCTTAACTTCCTTCTTATCCAGTCTTGTCTTAGTATGATGTATTCATCGTCCTGTTGAAAAAAGCATGTCCCCTAAATATAAGGTTAAATATGTCGCTCTAAAATCCTAATTTTCTTTCTATATCAATGCTACAAACCAACAACGTGTAAACTTCCCTTACACAGAGAACCGACACAACCTTATAACGTCACTGTCTGTGGTGAGTTTTGGACAACAGAGGAAATGTTCTTTTTCAAGTATTTTTTTTTACATGTTTTCTACACGTATCTGTGGGTGTGCGTGTATGGGGTAGGGTTAGAAGGATGTAGAAGTGAATTGGGCTGCTTTATTTAAAGCACTTTGTGATATGTTTTTAATATTTGAAAAGTGCTTCATAAATAAAGTTTACGTTGAACTGAATATATGGATAGGTAACAATTCTGATCACAGATGCCACACTTTGACAAATTTCTTATCTTTGCTCCCGAGAGAATGAATATTTCTGTTGTTTTATCATGTTTTAAAACTTTATTTTAAAAAATTGTGTATAAAATTGAAGTCAAATTATATAAACATGAAATATTTGGAGGTCATACTAACAGCAATTAAATAAATCCAAAACCAAAGTAAGAATCATAAAATGTTTACTTGTTTTGTTTTCTGTATTTGTTGTATTTACTACAGTCTGAGATTTTCCTGAATTTAGGCTTCAAATACTTCTGTAGAAGTTTAGTTTAGTATTAAATTACTCAAATGATGTCAAATATTTTCTATATAAAAATAAAAAGTAATTGCGTTTGTAAAAATCCAGCTTCCCTTTTTATGCTTTATGGAGTTTTAAAGCAATATTTAGAACATGACTTCTTGCCCACAGCTTCAGTGTTTTAGTTCAGGGATCCCCAATCCTGGTCCTCGAGGACCGGTGTCCTGCAGGTTTTCCAAGTGTCCCTGCTGCACCACAGCTGATTCATATCAATGTGTATTTAGCAGACATGTGCAGAGCTTGCCTGAATCTGAGTTAGGTGTGTTCCAGCAGGAACACTGGGAAAACCTGCAGGACACCGGTCCTCGAGGACCAGGGCTGGGGATCACTGCGTTTAGTTGAACTCTTGCTGCTGTCATAGCTGATAAAGTCACTTAACAATACCTGCTCAGCTCAAAATAAACAGCAACACACAGCTGCACTGGAAGGACCACGGGATCATGCAAAAGCCTCAGTATATTTAGCCTGTTAGCGCTGAGCTCTGTGTCTGCACACGTCCAGAAACTACAATGCAAGTATGAGCAGGAGGCAACAGGGAAATGTCATCTCAGTATGCCCAGACTTGTTCCTCTCTTTCTGCAATTAGGATTCATTTTACTGTTACGGCCCATGGCCAGTCATCTAGCTCAGGGATCCCCAATCCTGGTCCTCGAGGACCGGTGTCCTGCAGGTTTTCCAATTGTTCCTTCTGGAACACGCCTGACTCAGACTCAGACAAGCTTTGCACGTGTCTGCTAAATACACACTGATTTGAATCAGGTGTGTTGCAGCAGGGACACTTGGAAAACCTGCAGGACACCGGTCCTCGAGGACCAGGATTGGGGATCCCTGATCTAGCTCATCATTCCAACCATCATCACCTGGGGGATCTGATACACCTGGCTTTCTTCCTGGAGCTGCCCTCAGGCTGTTTATTGTTTTGCATTATTCCCTTGTGTGCTGGATGCTGATTGGTCGCCACACGCCCACCTACTCTGGTCTTGATTGGCTGGACCTTCTACTGAGCCTTGGTGCCACAGCTTGCCACTCATTCACTGACTGTGAAGGAGACTGACTGTTTGGTGTTCGAGTTGACGCTTTTATGATTACCGCTGGGTTGGTGCCAGCCTTGGATTGTACTTTAGTTGTCGGGTTTGTTTGGTTGATTTCTGATCTGATGCTTTTAAGAACTAGTGGGTCCAAAATAAAGCCTTCATTTGCGCATTTTCCTGGTTTTCTTTTGTTAATTTTGCCACCCCTGTTTACCCCTGGACAAACTCCATTGAGGGTCGTAACATTTACTCAAAGAGAAAATATTTTTGTGTTACATCCACAGAAAAGGTTAGATTTTAATTATCGATTGGTTTAGACCTAACAGGGTGAGCCCACAAATAATTGCACCTCCTCCATATCGGATATTATATCAGCGATTCGACTGAAATGGGACTATTTGAACTTTGAGATTTTGTCTCTATGAATAAAGTAATGTATATCATGTGCTTTTCTGTAGCTGCAGTGATGTGTTTTTGTAGACTGCTCTGTTTATGCTGAAAATTTTTTTATTTTAACTTTTTTTTTCCCCCTTTCCTCAGGGCTGGAAGTGGCATAGTCCAGCTTGTTACTGGGTGGGAGAAGATCTGTTCACATTCGACGAGGCTAAAAAAGCCTGTGAGGATTACGGAGCTGCCCTTGTTACTATTACTAATAGGTGTGTGGAGCACATGCAGGGAAAGACTCTAGGGTGGGTTCATCTGGGAGGTCTGTATAAAAAGTTCTTTTTATCCGTAAAGGTTCGATCAGGCCTTCGTCAACAGCCTGGTGCTTGGTCGCTCTGGAGATGCTTTTTGGATTGGTCTTCGCAGCCAGGACACTGTGGGCTCATTCCTCTGGCTCAGTGGAGATGAAGTTTCCTACACCAACTGGAATCGAGACCAGCCGGGTAGGTCTGCGTTTACCCAATAAAAACACACTATCTAATTCTAGACTGCTGCGTGATAATATTTAATGTTGGAATAAACTGACACACTGCTTTTGGTGTAAACTTATTGTGAATAATTATGGATTTAGATTAGCTATAAACATTCTCAAACAGTGATTAAAAAAAAGTTTTTTTTCATCTACAAAAGATTTCCTGAAAAGGGCACATCATGCTTTGGGGGTTAAGTGGGAAATATTCAGCTTTTTGTGCACTTGTTGATGACATCACCACCAAACCCAGTGCAGTTGCTGCCCCACACATCTACTTATTAGCTGAGCAGACTGAGCCTTTCAGGAGTGGGAATACAGAATATGACAAGAAAATGTTCAGTGTGAGAAAAGTGGGATTTGTTTGTCTTTTAATATTACAAGACGTAAACAAAATCAAGTTTCTAATCAAGTTTACGTGAACATTGGACCAGAACTACGAGAACTGAAAATGTTTGTAAGTAATTTAGGCAGGATAAAGATAGATTCATCCTTAGTAAGGTAACAAATGGACAGTATATTTCTTTTTATGTCCTTTTCTGTAAGTGTGGATTTATGTCTACCTAACACGCTGACTACAGTTTGTGAGGCTGAAAGGTTGTGTGTCAAAGCAGACGGTCTTCTGTTTAGGAGCTCCACAAGGAACTGTACTCTCACCATTTCTCTTCACACATCTTCACAGTCCTGTCATCTGCAGAAGCACTGATTACTTTGCAGTTGTGGGTATCAGTGATAGACAAGACTAAGTACAGAGAACTGGGCAATCAGTTTGTGGGGCGGTGCAAAAATAATCTCCTAAACTTGAGCACATGAATTTAAGGAAGAACAGAGGCAAGCAAAGCAGTGTTTACAACCTGAGGAAAAAGGTGGAGGAGAAATTACCTTGAAAATCTGCTGGGGAGGCTGGATAATAAATAATACATAATGTTTTCATATCATGCTTTCTATTCATCAACACTTAATTGGTTGTAGTCTTGATTTAAGTATTGTGTCAGCTTTTATATATTTGCCTTTGATGTTTGTGTTTTAACTCTGCTCCATGTATTGCCTCCTTTCTTTCATTATTTTCCAAACCTACTGCCTGTTTATTTCACTGTACCTTTTGGGTTTAGTCCGTCTGGGGGATTATGAAAGTTGAATCTAATCTATACATGAGGATTTCCAGTTGCCCAAACATGAGGATCAGTTTGAATGAGAGCCAGTTTGGATTTGATCTCAACGAAAGAAAATGGACATAGGATTCTTTCCTTTGTGAAAATGTGCAATCAGAGCAACATTCGGATATCATTTTACTCTCAAACAGTGATGATATCAGACAAACAGTTCCTGTTTTTTTTGTGTTGTCATCAGCATCGTAGCCTCTATGGGTTTGTTTTGATTAAGCAAACAAAGAATTCTGCTTCCATGGAATAGAGATTCACATCAAGCCATTATCTCTAAACAAAACCTGGAGACGAGGACTTGAAACAGATGTGGGCGAGTTGTCTGACTTCAAAGTCACTGATTGATCTGAAGACATGAACAGTGTGACCTTTTCTCAGTTTAAAGCTTTAGTTTATTACCTCTGTTGGTGTGTCTGATTAAAGGCTGACATTTTCTAACATCAAAATTCAACCAAAGAGACTTTTTTTTCTTCTTTTGCTATTAAAGTTGTGAAGCTTGTGAGCCCACAGACATGACACATACACACATTTTAGATCTGAATTCTTCAGATTTTTGTATCATGACATATAAAGTCCATCCTGTCAAATACCAGACAATTATAATGTCCAAACTTATCTTTTTAACATGAACCATATGGCAGATTAAAAAAACAAAAACAAGAAACAGCTCATGAGAAAAGCTTCCCATGTTTAGAGAGCAACTAAAGGTCAGATCCAACAGTCCTAATTGTCCTACAGGAAATATCTTCACATTTACAACCATTTATTTATTTATTGTTTTGCATTATTCCCTTTTCTCCCCTGACATCTCATCGGTGCAACCTCGCGCTCCTCTCCTCACCTACATCTTACCCTGTGTCTATTTCAGTGAAAATGCGAGGGGGCTGTGTTGCCATGGCAACGGGCTTCACAACAGGTCTGTGGGAGGTTAAGGAGTGTGCGTCAGTCAAGGCAAAATTCATCTGCCGTCAGAACCAGGACACGGCTCTGAGCCCCGAGCTCCCCATCCCTCAGCCCACCCCGAGCCTAAGCGGCTCCTGTCCCACCGACTGGAAGAGCAACAGCAATCTGCGCTACTGTTACAAGGTCCATCCCACTACATCCTCGTCCTACTAAGATTCAGCACCCTGCTGTAGGCCTAAAAGGGTGAATATTGTAGATGTTGGGTTGGTAAGCTGGCAGTTGATTCAACACTTTTTATCATCTGTGCGCAGGTGTTTCACTCCTCCCAGCTGGAGAAGAAGCAGAGCTGGCTCCAGGCTCACCTGTTCTGCCGGAAACATGGCGCCAACCTGCTGAGCATCAGCGGCCCTGAGGAGGAGCACTTTGTTCTGCAGATCTTACATGAAACATTTGGGTGCGTATTGATCTGTGATGATGAAGATTTTAATGATGATAAAACATAGTTTCATGGCAGATTTTTAAATTGTCACAAAACATAATTAATTTGATAGTATTCCAGACAAGACCTTTTGTGTGTGTGTGTATGTGTGTACATATACATAAAAATAATTGTGTATATTACCATCATTTTGTTAAAAAAAAAAAAAAAAAAAAAAAAAAGACAAATATAAGTTTTGCTGTTTTTTTTACCTGTCAAATCTTATGATTATGATATGATAAAGTCTATATTTGATTAAAAAAAAAGTCCATATATGATGATGTCCATATTATAGATGGAAACCCAAAGACAACCTCTGGGTGAAACGTGGCTTTGTCCATCTACATATTCAGAATGATTATCGTTGTGCGCCTACTTCATGCTAATTGTTCATCTGGGCTGGGTGATGATGCTAATAATGGTGATGCTGATGCCCCCAGGGAGTCCGAGGAACACGAGCAGCACTGGTTTTGGATCGGGTTGAACCGTCGGAACCCCATGGACAACGGCAGCTGGAAGTGGAGTGATGGACTAGCGGTGAGTGAAAACTGAACGCAAAGCTCACGCTGTTCACACAAAAGCTGCTAAAAAATGCTTGAGATGCTCCTTGTTTATTTATTTTTTTTGCTTTCTTCCCAGTTAACATACCAGAACTTTGGCCGCTACTACTACAACATACGGCAGTGTGCTGCAGCAGATTTGGGCACGATGACCTGGTTGGCCATGCACTGTGATTCAGAGTTAGACTGGATTTGCAAGATTCCCAGAGGTATAACAGCTCTGCATACAAAACTATTCTCCTTGTGTGTGTTGCTACAGCTTGCCATCTCTGTAAAACAATAATTACTTTCTTTTTATGGTCTCCCACCTTTTTCTTGTCAAATATGTTTTTAGGAAGTGTTGAGAAAGTTCCAGAAGATACTGAAGGTTTGTCTTATTTCTTCAGTTTTTACTTCCTTTTTTCACATCATCAAGTTATCCAGAAAGTTTATGTCAGAACAAACTCAATATGTGTGACCTCTGCTTTATCTTATCTCTTGTGTCTCAGGTACCAGCACACCAGAATGGATACCCTTTCAGGAGGCTGAGTACAAATTTTTTAACCACCGCACCACCTGGGACCAGGCCCAGAGGATCTGCTCTTGGTTTGATTCCTCCCTGGCCTCGGTACACTCCGCTAAGGAGCAGGCTTTCTTGGCTAACACTTTACATAAGGTACTGGTCATGTTTTCACAACCTTCATAAATTTCTGTACCTTACAACCACAAAGCTGAATGCCAGAAGTAACTAAATGTAAGTTGTTATGGTGTTCATGTTTTGCGTAGCAACTGCAATGTTTTATATTGTAGGACAGTAATGTTCAAACATAGCATTGTTTGCTAGGTCTTGGAGCATATCTGATGTCTTTTTTTTTATCCCACTTTTAATTTGATCAAGTTCTCGATGAGCCTTGAGCGTGGCATTACCAAAAACTATTTCTGCAGTACTACATGTAGAGAACTGGAAACAACCAGTTGTTATACTTTTAGCTAAGAAGGATCAAACAGTAACTGGAGCGATGATTGGCGATAAATCTGCACGACTCCTCCTCTATGAACAAGTACATATACAGTTAATGACAGTTTTCATTTCACCCTCAGATGGCGAAGGTGGAGGCTGACAGCTGGTGGCTCGGGCTTCACACCTACGAAAACGACGGGCGTTTCCGCTGGTCCGACCACTCCGTGCTCAATTATGTTTCCTGGGCCCTTGGCAGGCCGCATCCGGTTAGCCGGGATCGCAAATGTGTCCACATGTCCGCCAGCAAAGGTGAGATCTGCCAGAAATACACTGCAAAAACTCAGCCTTAAAAAACAAGAAAAAAAATATACAAAAATTAGGTAAATGTAGGTTAAAATAAGATGAATTATCTGCCAACAGAACAAAAAAATTTGGCTTGTCAAAACTTCCCAAAACAAGTGGAAACACTCTTAAAACAAGAGGAATTCTCTGGCTTAAAAACTAAGAATTATCTTAAAAAATAAGCATGTGTGTACTCAATTTAAGATTTTTATTCTTAGATTTCAGTAAAAATAAAAGACTGTGTTTTTCACACCTCAACAGCTGACTGGGGCGATCAGAAGTGTCACTCTGACCTTCCTTACATCTGTAAGAGGGTGAACGTAACAGGAACCATTCCTCCAACACCATCATCCCCTCACCCACCATCGGGTTGTCTGGTTGGATGGTCTTCCTATCAGCATAAGGTAGATCACCAGCATTTACCATAAAAGTTGGATGCAGGTTGTGTAGAAAGCACCAAATAACTGAAAACTATGCTGCTGATAATACAAGCAGCATATGCAGCATTCTTTACAATAACACCAAGCTCAGTCATTTTTTTGAACATCTGCTGTGTTTGTAGTGTCTCAGAGTGTTTGGTCAGTCATCTCGGGTCACATGGTCTGCAGCCAAGTTGAAATGTGAGGCTCAGGGAGGCGTGCTGGCAGTGGTATCCAATCATTTGGAGCAAGGTAATTACAGTCTTCTTAAAGTTACAACCTGGAAAGTAAAGGTTTTTCCTCACACTAACATTTTTTTTTTTTTTTTTTTATATCACAGCTTTTGTTACCACTTTGCTGAAGAACGTCAGCACCGAACTTTGGGTGGGTCTGACTTCTGACTCTAAGGGTCACTTCCAGTGGACCAAAACTGGTCTGCTCAGCTACACCAACTGGGCACCTGGAGAGCCGCTCGACAACAGTGGACCACACCACAACAGGACGCCGGTACTTGCGATTCCTGCCAGTCAGTACTCATGTTGTGCCTTTGTCTTCAGTCTGTTGCTATTCTGAGGATTTCTCCGTCACTTCAGGGAAACTGTGTGGTGATGGTTCATGGCAACCCGCAGAAGAAAACTGGCATGTGGGCCTCCCGAGCCTGCGAGATAGAAAGTAATGGCTTCATCTGTCAAAGACAACAAGGTGGGATATTCAGTAACATAACAACAGTGATGTCGTTGAAAAATCACAACAGTTTACAAAGAGAGATGTTGAAGTAAATCATCACCTCTGACTTAAGATCAAGGTCTGCCTCCGGCTCCGCCCTTCATTCCTACTTCCCTGTCAAAACCCGTGGAGCTGGGTGGAGTGACATACCGGGTGGTGAAGAAGCGTCTGGATTGGACAGGTGCTCTTCACCTCTGTGAATCTTTGAACGGGACCCTGGCTGTGGTGAAGGATCCCTTCCAGCAAGCTTACCTCACACTGCTTATTAACAGCCTGCGCCAGCCCGCCTGGATCGCCCTCTACAACTACGGAGTGAGACGATAAACATGCTTTATCTTCTGTTTAGAGACAAATGTATAAAATGTCTATTTAGAGAGAAACTACTGAAAAATGCAGCTTATTTTTTGTGCGCTCAGGGACGGAGCTTCACCTGGTTGGGTGATGAAGAAACAACATATACAAACTGGAAAGACGGGGAGCCCAATCAGATGGCTGGATGTGGCCACATGACCACCACGGGCCAGTGGACTATGACACCCTGTGATGCTAAACTGGAGGCTGCAATCTGTCAGACTAGCAGTATGTTTGATTTAACTAGAAAATATAACAAAATGCCAAAGCAAATGTTCAAATGTCAAATGGAAAGTGTGAAGAGCTGCTGATTTTTCTCCTTGCAGATGAGCCCATAAGCCACCAGTGGATCTATCCCGGGAAGTGTCCCCATTCTCTGGGGGAATGGGCATGGGTGCCCTTCAGAAACCACTGTTATGCCTTCAACTTGCAAAGTCTCAAACTGCAGCAGGATGCTCACACATCCTGCAAAAAAAGTATGAAAGCGTTTTGGAAACGTCCTCAGACTTCTACCTGCACAGCACATGATATCAACTCAAAAGCACAATAGATTGCACTACTCCTGACCTTCTCCATAGCAAACAATTGACAAAACACATCCATACATCTAAATTTAGCAGGATTTCATTGAGCACATGGCCCCGTTTTTCAGTACCTCTAACATGATCAATTCTGTTTCGCTTCATCTCTTTTTTTTTTTTTTTTTTCCTTTTTTGCCCTTCTTTAGTGGGAGCAGAGCTTCTATCCATCTTGGATGAGACAGAGAACAGCTTCATATGGGAACACATCCAGAGCTATGCAGAGCAGGCGCATGGAGCTTGGCTGGGCATCAGTGTGAAAGGTCCGGCACCACAGCTGCAGACCGTCCCCTTCATATCGCTGCACAGCAGAACACTTATTAACCGTCAGAGTTTCAGAAAACCTAAGAATATTTGTTTGGGATTTTTTTTTTTTTAAAAAGATGCTTTTCTTGTAGCTAATTTACCTCATATAATGCACTGTTTGTTTTTTGTGATCTCAAAAACTAATTTTACTGCGTCTCATTTATAGTAGAGTCAATCATTTAATTAAGAAGCGGAAACTCGAGTAAGTCAGAATCTCGTGTCAAATAAATGTGATTAAGCACGATGATTTATTCAGGAAAAGATGATTTATCGAAACAGCCATTTCATCAACTAGAACAATTAGATTATTTGTGTGAAATGCCTTTAAACACTCTTTATCAGGGTAATGAGAAAATGAATCCAGTCTCGACAACTAAATGTGGATGTGCTTGTGTTTCTCACACAGGTAGAGGTCTCGTGTGGAGTGAAGACATGGAGATGTCATTTACCAACTGGGAAGCACGTGATGTGGCTTTCTCTGTGCTGTCCGTCAACTCCTGTTTCTGGATCCAGAGCAACAGCGGCCTGTGGAAGCCAGGCTCCTGTAGAAACCGCACACATGGAGTCATCTGCAAACGGCCTCGCAGTAAGAACACACAAGATTATAAGGTCGTTTAACATTTTTATTAGCTGAAACGGCTCAAAGGATCAAATGATAAAGAAAGGTTCATAGAACATATTACTAACATTGTTCTAAAGGATTGTATACTGAAGAAAGTACTTGGTGACAGGTAAGGGTGTCAGGATGAGGTATAAAATGGTTCACAAACTCCATTGGAAAATGAATCTGTTCAAAAAGAACCTTTCTTGGTGTAAACTTGCAAAGACTTTTGTTCTTTTAACATTTAAGTGTGTAAGACTGTCAGAAGATTCAGTGAATTTAAAAAAAGTATAAGTGTTTAAGGGCCAAAGGGGGGGGGACGATTGATGGCTGACCAAGACCTCAAGTTTGGCTAAAGAGAAGCCACCATGATCTGCATATCCAGATAAGTTACGGAGTACCTTGGAAAACCATTTTCACTCGACACAGTCTGCAGCTGCTTCCAGAAATGTTAATTATAGATGAGGAACAGAAATGTTCTGTGATGACTGTCTCGTTTTCGATAGACAGGAAGACAGTGGATATCTGTTTAGTGGTTAGGTGAGTCGACATTTCAACATGTTAAATGTGTTAAATAGAGGTTAAATTTAAATAACAATTACATGTCTAACCCTGTTCTTATCACGTTTTCAAAACTGCTTTTTTTTTCTTGAAATATAGTTTGTAACAAAGCGATACATTTTCGCTAACTGGTTTTTGTTTGATTTGCAGGTGCTGAAACGTCACCTGTCACATGTAAGTTTGCTCTTCAACTTGACGTGTTTTACTGTTTATTTATGTTGTTTTCTGTAAAGTACGCTCATCCTAATTCTTCCATCTCTACTCAGTGGATGCGGACCACCTGCCCACTCTCATTGTTGTCATGGTGACGAGCCTGGTGCTGGTGGTACTGATTGTTACTGTGATCTACCTGTACCGCCGGCGAGCTGTTGGGTCGCGGGGCTCCTACGAAGGGGCTCGCTACAGCCGCACCAACTCCAGTCTCGCCGAGCAGTTGGAGAAGAACATTTTGGTGTCTGACATGGAGCTGAATGAGCAGCCAGAGTAGCTCCAGCCACACTAGACCGACCGATCCACCCAGAACTGGACCCAAGTTTACGCAAGAGAGACTGATTGTAACGCGTTGATTCAGATTCTGTTACACTTTGTGGCTTCATGTATGTTTTTTTTCTCTCCTTTGAAACCACAAGATGTTTTTAAATTGCTGAAAGGCTGCGTAGAGCGCAGCGGATGATTAAATTTTAAATTGAATCTCCTACTTCAAAATCCTCATTTGCCAAGGTGTAGCAATTCCTCCTGAGATGACTCAGATACTGCAGTTTGCTTTTATCTCAAAATGTTCTTAAGGGCCATAATCATGATCTGAGGGAAATAGTTTCATTGCAGCTGAAATATTAGGTGGAAGACCAGTTTTTTTTGTTTTCAAATAACTCCCTATGTGTTCCCTGGTGCCAAAGTCAATTTTTGCACACTGTATATTTTCAATCTTCCTGTTTTATTTGGAAGAGTCTTAACTAAACCTTCCTTTCATCCTGTAATAATCTTCTTCAGGACCAAATCTCTCTCCGTTTTTACTTTTGGTTGCCATGTCAGTATTAACCCGAACTTGAACTTGTGTTTTTCTTTTTTCACATATTTGTCATTATCTGCACAGCTTTAGAGAAACCGTTTCTCATGATGAGTGTGTGGTTTTGTGAGCCTGCCTCTCTCCTCCTTTCGGGTCTGACACATCAGCACCAGCTGTCAGGCGAGCAGAGGAGGAAGAAGTCCAAATGTGAATGTGTGGAAGGTAACAGAGACCGTTGACCTCAAACCGTCTGAGGGCATACACTATGATTGTGCACATAAGTATAACTTTGTATTGATTACTGCTCTTTAAATAGACAACATTGTGGTTTTTTTTAGCACAGCAGGACTGAGGGTTGTCATCACAGCATCATATTTTAAGCCACCGTGGCTCAGTGGATATTTTGGCACTTTTTTGGGGGGTTTAATCTAATTCGGTCTCAGTCATCCACTTTTCTTCAGTCGTCATGTCAATGATGCAGTTCTTGCTTGGCAATAAGTAATTTTTTTGTTTGTCTTAGCTGTTTTTTGCCACCATCTGGAATTGATTTAGTAATTTTTCAGGGTAGTCATTTTCTATTCATGCACTATAAAAAATAAAAAAATAAAAAACGAGGGGGGGGGGGGGGGGGGTTGTAATTTGATATGTTTAATCTGTCATTTTTATGACCTGCAGTTCACTTTTGTTAATGTTACATCACCTCTTAAAGACACAGGGTTTGTAATGTGATTTATCGTGTATATGACTGGCATTAGCAAATGCTTCTAGTTTTATTGGATGATTGCCAACACGTGAACTTCTTATTGTCCAGCTAAGGAAAATGTGTGCAACTCGTTTTGCATAGGCTTGCCAAAAACCAAAGACTGTTTGTAAGTCTAATAAAACACCTCCAGTCTTTTCTGCCCTTCTAGATCATGTTAAGACTTTATATGTGCACAGATTGCAATGACCAGACTTCATTTCAGATGTTTAACTTCTCTCCTTCTGCCTTTGTCTGTGATCACATTTAGTCTTCCTGCTTTGGGGGAATGCTTTAGAGCCATTTCAGTCTGACGCTTTTTGTGTTTCACCGAGCTGCTGTTTTAAAACAAAACAAAACAAAAAAAAAAGCAGCTCTTTTTGCTCCTTGAGTTGGACTAAGATTGAGGGGGGAAGGGAGGAGGAAAAGTGTATCTGTGTATGCGTGTGTGTGTGTGTGTGTGTGTGTGTGTGTCTGTGTCTGTGTGCAGTCTCCAGCTGTGGAATGTTGAGTCGGCAAGAAGAGCTCAGTGGCAAGTCTGGAACCAATCAGAGGAGGAGGGCTTAGGGACACAAAGGGTCAGAATAGGGGGAAAAAAAGGAAAGCATGAAGAAGGCGAAAAGGGAAAAAAAAAGAAGCAGAGTGTGGAGAAAAAACATGGATGTAGGTAGAGTAGGAGGAGTTTAAAGGCCGCAGAGGTTTTGGGTCGGCTTACCTCTGTCCTCTGCTGGTGGATTTCTGTACAGGTTGCAGTTGATCGACCTCATTGTGGGATTGATTTAGAGATGCCACAGTTTGCTCAGTGTGTTCCCCTTTTGTTTGTGACGCAGGCCAGCTCCTGTCCCTGTGAAGATACCTGAAGCACCTGTTCAAATTTTTAAAGGTTTTTTGCGTCATTTTTGGATGAAATGAATAAAGTCTATGTTCTCAAAGCCTCTTTGATTGTTATTCACTCTTGGATAAAGTCTTATGTGTTTTCAGTGAACCATCTAGTCGCTGGATATGTAATTGTAAGTTTTCCCAGTGAGCTGGAAAATTAAGTGAAGATTGAGGGTTTCAAACGGAGACTGCAGTGTTCATCTTTCTCCACAAGAGGGCACACCTCACCTTCAGCATGCCACTGAACACCTTGGTCTGCTTCACATCTTCCATTGTCTCGCTGGTTATTGTCTGTGTTCTGTTGCAGACCTGCAGAATCTTGAATATTAGATTAAAAATGACAGAAATAATCATTATACTTATTACATTTGTGGTTTCAGTTTCTTTCGAGTTGCAGATTCATAGATTTTAAAAGATTGTCATTGCCACATTGTAGATGTGGCATTTGAGCAGTTAATTCTTGATTTAAACAACAGCATTTTATTTATTTTCTTTAATCTGCGTGTGAATCCAGTCGCCTCAGGTGCAGCAATGACTGCACAACAGGCAACTACTTACATATTGTGTAGCCGTGTACTGTTTTCTGCCAAACGGTACCTGTACCTTTTAGGCATTACTTATACAAGACAGGGCTCCAGTACCAATCAAACAAAACCAATACTGCATTTTTAAAGCTCAGGGGGTTCTCGCTTCACACACAGCGTTGCTTGTCCATACACACAAACGGTGCCACAAACATGGCAGCTGTCGTGTACGAGCCAGTGAATGGCTCATGAGAGAATAAAAACAGAAGAATAATTTAGGTAAAGGATGCCAAAATAAACCATTTTTCAGGCTGTACACAGTGCTGTGGTGGTTAGGACCATGGCCTCACAGACAGAAGGTTGCTGGTTTGAGCCACAGTTAGTGGGAGGCTCTAACAGCAGCCTTTCTGTGTGGCGTTTGTATGTTCTCCCCGTGTTTGTGTGGGTTCTGTCCAGTGTCCTCCCATTGTCCAAAGACATGCATGTTGGGTTAAGTCGTTTCTCTAAATTGTTCCTAGGAGTGAGTGTGAGCGTTAATGGTTGTTTGACTCTCTCTGATGGACTGACGACATGTCCAGGGTGTACCTTGCTTTTCGCTGACTGATTGCTGGGATAGGCTCCAGCTTCCTGTGGCCCTGAAATGGACGAAGCTGTTAAGAAAATGTATGAATGCTATTTGACCTTTGATTTCACACACTGCACCTTTAATGAGTTTCATACGTACTTTCAGTGACAGTCACAAGGTAATATTAGCTACAGGAGTTCCTGGTAATTGCATCCAGACCCTTTTAATGTCATACTGAATGGGCGAGTTTCCAAGGTTTTGTTTTTGTTTGTTTGTTTTACACTAAACTTGCTCAAAGCCCCAAGTCTGAAGTTCCCAGTGAGTCTAAGCGAGGCAGCTACTGCTCTTCTATTCACCTGCATGTTCAAACAGGTCAGCTAACAGGAAGACAGGAGCTTTTTTTTTAATCCAGCACCTGGCGTAATGAGAGCTTGTGGCCTCTTCCTGCCAGGGACCTGCACCTCTGTAGTTTTGCATCTGAGCCAGTAAATTGGTTGTTATTCAAATTAAAAAGGCTCTCTGTAATCCATCTCACTTAGGATGGATGTCACAACTCATCCCGCTGCAGGCGCTCATTTTAAAGAATCCAGGGGTTTTGTACTTCATCAGCTGCTTCTAAGTTTCACAGCCCTGACACCTGTCGTTTTTAATATGTCTCAGGTGTATAGAAACTATTTTTGAAGAATGTTTTCTTGCTCTTCAAACTTGGCAATGGGTTTGTTCTGCTGTTGCAGACTAAACTCCCACAATAACACAATATCTGTAATTAAAGTGTAATTTAACATCTAGCATGCAGACTAAACATGTATTCATGTTTAGTGTTTTTCTCATTTGTGAACATTATAAACTTCAATGGATCTTGCTAGGTGCCGGAATATTTCCGGTGTTGTAGTTCAGTGATCACCAAGGTCAGAACTTGTATAATTTAAGGCCATGTCCAAACAGAAGCGAGTTGAGGTATATTTGCTTTTTTTTTTTTTTTTTTTTTGGATGTTTCACTCACATAGTATCAGTGTTTCGGGAGCCCCAAAACACACATTCTGCATAATTTCACTGATGAGACATGTCTGAGAATTGCAAAACTGCAAATTACTTATCCTAATAGTGAAAGGAAAAAACAAGTGAGGTTAAATGTTGGTAGTTAACGTTGATATTTATCAGATAAGTGAGTCAGCCAGGATGCATCTTTCATGGTGAGAAGCAGCCCATGTAAGCATAAAAACCATCCTAGTTTCAACACGGGATGGGCGCTAGGCGCTATGAAAGGGAAAACCGGTCGGGAATCACTGCTTTAACTCAACATCTGAGAAGCAGATTTAACTGGAATGTTTCCTTGGTGATAGTTGAAGGAAGTGTAACTATTTTGACAGTGTTCATGGGCCAGTTTTTGTTTGTTGTTGCCTTCTTATTGTGAAAAGGCCTTACTCATCCACCTCAGATGTTTTGTGCAGAGACTTAAAGCAGTGGCTAATAATATGCAGCAGGGAGAGAAAATGCAGGCAGTATAAAGGTGTTATTGTGAGCTAATCATGGTGAAATCACAGGAAAGTGAAGTCACAGGTCAAACAGCAACCATCATGCCTGAAATGCACCTCTTGGGGGTTAGGAAGGGTGGAGGTCTCACAACAATTTCACCGCCTCATTTCTCCTCACCTCCTCTGCACTACTTCCTGATTAATTAACCAACAAAAGATGAGAGAAAGGAGTGCTAAAGTGTTAAAAGCGCTCTGCTCATGTCTAATCAATATCCTCTTCAACTGAAGGCATTCAGCACCTAGTTTGTGTCCTTTTTCTTCTTCCAAGTTTTACCTCTACCAAGTTTTTTGCTCATGTTTAGGAGCGTTGCCACCGCAGGTTGTCAGAGGGGAACCAGAGGGAAAGCAGCATTAATGAGCTAAATTAAAACCCATCCACTTTCCTCACACACTTTCCGTCTGGAGCTCGGCCAAACCTGAAGCAACTGTTGGTGATGTTTAGTAGCAAAGACACACAAAGTGTGAAAATATACAGAGAGAAAAATATACAGAGTTCAGAGAAATAAATGAACAAGAGATAATATTCTGTTTAATATAAATACCACTGGTGTGTAAGCTTTGATCCGTATAAGAAAATTGTCTCCAAACAGATGTTAACTTATGTAATTGATTACTTCTGAAAGCTTCTCTTTAAAGTTTGTTGTATTTGTGGCTAAGAAAGGAAAGCTCACAACAAACAGCTTTTGATAACCACACAGAGCAGTAATTTAGTAAAACATTGTTTCACTGTTTTGTTATGTATTTTGTGTATTCATTTGTGATTTTTCTGTAGAATGTGACGTCATGTCACGTATTTCTGAACAAAGTCAACTGAGAAACAGTTTTAACCTTTATACCCTCTTTTTTTTCTCAACTTTTTTGTTAGATGGTGATCATTTTGGGTGTGTTGCAGAAAGTGCCATGAATTTTTTTTTAAAATATTTTTTTAAATCCAGCATCTTTTTTTTATCTGTCTGTTGGATAAAAACCAGTTTAAATGTTTTAATTACTGCGTCATTCACTACAACAAACACAAAAACTAAATATTTGCCCATATAATAGATGTTAAAGAGATTACTCTTTGGGCATGATTAGACCCTGGCATATGCTAAAGTTTAGTAACAACACTGGTTTGATTTTTGTTGGTATTTTTCATGCAGCATCAGAAACTCTCTGGGAACCCTCTTGTGTAATGTACATGTACAACAAAACTGCTATAAAATCCTCATAGATTCAGATTTTATGCTTTTCTTTTCCCTATAAATCACTTGATCACCTTAATAGCTACTCAAAATACTAAACATTTGATCACTTTGAGACTTTTAACTCTTTAAGTGCCTGTTTATTTATTTGAAAGATTAATTATCTATTGGAAAAAACATACAAAACAATAAATATTTACTAAATATATATATGTATATATTACAGGGATGGAACTTTTATTTGTCATGAACATGACAAATATCACCAACATTAATTAAGCTTTTGGGATTTTTGTAATAAATGAGGCGGTAATTCGAATATTCAAACTTAACAGGTTAAAATCCTAATTTATTTATTCATTTTTTTTAGCAATAGGTACGTTGTTTCTATGATTTATTTATATATGACAATATTATAGCATATTTTGTGCATGGAAGCTTGGCCACAAGTGTCACCAGTGGGTGTCATGTTTGAGGATGGCAGCAGGGTGATGGTAAATAAACAGGTAGGAATGTCTGTTTTTAGGAGTTTTAGCTTTCTAAACATCAATGCCACTATACCATTCAGTCCTGCTGGCTTAATACATTTATATAAACAAACTAAAGCTGTCAGTGGGATATTTCTAAGCTGCTTAGACCAGTCAATTTTACATACAAAGATCTTCTACCAATGGACATGTCAGACCTGAGTAAAATCTTATGGAGTAGATCCAAAAGATTCTTAAATCTGTGGAGGTCAGTACATGTGTAAAAGTTGTTTTTCATGGTCCCTTAGCTCTTTCATAAAATTAGTCCAATGAATGACTGTGAATGTGTTTGTGTTTCTCACTCGTCCTCTGGATGAGTGTTTTTCAACCTCTGTGCCACGATGCCCAAGTGTGCTGTGTGAGATTGTCAGGTGTGTCGTGGGAAATTAATCTAATTTCACCTAATTGGTTGAAAAACATTTTTGAAAACAAATTAATTATTATCTGCAAATAATATGCCTGACTGCTATAAAACCTAAAAACAGAGCAAGACTGAGAGCTAGTGAGGAGAAGCTTTGTGTGTGTGTTTATTCCTGCCAGGATATCAGCCCTGTATTCATCCAAACAGGCCCAGATTACCCACCAAGTCAGCAACAACATGAAAGATCATAAAAAGGAGTTTGATTGCTATTCAAGACACTTGGACAAGAAGGAGTTTTTTATTCTTAAAATAGGCTGCAGAGAGAAATTATTTTACACATTTTCAGTTTGTGTTGTGCCTTGTGATTTTTTTAACTGAAAATTATGTAGTTTGGCTTTAAAAATGGTTGACAAACAATGCTCTGGATTTAGATTTTCTAAACCTAATATCTGAAGTCAGAGATTCATTCATTATTCTAACCGCTTAGTCTCTGTTTGGCCATCGCAGAAACAGACAACCACTCACACCTATGGGCAATTTAGAGAAACCAATCAACCTAACATGCATGTCTTTGGATGGTGGGAGGAAGCCAGAGCACCCAGAGAGAACAAGCAAACCCCACACATAAGGCCACTGTCCAAACCCCACCCAAGCTGAGGATTGAACCAGCAACTTTCTTACTGTGAGGCAACAATGCTAACCACTATGCCACCACATGGAAAACACTACAGTGGAAAAAACATGCCGATAAAGATATAAAGCTGGTTTTCCAACTTGCAACTGAAAGCCTGTAAGTTTGGGTGACATCATTCCCAGCTATTAGTTCTGACTTCTGGTGCAAATAAGTGCAGCATTCCAATGACTAATCTTCTGCTTTTACCCCAAAAACTTCCAAACGCCTGCCTGCTGCGACCACATGGCATCTGTTTACAGCTAGAACTGGATATGTCAAGTGTGGCGGAGAAGGAGGAATGCTAGTTGAGGAGCCGCTGTTAAGAAAGCAGGAGCTGGAATCTTTCTTTTAATATAACCAGGGCACAAAGCTCGCCACAAGGTCTGATTATGAATATCTGGATAAGGTTTTAGTAGAAAAGCAGAGCTTTCAAGACATAAAACATTGCAGGATGCTTTAAGATATCTTACGAAAGGTTAGTACACAGATATTTGCACATATCCTGCAAAATCCCAATCCCATCAGGACAATGGTAAACTAAAGATGGCACTGGTGTGTGTGGTATTTATGGTTCCGAGACAACAATGAAAAAGGCAATAAATGCAGGAAAAAAATGTTTTTAAGGGACTCTGTGGTGTGTGGGTGGGTGGGTGGGTGTGTGGGTGAGTAGGTGTGTGGGGGTTGCATATTGATACCAAAATTCTGAACTGCCATAGTGACACAATTAGAGTACTGAGACTCCTCTTCAACAAGTGCAGTACTCAGATTATGCTTTGAAGTTATCACAGTTTATTTAAGATGCACCTGCTTGGAGGCAACGCAGACATGATTATGTTCTTGTTGCAGATAGCTGCAGTGCAAACAGCTTTTTGTTGCATTTGCCTGAGATGTGTCATCATGCAGCAAACCATGACATCACTCCTACCACTTGTGGTCACCTCCACTGAGTCAATATGAGCGTCTCTGTGGCCAGTGCAATGCCTGACAAACTCTTCACAGTGGCACTAGCATGCACAGAGATGAAGCACTTCACTCCCAGCTGAGAAGGCCCCGTCTGGAATCGCCCATTGATTTTGAGTCAAAATGATTTTATGCTCATGAAAAAAACAAGAAAAAGAGCGTGTGTGACCTTCCTTTAGAGAAGGATCAAATTCCCTAATCTTTGTCCAAATCAAAGGCTGCAGACTTCAAAGTGTCTGGATCAGCAGAGATAGAAAAAGAGTGCCAACACCAGAGCAAGAGGAATAAAAAAAAAAAAAAAAAAAAGCCTTGCTCTCTCTGTGCTGTCCAAACTCATTTTAACTCCAGTCTTTCTTCTCCCGCCTCGTCTTTCCAGTGGGTTTGTGGTGGCATTGTGCTAAAGTTTGAGTGTGCGTGCGTGTGCTGTGATGGACAGTGGTTAGAAAGGAAACTTGGAAGGCCAAAAGGATGGATGGTGTGCAGAGGCAGGTTGGTGGTGGTGGAGGGTGGGGTGGTGGGGCTGGAGGCCGGGTGGTGCAGTTATCTCTTCAGTGCAGATGAGAACATGTCTTCGCCTGCGGGATGCTGCTCTTTCTCAGGCCAAGGACAGTAGCCATGTGGTGAAAAGGATTACGGGGCACATTGTTTCCAGTCTTTGCCTTCGGGGAAGTGTGCTTGTTTTGTTTGCTGGCCATTTTTCAGGTATGTAATTAGCATCCTTAATTGGCCTAATTAGGGCTTACACAGTTTGCACTGTTTTCAAAAGCAAACCCCTCCTATGTACACATCAGTCGATAAGGGAGCTGCCATTTAGCTGATAAAAGGGTCTCGTGACTCAGAAGCATTATACTGACTTTTTCCACCGTTTTTAGAATATTGATTTTTCTTTTCCCTGACACAACTTTTGTTGGATCATTTCAGGCATTTGTCTGCTTTCTTGTAGCAAAAACCACAAGATTAATTAAAGCCGCCAGCGGCATCCATTGGGTCCATGCCTCATGCCGACCTCTCCCCCCCACCATGCAGCATGTAAAGGACTTAACAAATATGAAAGGTGTCCATTTTGGTGTTGATCCCATGTTTTACTATGGAGATATTAGTAAACAGTGTTTCTTTGGTGAAAAGGCTTTTTTCCCTGGGTTGCCATGGTTACACGGTTTGTTCTATTAGAATGATTTCAATATTGTTTGGTCCCCAACTTATCACAAAGTTTCCTGCCGAAGTAGGAGTCAATCGCATGAGTCACATCAGACTAGTTGGTTCACATACAGTGCGCATAAAGTACAAAAATGGGCATAAACTCCAAGATGGCGGACACCCCGTTGCCATAGAAAAAGGTGTTTAATGGAATTTTTCGCTTTTCTTGGGGGTGTGACACAGGTGTGCCAAATTTCATTGTCCTGCGTCAAAGTAGATGTTTTGGACCCAATTCATTGGGGGATTTTTTTAGTGTGTCTAGGGGGCGCTGTCGAGCAATTTTTGCATTGAAGTTTATACAAACCATTGATTATCTCTATGTTCGCCGGGCTTGTGGTGTGTGCCAAATTTCACCACTTTTCATTGGGCTTAGGGGGGTCAGGTTTGAGGGAGTTGTGTTGAGAAGGAAAAGAATAAACATTTGGAAAACAATACTTCGTACAGCTCGGACCCTAATTAAGCGGAAATAGCAGCGACAGGTTCACTTCATAAAATGTCCACTCCTCCACCTGCTTGATATAATTCCTCAGCGTAGACTGAAAAAAAAAAAGCACCATTATCACCCCTAAACAGGGATGGGATTAGGCACGTACTCATTTGCATGGATTTCCAGCCAGAAATAATAATAAGGATGCACAAATAAGGAGGAAATAGAGACAAAAGGTGAAGTTACTGTAATTTATGGAAAGCTATGGATGCTTTGTTGCTCACAGCTTTGATGCTTAATCTGTTATTAACCCTCACAATAATAGGCATCCACGCACGGACCTGCTGGCGCACATACACTCTGAGGGGCTGAGTCAGGGGAACCAGGTACTGGAAGTAAAATTACCCCTCTGGGAAATGAAGATAGGCTGAGGGTGCAGAAGTTGGGAGACGAGGCTACTGGGAAGGCAGGCAGCAGATCAACAGACCAGCTCTTGTTAAGCTTGCTCTCGCCAGTTTGCAGGGCAATGGCAGAAGACTGCTTTCCTGCAGAGGCTGAACCCAGAGGAGAAATCTTTGGCCTTGGGACTTTGTTAATGGAAAATAATGTTTCATAACTTGCAGTATTTTCTCCATCTGCAGCATACCTCTCAGCATGTGGTCAAATACTGCTGAATTTTTGTGTTTAAAATGTGTTTCATATCACAAAATACATACAGTTTCCTTACTGACTTTTGTTTAACCATTTCATGCACGAATTCATAAAAAACAATGCAATATTTTTTAAAATACAGTATTTTACCTTTATGCAATACTTATATGCAATACTTATTTGTTTGAGTAATATTTAGAATTTATCATGATTTATGATTTATTTTAATATATTCTATGAAATATTCATTAAAATAATATATCATAATTTATTATGTACATCTTCTATATGTATAATTTTCTTTTCCTATTTATTGCAAAGGCAAACTTGCGTAATTACATTATGTTCAATTATATCATATATCTATTTATTCTCCAGTGAGTGGAAGCGTATTAGATGACTCACTAACGTCCACTGACATGGTTTATTTATAAAAATTACCATAATCATTTATGAAAATGCTAGAAAAAAGCTTGTAAAAAGGTGCCTACTATATAGTCACTATGCATGTAAGGGTTAAGCAAAACATCATTACTGTATACCATATTTAACGATAAGAAGATTTCTGTACTGTTTGTAAAAGAAAAAATGTTCCTCAGTTTGCTTGGAATGAACTTAAAAATGAAGTGAATGTCCGTCCATTGTGTCTCGTGAGGAGTGTAAAGAATCACTCCCCAGCTAACCCCATGGTTTGCTGGAGAGTGATTTGCAGTCAGGATATGTAGAGATGAGCTCCATTGTTGGCATAAATTGCTTGGTCCATGCATGCTGCCTCTCTACTGGGCATCTCCCCCCTCATGCCGATCGATCTAATCCGTGGCTATAATGAGTTTCTCCGTCTGAGTGTGAGGAGTGGGCTTGACCATGAAGTGAAGAGGAAAACGAGCGGGAGTTGGTGGAGAAATCATGGATGCCATTTGTGTTGGTGGTAATTGAAGACATGCTTAACAACCAAGATGCAGCGGAGGTATTTACAGAGGCACAAAGCTGTGATTTGACAGCAGATTTCCTTCATGAGGTTTCCCTTCATGAAATGTGATGGAAAATTTGAAGAAAAAAAAAAAAAAGCCTCAGTGCATGTTAAACTAAATTTCTGACCAGCTTGACTTCTTTTTCTTTAAGACATTTGTCATTTTAACCCAAACAAACTAAACTAATTGGTTTAAATGAGGGAATTTGGAAGTTTATAGTGATGCCAATAAATATAAGTGAATCTAAAGTTGTGAATGTGGCTGCTGGTCATAATGAAAAAAAAAAAAGGATCAATGAATTCTGCCCTTTTCCTCAGTTCAATTGAGTTTTTTTGTAATTATTTTTACCTTGTCATCTGGCTTAGTTTACTCTCACGGATATCGATGCATCATTTTGGCTAAGAAACGTCTCTACAGCGATTCTACAGTCATCTGCAATACCAAATGTCAGAGAACAAAAAATAGTTTTATATTTTAATTTATCAGATTAGCTTTAAACATGTTTTAGCTGCTCCTTGGTGACAAAAAGCTATAAATGGCATTACCATTTATTTCAACGATTCAGCATTCTCCTGATATTCATGCAAATGCAATTTAGGATGAATGTAAAGGTGATGGAGTCCTAAAAAAAATACTAGTTTGAAACATCTAAACAAAAAGAGAACTAAATTTGTGGACGCTCGACCTTTCAACACAGAGACAACCTCTTCAACATCTTATTTGCGCCGCCACAGAACAGTTACAGTGAGGCAATAAGCCGAAGCTGCTTCACTCGTACAGAGACCAGAAAGCACAGAGCAGATGAATAACAAAACAGAAACGCTGAGGCAAAAGGAGAAAACTGCTTGTAGTTCACAGAAAAACTGTCCATCATCTCCAAGAGACTCAGCACTCTGCACATCAAGGTGGAAGACATGAAGATTTTTCACTACATAAGAATACTTTGGAGGAGCAGTAAGTCACTCAGAGCCAATGTTTCTGAGTATGTATCACCCCTCTCTGAACCCTGTCACACTGAGCAAAACAGGCCTCCGTGTCTGGACTTATTATTCTTTCCCCTCATCTTCAAAGAGTTTGAGGCAAAAAAGAAGAGTGAACTGTCATTTAACTTAAAATGAGACCTTTCTCCTTCCTCTCTGTGTTCTTGTTAGCTCGCTTTGTTTTCAGTTTTAAACCAGAAAAGGGACAAATTGCTATTCTGGCTTCCTACAAATGCCTTATGCCTAAATGTTTAATTCAATCATCAAATATAACCAATAATAAGGGTTAAGAGTAGTAAAACAAATGTTTCAAGTTTGTCACCGTTTTGTCATTCATGTGAAATAAAGAGGTGTTCTTGCGTTAGAATAGCGTCTCTCGGCGGGTTTTAAGGTTCAAGTGCAGCTAATCTGACCACCACATGCCTTCAAGGCATGACAGAGGAGTCCCTGTTAAAAAGGCCTCTTTGGTGAGTCTTGTCATCATTTGTATTCAGCTACATCAAAGTCTCATTTAAAATTTGGCCTGTGCTGCTGAAGCCCTGAATGACAATGTCAAGGGATGCAGAAGAGTTGCAAATTTACATAGAAATGGCCCTTGATATGAATGTGTGAGGAATCAAATCAGAGTCTGCAACTGGGAATTGTGTGGGCATGCTTGTGTGCTGCACTTATGCTCGCCTACCTCTGAGTGTGTTGTGTGTGAGTGTAGATTGTATGTTTGCTGTTTAGATGTGGGAGTATGTATGAAACAACTTACCGTGGTGTTTGCTTGATATGCAGTGACATGGGGCTTGGACTTTGGCTCTGTGCTTTTAGAGAAAAAAGGCACCACCCTGTTTAATGAGGCATCCTCAACATCAGTTTAAGCACTGACAAGCCTCAGAGCTTCTGGGGTCTTTATCACTTTTCTAAGGATAAAAACGGACTAGAAAGGGCCAATATATGGCTTTACATCATAAGCTGTTGAGCCAAATCTTGAGAGCATAACCTACACGGAAAGACTTGTAAAGAAAAAATGCGTTGTTAAAAAAAAACCCAAAAAAAACCCAACGTTGGTGATGAAAATACACATGTGAAATGAAAATCAATTTTTCTAACATCGTTCTGCGGTTGCACATCATGTCTGTTTGACTGCATTATGAAGAAACAAAGGTCCAAACACACAGCAGACACACTGAAATGTTATTCCATGTTGACTGGTAGCTTTTCACAGCTTGGCCTTTCTCTTCTTCATCACAAAGAGAAAAGCTGTCAGAACATCCACTGGCTGTATTGACATCTGCTGTCTTCATCATAATGGCAGACACAGCAGCAAATCAATGGTGGCGTGGTAGAGTTAATAAAGGTAATTTATCTACAGTGCAACCTCTTGTGGCACCATTGTATCTGGCTGATTTCTTATGTTGCAGAAGGCTCAAATGCAGTGACGTGTTATTTCAAAAACATCGAGGGATTTTGTGAAGTATCACATTTTTCAAAAGGAGACTGGGGACCGCCTTTTTATTCTATGGTGTAAACGAAGCACAAATGAAGCTCTTTATTAAATAAAATGTCAGAATATTACGGTAAATATTAATCAAATTAATCACAAAGTCTTCTCCACAAATCAATATAAAACATTCAGCATCTCTGAACAGTACAGTACCGGTACATGCAATGGAAGAAGGTCCCATTGGAAAAAAAGAATTAACTGTTCATACAGTGTTGTTTAGCATTGTGTGTGTTTGTTTAAAGCAACATTAAGTTTTACATGTTGCAACTGATTAAATGTGTCCCCAACATCAGGAGTTTGTGCTTACGCTGCTCAAGCATAAAGTCCTCATAATGTAGAAACTTAGTTTGAATATGTGATAAGACCAAGCAGGAATCGGTAGTGAAGTGTTTCAGGCTGATCCACAATCAAACTGCATAACTTCTAGTTCAGGATAGCTCTGAAGCAGAAAGAAATATTTGTACAACGTGAAGCAAACAAACATATGGGTCAAATATTTGCTTCATCATAATTTTTTTGGCCTCAAATTATTTTGAATATGTAATTTGTAGCTAAATTAAAGGTCAGTGATAAAACAATATGATATATTATCATAAACTGTTTCTATTGGTATCTAATCACTTTAAAAAAAATAATTATTATGTTGTTATTATGTTAAAATTTGTATCTCCTCGCCAGGGTCCATATGCTGTATATGGAAGCTGACATGTGTCTGACACCATTACTTTGGTGTCTTTGCGTGGACAAACAACTCTGTGTGTGAAGTGACAACACGCTGAGCTTTGAACCTACAGTACCAGCTTTGATAGGTGCCAGAACACCGTTTGGGATAAGTAACGCGTTAAAAAGGCAAATAGAGGAAGATGATACACAAATGTACACAATTTTGAAGAAGTTGCCTGTCATCATTGCTGCACCTGAAGTCATTGGATGCATGAAAACAAGTTTATCCTGAAGCAATCAGTTCGCAGTTTCAGTCAAGTTTTTGTGCAAACAAGATGTTTGTTTGTGTTACAAGACATCAGTAAAATCCAGAATTAATTATAAAGACTAGGATAAACTCACTGGGGGATATAATAAAGCCGCTTAAGAATTGTTCTCTAGTTTAAACACATATGCCTAAACATCAATATTATAAACACAGACAGTTGATTAATAAGTGCTGGATTTGGATTTCCCTCACCATATTGCTTTGACTTGTAAATCTCTTTATTTTCTTCATAGATCTTCTCTTCATTTATTTCAATTTTACAAATATTAACATATAAACAAAGTCTAGATATTATAGCCTGATGAAGATTTTAATTTTGTCTCATTATTTTTACAGGCATCAAGTTAATTCTTGATCTGTTGATGTGTCCAGCAGCTCAAAGCTGAACTTAGTGCATGCACACAGCATGTGTGCACTAAGAAGGGTCTCATTGCTGAAAAATTTGCAATTAAAAAAAAAGAAAGAGAAAGAAAAAAAGGGGAAAATATCATAAATTATTCTGCTGAGGAGAGTGCTAAGAGCATTTAAATGACATACAGTGGACAAGAGGCTGGTTAAGAAGCTGGTTAAAAAGGATTGTCTAAGCCAGTGTGGAGCCTACAGCAAGAGATTATATTAAAAATAGGAAACTGTGGTGGAGCTCGCCTCGCAGCCATGCATCAGATCAAGAAAAATTTCAGCTTGTACACCATTAAGATAGTCTGCGGATTAAAATTCTTTTAAAGTCGGATTTCAGTCTGTTCAAAGTTTCTGTTCCTCTCCACTTGGACAAGCAGGTTAATCTGCTGTAGCGGGGGCACAGCAGCCATCAGCTCTCTGCCTTTGCAAGAGAAGTTCAAAGAACTACTGAATTATCCAAACTAAGATTTGGATTGTCATTTTATAAAGTTTAAATGTGGTGAGATGTAAAGTTTACTGAAAAGACATTAGTCTTGCGCTGGCCCGAGGCTTGTTGTCTGGACATGTTGACCTGAGGCTGTATGTTTACCATCTCCTCTCCTTTTCTTTCCTCCTGTCATGTTGTCAGATTTAAAGCACTCCTTAATGAATTTTAATGTTCAGTCCAGATCTTGACCCCCTTGGCTTGAACAAACATTGAAAACTCTGACATACTTTCCCTTCATGTGTACGGTGTCTCATCCAAACAGAGGCATGAGAGCGCACATTGGAAGTATTCACTAAAAGTGAAGAGTGTGTTAAATTATTTAATGGACCCTGAAAGCGAGAGTGCTGAAAAACGAAGGCTTCAGAATAAAAAATAAATAAATTTAGCACAAGTGTGCTCATAGTTTAATGGCTATATGAAATGTATCTAGCTGGTTGTCATGGTAGAGGTAGAGGATCATTTTCAGTGGCTTGTCTTAATTTCTCTGATCGTAAAACATTAAGCAGGCATTAAGAGAAACTCACTGTGTTTAAATAAGGTTATCACCTTATCACCTATGTAATGCATTTCACATTTTATTTTTCTTTTCTGTTCATTTCTGAACCACATTTTTGTCTTTTGCAAATGAATCACACATCAAGTCCCAGTGAGCTAAAAAAGAAGGAAAAAAAAGAAGAGAAATAGAAATGAAAAGATTTAAAAGTATGAAACATCTTGTGTCACACAGGAGCTCTTTCGTTCTAGCTCTTTTGTTCAGCAAGAGCCACCATATAAAAAGTTAAATAGTCTCAGATGAATTGCAAGAATATAACACAGTTTATTAATGTAAAGTTAAATTAAGCATTTTGGGTGTTATTAAACCTTGGGGCATTAATTCAGTGGAACATGAAGGGGATCAGATAGATGGAGATGGGAAGGAGGCAGCTGCCTGAAAGGGGTATGAAATACCAGAAGACATTATTAAAGCAACACTGCTGAATGCTGACAGCCTGTATGGAGGCTGATCCACCATCTGTTTTGCATCCTGTCTTTTCTCTGAGCTGCTGCAACCAGTAAAAGTCAGTCTGATGTTCCATCCTGCTCTGTCACTTTACTTTTTTTTTCTTTACTTCTTCTGACAATGTCCTCCTGCATTTCTTTGCTGAGCTGGCAGTGGGGCTCGTTCAAAGCAGCCAGTGTGTTGTTATCAAGTTACTGGACTGTGACAGGATGACGAAATGCAGCTGTAACGCGATGCTTCAGGGTGGAAAAAGAAGTGGTGACGTGCAGTTTCTTAGTCTGAGAACACAGGAATGTCCATAATGAATGTCAGTCCATCACAATGGATCAACCTGATTGGCTTAACAGGTATCAGGTAAGATGAGTGCTGGACCAGAGTTGGGATGACAAAATTAAGAATGAGGTGAGTTTTACACCGTGGGAAGGTGGTCGTGACAAAGCATCAGCGGATGTGAAGCGCAAACTCCAAATAATAAAGACAGACATCAGAGAACCCCAAAACTCTATAGTCTGTGCTGCTTTATGTCTGGACCTGAAGCGTGTCTTTTTTTTAATATATGTATATATTTCCCGGGATATTTCTGCAGGTGTAAGTTTGTCCTGGAGTTGCTGATGTCGGATCAGCAGATGTTTACTGTATACTGTCATTATTTCTCAGCACTCATCTTTTTTCTCATCAATCTTCTCCACATCTCCTGCAGTAAAAGGCGGAGGACCTGCTGAGCTAGAATTATTTGGAGGTTTCTATCCAGTAATAAGGATTTGTTGGCCTAAAAGGAATCATTGAATTTGTCTGTTTGATATTATACGGTCTTGACTTAATGCAGCGAGGGTGAATATCAGAGATACAATGGGATACCATATGTTTAGATGAAGGACACAGCTGCTGACGGACTAACTCATTTACATATCATGTATGTGCATGTCCATGTCCCATTTGGCTGCTGTGTGTGAATGTAATTAGCAGTGCAGAGTAAATGGGTAACCTGCGCTCACAGGCAGTCAGAATGACACACTGGCTAGCATCAACAGACCCATCTCAGCACACAGGCTGTTATCTATGCCACCTCTCATAGTTGGCACCTCTTACCTCACTTCATCCTGATATACACACAAATACAGATTTAGAATTTGTATTTTTTACAATGCCCATCATGGCAGAGAAAATCCGTCTACTTTGTCTCATTAAGAAACGCTGCATGCGGACTCAATGGTAAGTCTAACCCAGCAGAGCCCTGCCTCCTGACTGCTGGCTTTTTCACTTCTGTTTCAGCATTTGCTCACCTTTCAGGTGTGTTTGCAGACAAAGTTAATCCCAGATCAACAACCATGAGGTGAAGTACGAGCCATGAATACAAAGGTGGGTGTCACTAATTGTTTTGCATGCTGCACTGAGGCTGCAGTCTGTCTTTGCATCATATTTTAAGCATTTTGTTCTCTCTCTGTATGTCTGAGGATGTGAGAAAGTTTCAAGCATATAAGCTGCATGCACCTGCATTCATGTCTCATAGCATGCAGTGTTTTTGCGTGTATGCATTGCTGTGCGGCTGAGTGCTTCAAGAACGATTCTCTCGACAGGCCAGGAAATAATGAGATCCCTGGGGGTGAACGCAGACTGCCTATAAAACAACAGATGTGACTGGACTTGCTCAGTCTCTCTTATGCTGGAATGAGGATGACTGACAGGGGAGGTGGGCTCCAGTGTGGGGGCAGGGGGAGGGGAGGCAGTCACCTGGGTTGACATTTGATCCTGCAGCTAGGTGATCTCTAAACACCAGCCTGACAGCTGAGACATCCCAAATGTCAACAGCACATCACACTGGAAATGTGACCATGTTGATGAGACCTTATACTTTTACTACTTAGCTTTCGTTCAGAGCAAGCAGAAGGATCTGACATTTAAAGGACATTTTGGGACTTTTAGATAAGATGCTGTCTATAATTACACCAGATGTCAAGTTTTAAATGGGTATTTAATTCACTATACTTGTAACTGTGCAAATAGTAGAAACAAATCGGATTTCTTGAAGGACAGTCTTTTCATTTAATTTGACATTTTGCCCTTTCAGTAGCACCACTTGGAAACATAATTCAGGATGTAATCTTTCAGCCTTCTTAGCGAAATGGCAGAAGCCCCTCGTCAAATGTTGCTGCAAAGTGCCAGACACATCACAATAGAGGTTCTGTGTGAAGGGGGGAAAAGAGCAAATGGGTGTACACACACTCAGAAAACACACACACACACAAACCACCCCTCTGCTCCTGGGCAGACAGCCATGGACCCACTGCAACCTCTCTGTCAATAGATGTTTGTTGTGCTTCCTGCAACAGGAACCTGCTGCAGAAAGCTGTCAGTGTGCTGCATGCAGGCCAGTGTGAAATGTGACTGTTAATAAATTAAAAAAAGGAAAAAATAGGTGTGGTCTTTTACACCCATCTATACTGCTACAGTCTGGCAAGTCTCCAGACCTCCCGTCTGTACGGCTGTAGACCTCTTGTTAGATTGTTACAGTATCATTTCTGTGAGTTTCCCAGAATGAGCTCAGAACAAAAATAAGCTGGTTTCGTAAACTATTTAACGCCTTTCTGACCTTTGCTGCTGTGTAGACATACAGAGTATTAGCACTGGTCATTTGGCCGCTGTGTCACAATTTCCATCTATTCGTGGTCTGTTTGCACTTTCGTACAATAGTTAATGTCTGCGCTGAAGCCCCTCGGTTTCTTTATGAGACAACATGTCATTAGCCAGATAATTAAGCTTGTTCCCATTATCAGTGCTCATTTTAATAAGGTTTGTACAACAGCAGCATAGTCTCCAGAGAAGAGCCATCACACAAGACCCAATTCTCTCCCACACTTTCTAGCACTTTAATAATTTCCCGAAATAAAACAAGATTTGTTCTGTAAATCTGCTATTTCGAGGCTTGTCTGTCAGTCTGTCAGTCAATGTGCACAGACATTTTTTTCCCCCTTTTTAAACAAAGCTATCATCACTGGCAGTCTTACACCTGCACATCAACTCAGTTTCTGCTCCACTGCCATCCAATCAGCACACACTGGATGGATATTTTCCAGAAGAAATATGCAGCGTCTCCTCCATCAGAGGAGGCTATGATGCATGACCTGCTTGACTCCGCTGATAAATGATTGATCAAAACGCGCACATCGGCCGTCTAGGTGAGGTCTGCAGACTCAGAATACGACTATCGATGGAGTGAATATGTGAAGGTAACGCTGACGCACCAGATGGTGTCGACAGGTGAGATTATCACTGGGAGTTACGATACAGTTGTGAAACTCTGACTGCACGGTGTGTGATATTTCAACTCTAATTTTGGCTACACTTCACACCGCAAGAAGATAGTCTTGAACTCAAATGCCATTTGAAATCAACAACAGCGACATGAGGAAGCAGACATGCCAACAACTGAGCTGCTTAAAGCTTAAAAAAAGTATTTAGAAGCATAAAAATATCTTGTTAGCGCTTTAATTAAATAAAAAATATGTGTTTTGAAATTTTCATTTAAAAATAATTAAAAGATTGTGTCTGCAAACCCAAGTTCAAGTTTTCAATCATCACATACTTTTAATGTCAAATATGAGGCACTAATTATATTGTTGTATTTGCATGGAACTAAACAGACTAATTGAATAGCAGAACTTTTCATTGTGTTTATCACTGTTTAAAGTGCTCACATTGTGAGTTCAAATGTCAGCTAAACTGTACCAGTTTGACATGTTTATTATGTTTCATTTTACAGAAACTTTCATAGAGCTGGAGGTTGTTCACTGAATTATACTAAACTGCCTAAATGCAAATAAAAATACAAAATCTAGATTAAATTTAGTTTACATATCAGAGTTTGCACCCTTGAAACTTTATGCTTTTTGAGAATTTTTCAGCAGATGTTTTCTTATGTTTGTATTTCTTTTCTTGCTTCATAATCTTTTTTTTTTCACAAAAGATAAAAAAAAAAAAGAAGCCATAATTCCCACACTGAATCTGTATTTACAAGTTTGTGCAGAATTATCTGAAGAACAATGCAAAGTGCAAAGTGTTACACGCAATAACAACATTTTGACGCGTGCAAATCCCTCCACATCCAGACAACCTTTTACGTTGTTACACTGATGATTTTCTGTAGTGTAGCTGCTGCACTGCTTCATTCTTTTTCCATTTTCTTGCCACTTTAATGCTGTTGTTCTCTTAATTATAGTAAACATGGAATTTTTAATGACTAACACTTAAATTCTCCATAGTCTCCATTCATCAATCTCATTTGGAGAATCTGGGAACAAAACATAATATTTAATGATGGTGTCTGAACATGTTACACTCTGTTCAAGACTATAATTATGCTTTCAAATAGTCCAGTGTTTAGGTTACCTCCACTTGGTGGCATTGGAGAAGCTATATGGATACATGTGGGCTTTCTTTGTGCAGAGTGCTTCATCACAATTAACTTCCCTTCAAAGTGCAATCATTTCCCCTCCTCTTGAGAGCACTCTCCTTCTCGTAGTTTTACTCATTGTTAAACTATCTGCATGTGCTTTGGTTGCTTTGTTCTCTTTTTCATCCTGTTAATCATGTACAGATCTGTGAAGCAGATAATGCATCTGAGCCAAGATCTCCGTTTTCACAGGCCATCTTTGTTACTCTGTTTTGACACCACTTCACCGTGATGGGAAGATGTGTGGACAGATGAGAGTAGTGTGAAGTTGGAGAGGTGGGAATGAGAAGAAAAAAAAAAACTCAAGTGTTGTCCAACACTGAATGCAAATTACAGCTGCAAAAAGTTGAAAATCAAGTCGTTTTAACATTTAGCTCTGACAAATATGCTCCTTTGGCATAAAATACAGCAGCTGCTTTCACTTCATCTTCATCTCAGAAATCAATTATAATTGGCATTAATTCAGCGTTAGGAAGATGTGAAAACATCATTTTCAGTTCAAGCGCTCCAATCGGAGCTTAGCCAGAGTGGAGGGCTTTACAGTGTCTCTTGAATTGGTTTTGCCTGGCTGAGATTGCTCCAGCTCCTCTGCTGAGAGGGACGGGTTAATAGAACGATGGCAGAGATGGTAAAGAGTCATACATGCAGACAGAAAGGAAAAGCGATGCAGTGGGGGAGCAGAGAACTGTGTTATAGGCAGGAGTGAATGATTGGCTTGAGATCACCTGTGTGTGTGTCACCAACAGGGTGCTGGTCTGCTTCCATCAGCTGGGATGGAGCTCCTGATGTCTCTCCGCCCAACATCACCATTTTCATAAGGACAGTTTGATGGTCAGACGTATTTTTCATCACTGCTTCTTTGCAGAAAATAAATGAACAGAAGAGAGAGGTGTTTTTTTTATTTTTTATTTTTAGACTCTCCCTCATTGCTTTAGTGTGTGTTCCTCATGTGCAAAAGTCTTATTTCTTTGTATCTTGCAATAAAAAAAGCAATAAAATTGGCTTATTAAAACGTATAGAAATAAACAGAAATATGACGTATGAGGCATATAATTATATTTTGTATGATTTTATTTGGGTTGGAATAAATATTTAGTACCTCCACAGTTATTCTTTAACAGAGTCTGAATCTTTGCAACCAGGTGTTTTTGTCATTTTTTAGGTAGTGATCAGGAATCATTCTGAAGGCATCTTTATGCTTTGCTTTAGACATTAACTGCATTTTCTTCCATTTTCTATTAAGTTGATCTCACACTGCTTCAAGATGTTGAAGTCTGGCCTTTTTGGACGATTCATCATTCTATATAGACTGTCGCTGATGATTTTCAGTCCAAATCTTTGTATAATTTAGTGTACATCAACCTTTCACCCTAAAATTCTTCCTTAAGAAGGCTTTCTTGACAGCTCTTTATTGACAGAAACTATTTCTGATTAGAAAATGAAGGGTCAGACACCCCTCAGGTCCTGTTTATTTGCTGAAATTGTTCCTGTTTCTTAAGAACATAACATTCATCTAGGATACATACTTTGAAAAGGTACCGGTCCTTGTTTAGTCCTCCAGTTGTTCAGTGTCTTTATATTTTTTGAAGGACACTCTGCATGCCATGTTGATATATGCCAGGTTTTAAACGAATAGTTCTCTGGAAATCATGCTATTGGTGCAAGAGATAAGCCAAACACATATAGTATACATATCTTTAGCACAGTGCTGTATGTGTGTTTTTAGCTTGAAACTCTTGTCTTATTAGTTTTGCTTTGTTGCGAGCTTGTGGAAGTTTGTTTTGGGGTTTTTTGTTTTTTTTTGTCCTTCTGTGCATCGTTGCCTTTTTTCCCTCCTTTGTCTGATTAGTTTTGAATGTGTGTGTTCTGTCTGTCAGCTGGTTTTGTTCGGCAGAGTCTCTGTGTTTTGTGGGATTTGCTGAGCTTATTTTCTGTCTGGCTCCTCCCTGAACTGCTTGGCTTCACCACAAGTCTGTGTGATAGTTGGACGTCTCTCAGGAATCCTTGCTGCTAACTGGGCGATGCTGGCAAGTCTTTGTGTTTATGAGACAGCGGGCATGTGTTTGGTCCCACCTGGCAGGGGGATAGAAAGGAAGGGGGGGGGGCTTGAGGGGGTGTGAATGAGAGGCCTGTTGTGACACTGTGGGGAGCGGGTGGGCATATTGGAGAGCAGCAGGTGCTCAGCCAATCTGGGAGGTGGTCTGAACCCCCAAAATGGTAACCTCAAAGAGGGGGGGGTTCCTCTGATTGGCTCCTGATCAAAAATGACAAGGCCAGTGACCATACTGCTCTGCCAAGGCTCCAGTCTGAGTGCACCTGGCTTGGAGTCACATGACCGGAGATGTCTCCGACAGTCCCTGTGTGTGGTGTTTGTGTGACCGTTTTGAAGTCCTTGATTCTGGCTTGCTTGTGTTGTCACCACATGGGGAGTGGAGGTCCAGCTCTTCCTCTCAGGAGAACCAGCAGGAGAGGCTTTTCCAGCTTGCCAGTCACCACAGAGGTAGATGCCTCTTTGTTTTTTAGATCATTTGAGTTTTTCTTCTCACGTCTCTCCAGGTTTCAGTTCTCAACCTCCTCACTTACAAAACACAGATAAAATCCAACTAAGCATTGAACAAATCAACAGCTAAGAGAGCCGGCCTCTTTTTCCTGCTTCCTTTGAATTAATTCAATATTCTTTTTAAAGAAATAGCTCACTTAGACTTTCTCCTAATAAATATGCATTTTTGCAGTTTTTTAGAGTTATTCTTGATATCGAAGGTTTATGTTTACACCTTTTTATCTGAATGAACTGATAAAATCAACAGGGTGCATCTTCTCCTGCACATTCCTCTCTAACTTTTCCTCCTGACCCTTAATGATCCCTGACCCCTCTGAGGCCAGGACCCTGGAAGATAAAGTTACCAGGAGGAAGTAGCAGCGTCCCTCCTCTGACTACTGATCCTCATCGGTACCGTGCAAAGAAAAACTGCAGCTATTACCGGCATGTCATTATTTTCAGCCTTTGCAGTAAAAGCCTGTAGGGGAAAATGGAGAGAGATAAGACCACAGGAGAGAAAAGAAGACTGAATAGCGTAGTCCATCGTTGTGAAATTGTTCATATTTCTGCATCAGAACAAAAGGAAAATCAATAAGAAATATTGATGTCAAGCTTTAGGCTCATTTGTATCATTGCTTCTTGGTCATGTTTCTCAGCCTCTCTGAATTATGAGGCTGGAGAGACACCTCTGTCACTGACACAAAAATCACTTATCTCTGCAAATAAGTATACTGGAGATACCATGAATTACAAAGTGAATGTGAGATTGTACAATCTTTTTTTTTATCCTCATTAACAACCTGATGTTGAAAGGCCCAAATATGATATTTAATCCTATAGTTAGATGACCGGTCTAAGTAAGTATACATATGTAAAATATATAAGTGACTTTAGCTCTTCCACTTGAGTCAATATAGGCAGAGCTCTCAGGTGTTGCATGCACATTGTATGCATTCAATAAAAGATTATAGGTGTCTGACTTCTGTCCAGGGGTTTGGAGTTTACATTGTGTCTTAGACCTTTAATTAACATTTGCCTTTTTATTAACCTCAAACACCATGCGTCTTTACCAGATGCATTTCTGTCTTCCGCCAAACAGTTTGAGCAGTTTACAGACGAAATCCTGTTTACTACTAAAGAGTGTGACAGACTAAGTCAAAAAAACAGAGAGGCATGGGGAATTTAGAAAACCAGTCTTTTGAATTTTATTTACAAAAAGCAAAAAGACATTTTACATGATTAGAATTTTGGGCCCATAAAAGAAGTCAACAAAAACATGCTTCAATAAAAGCACGCACACAGGAACCCAAAGCACTAAATGGAACAACAGACTGGCACGAGAGAGAAACATATAAATGTCTACTGACTGTCAGGCCATTTTGACACAAAACAGAGAAAATCTACAACAATAAATACTCAACTAATCAATAAAGTACTAAACCATAACCGAGGAAAAAGAACTTGCATTATCAGAACTCTCCAAATCAAGCATAAATAAAAACAAATAAAACAAAACAATAAAAATCCTAAACCTTTCCTACAGTTTTGTCAGATTAAATGGAATAGTCCTGTTAGGCTTCAGCCCTACTTAAGGAGATTCACAACAGCTGGGACTCTTTTCCTGAACAGCCAGACAATTCCCACACAGTAGCTTCCCAGGAACTGGAAACTCAAAAGGAGAAAATATTAACTTGAAGAAAACACCATTGAAAAAGGTAACTAAGTTCACATAATGTTCAGTCAGACAAGAACCTTGCCAAAACCTGTCAATATTAATGTTAAATCTGTGTGTATTTAAAGTGTTTATACATGTATGTGAAAGTGGTAGAAAATGGTTACCAGACCTTTAGTGAAGCTGCTCACCCTGCCATCACAGAGGAACAACAACATTAAATGCATTGTTTTACTGTTTATAAGTGTTTCATCTTGGTCCACAATAAATAACTTTAGCAAAGAAAGGCATGCAGGGTTTTCAGCAGGTGGTGAATTGCTCTGCTCATACAAAAATGTCTGATTTTGGACATTTTGCAAAAATCAAAACTCCTCATTTTAATTCAGCAAGAGAAAGTCAGCTGTAACACAGGGACACTGACCGGCTACGTTATGAGGTACACCGGCTAGTATCGAGTTGAACTCTCTTTTGTCTGTAGAACTGCTTTTATTTTTTGTGACAGGTTCATTAATGTTGTTTGAAACATGCTTCTAAGAATTTGATCCATATTTAAATGATAGCCTGGGGTTGTTGTTGTGACAATAACTAATGGGGATCTGTAATAAAGATAATGTAGCATTCTGTTTGAACCCTGCAGATGCTTGTGTATGAAAATCACAATAAATTAGCAGGTTTATATATATATATATATATATATATATATATATATATATATATATATATATATATATATATATATATATATATATATATATATATATATAATTTCATACACCATCAGTCAAAACTACCTAAATCCCTTTAATTTTCCATCCTGATGTTCAGCTTGAACAGGACATCTTGACCATGTCTAATACTGAAATGCATTGAGCTGTTATGTGATTGGCTGAGTTGCAGTAACAAGCAGTTGAACAGTTTTACCTCATAAAATGACCAGTACGTGTATTTGCACAATTTGCATACTGCAGCTCTTATATCAGAAGAATTTACTTCCTGACTAAATAAATGAAAGGAAGAATCATTTTAACATATTCTTTCTCCACATGTTTGCTGTCGGACTCAAACATTGTAACAGCTTTAACACTATTTTCTAAAGTATTAAAGATACTGAATCAGCTATTTAAATGTTCCTGTTTTTGTCAACCAAACTTTTGTTGGTTGAGAAGTAAAGATTAAACGAGGAGCCGTCCATTAGACGGTGATAATGCACAACATGGAGACTTGAACATTATACATTATAACAGTCTAATGCAGTCTAACACATTGCTACGTACACATCTATTTTTGTCTCCCTGCTCTTTGCCTTCTGTGTATAAATTTATAACAGTAACTTCATTTCTCTTCTCCAGCAGATATCCATGGCTAAGAGTTGTAGCTAAAAGCCCCTTTTCTTTTCATATTCACTCAAACTACTCAAGGCGGATGGCTGCAACCCCTCCAAGCTGGGTGCTACTGGAGCTGTTTTCTTCCTGTTGAAAATGAGTTTTTTTGTTTCCACCATTACCCACCACCCTGCACACTGAGGGTGGGAGGCTGATTTGAAGGCAAGGTTTGATGAAATCCATTGGTATTCCTTAGCTAGGCTTTTTTTTTTTTTTTAAATTAAGAATTGGCCTGTATGAACATGAACACTGTTATGGATCTGTTTTAATTGGATCAAAATGAACTGTCTTGAAGTCATTATGTCTGTTAAGTGCCTTGAGATAACTTTGTGTATTGGTGCCATACAAATGAAGCTGAATTTAAATTTTTTAGTCTTATGTACATCTTCTGACATCTTTGTTGCAGTGTTTTACTTAAAATGAGATCAATTTGTTACTTAAGTCAACTAGATAGTCATCTACTGAAATATACTGCTTTTAAAGAAGTATTTATTATATATTTGTTTAAAATCTCAGCTCCCAGACTTTAAAGACTTAAAAAATATTATTTACTAATTATTAACCCCGTATTTCAATGGATGTGAGCTTCATGTAGACTTTGCAGCATTTTTTTTTTTGTATATTTACTTAGTTATCACTCCTACAGTGAGTCACAGCCCTTCATTTCTGTACCATAGCAATCTGTTTTCCTCCACTCACAACTGACAGCCACATGTTTTGTTCACTCTCACACACTTTAACAAAAAACAAACAGCCTGACTTCAGCATATTCTTGTGCAACAACCCTCATTACTTGTTTCCAGGAGACAGACCCAAGTCAAGCTATCATTACTGGTGCCATCATTATTGATGCCCAAGCATGTGATATGATACAGTCAATCCACAAATTTTTCTCTTTCCACAAAGATCTTTTATCCAGAAGTGCTGTGGAACACAGCGCTGCGCACATCAACATCCAAGCACACACACCCTGCAGTACACAGACAAGCAATTAAGTATGAAAATCTGAAATGAAATCACAAACAGTCTAATTTCCTCGCTGGTGGCACCGTGACCACCTCGCTCTTCATAACAGACCATTTAGAGTGGGCCTGTGCCATTGTCTTAGTGAAAGAAGTAATCAGTGTGTGAAAGATAACGACTGAATTGGAGCAGAATGGGAGATAAAAGGGGGAGGTTGAGAGGATGGGAGACTGAGAGAGGAAAACAAAGTGAGTTTTTGTGAAGCAGGTGTTGGATGTATGCAGCTATAATCTGTTTAATTTTACATGCTGTTCAAACAGACAAGCCATTTTTTTTGACCCAAGCACTCTCTGTGCTGAAGTAGAGAGCTCTGTTATAACCGATGTTTGCCGTCTGGCTCAGACAATCTGACACATCAGGAAGTCAAGTCAATCACAAGCACTTCCGTACATGAAAATGCTACATTTTCAGCTTCTAGGAGGCGTAAAGGCTGAACACATAACAAACTTCAAAGCTTAAGTTGGTCCTCATGCTGTGTCAAGACATAAATCTTTAACACTTGCATGACTTTTTAAATTGAAAGATAAACATCATCAATATGGAGTTATTAAAAATTGATTTTCCTTTTTTCCAACTATAACCTGGAAGTGCAGATGCCACGAATAGCTGGCATAAATATTTGGTAAAAATTCGGTTCAAGTTCTACATAATGACAGTAGACATTCATTTCATCCCTTGTGAACATCAAGATTACAGACAGATTTTCCTGAAAACATAGAAGAGTCTGTAACTGTACAACAAAGTAGTGTATCACATGGAGAAGATGGGAAATAGCAGTGCAGCAGGGGAGAGAAAATCTCCAAATTAACAGAAATTCATGGTCATCTGTTTCAACCAATCAGTTGAATAACCTCTAACACATTGTCAAGGATGCCAGTTTGAGCAAAGTCAACAAACTCCAGCTTGCGCATGTTTTAGCTGTAGGGGATCTTCTCAGGTGAGGCACATGCATGGCTGCAGATGCCTGCTCTGGGCACCCAGCATGGTCTTCTTACCGCAGAGATACCATTTCTAACAAAGGCTGCAGGCACGCTTTAGGGTTGTTGGGCTCATTTGTAAACAAAAGTGACACTCAGATGTTGGATGTTACTTTTTAGCCATGTCAGCTGGTTTTCTGACTTGTTTTAAAAATTCATTCGAAAAGCCACCAGCAGCATGTAATAGGATTGTAAATAGAGAATGAAGTTCTGATATTAAATGCTTTTAAAAATTAAGCTTTGAACAAAACACCCTGCTACCTGACTGGGATTCATTATTTAAAAGATAAGGAGTAAAGCCATAATCTGTCTTTTCATTAAAGTACTGATTCCATTACAAAGATAGTTTATATGAGGAAATGTGTTTCTTTGCTGTGGCCAGTATTGCTCTGTGATGGGTTTGCATGGTGTAAAGCCACTCAAGGGGGGGGGCGGCAGTGATTTATGTGTCGTGAAGGAGGGAGACTGCAGATCTTGCTGACACAAATCCAACATTAACAGGAATTATGCCCACCCAAAACCACAAAGCAAAGTCTAAGGGTGGACCAAAACGGGACATAAAGTAAGCTTCATTACCGCTCACATACACTTACAAAGTTTAGTATTTGTGATTTTAGAGTCTTATACTCTAACTTTAGCTTTAACTACCTCTGCCTTCAGGATGTTTTCACACTTTAATCCAACTTTATCACTTTTAAGGCACTTGCTTTTTGTCACTGTTTGGAAAAGAAGTCCCCATTATGGGACAGTGTAAACACAGTTAGGTCCCCACAACAAGAGAAATACCTGATCACATGCACACTCACACACAAAAGCCTCCAGGCTGGCCCTCCTTCGCTGGTTGTTTGCTCATCTGCATCTCTTTGCCCGGCAAGAAATGTATGCTTTGCCACGCAGCTTAAATAAACACAGGCCACACACACAGTAGCACAGACAAAGATGCAAACATGTACATGCATTGAAAAACAACACACATTATAATCCTCTGGAGAGACATATTTGATTACAGTCCTGTGAAAATGAACATACGCCTGTATGTTTTAAGGTTTTATGTGTCAGGACACAAAAAAAATCTCTTTACTGGATGTAAAAATTAAGTGAATGCAACCTTGGATGGGCAACAACACATGACATTATGCATCGTGTTATTTAGTGAGCAAAAGCAAAGTGAAGATTTAAAGCAGTGAAAACCTTCAAGAACACCTTATGACTCAGTAGTTTATAGAACCACATTTAGCAGAAGAAACTGGGAGCAATCACTTTAATTATCAGTTCTCATGCTGTTATGGTAAAGCTTTGGCACACTGTTAGTGTTTCTACACTAATTTATATTTTGTGGCTTTCATAAATACACGTAAGTTCTCAACACAGCTTTCCAATCAAGTTGAGATCTGGACTGCAGGTCAGTCGTTGCAACACATTAAATCTTTTCTTTCTCTAAAATTATGTTGCAGGTTTGCTTTTGTGGGGCTGCACATGACCTCACAGCAAGAAGGTTGCTTGTTTGAGCCTCAGCTGGGGGGTTTGATTGAACAGTGGTCTTTCTGTGTGGAGTTTGCATGTTCCCCCCCATGTAAGAGCCGGTTCTCCGAGTACTCAGACTTCCTCCTACTGTCCAAAGACATGCATGTTAGGTTAAATAGTTACTCTAAATTCTCCCTAGGAGTGAGTGTAAATGGTTTGTCTCTCTGTGTTAGCCCTGTGATGGACTGGCGACCTGTCCATGGTCTACCCTGCCTCTCACCCAGTGACTACTGGGACAGGCTCCAGCTTCGTGTGATCCTGATGTGGACTAAGCGGTTTAGAAAATAGATAGTCCGTTTTCCCTGCAGTTTAGAAAATGGATGGATGGTTTTGTGCTTATCCACTTTTTCTTTCAGTAAACTCCAGTCAGACAAATGACCTCGCTTTTGACTTTGATCGACAGAGAGGTTCATGTGCAGCACAACAAACTAGCACATCTCCACTCCTGTGTTCTACAACTGTTGTGATGTGTTTGTACTAACATGCAGTTCTTAGGAAATGTGATGCACTGTGGTAACATATTTTTTTACATTTCGTTTCATCTATGTGAAGGACGCTGATCCTTATGGTTTATTCAGCTGCAACTCGGCGTCCAGCCATGTTCTGTACAGAGTGAAGACTTTCTCTGTCCAAACAAGCCATATTTGTTCAGCCTTTTTTACATTGTACTGACATGAACCTCAATGTTTAACACGCTAACTGAGGCTTGTAGAGTCTGAGAAGTAAATCTTTTTTTTTTTTTTTTTTTTTTTTTTTTTTTTTTTTTTTTTTTTTTTACAGCTTGTTGTCTGAGTAATACATCAAGGCAAACTTGCCGGAGCATCCACTCCATCTTTTCTCCTTGGAAATGAGTGCTTGAAACCAGCCAATAATTTAGCTTACATAGAAGTGCTCAAACTTCCTGATGATCAATTAATCAATTTTAATGAACAGCACCTGGCTCCTGCTTGCCCACTTAAAACCTGTGTGAGCAATAAGTGTGTGCTCGGTTTTCTCTTTCAGCTTTTGCATTTTTATGGTTTCATAAAATAAATGCTGCTTTATGTCATTTGCTGCTGTTTATTTTAGGATATATTCACCAAATCTTCAGCCCTAAAACATGATCAGAACTTTTTATTTTGACTAAATATGTATAAACTAGAACTAAATTGGGTATTCTTTTTTCCATCATTCTACGGACATTAAAACGGCAAAAAATAACCATTGCACTTTGTCTTACAGAAATAGCTTCAGACATGAAGACAGTTTGCTGATGAGAAATAAAATGTTTTAAATGATGCGTATACTCATCAGACACTTAGTGACAGATGTGATTGTACCTGAATATTTTGAGCAGTGCTTAGAAAACATGTGTTGTTCTAGTTTGGCATGTAAATCCACAATAACACACGTAACACTGTGGTCTTCAGTCCTACTCTCCCTCGCTTCATCTTCTGAATTACCAGTCGCCAGTCAGAGCCAGACAGTTTTTATGTTGCTGCCATTTAACTGCGCGGCATAACACGCCACTCTGCAACAGTGGTCCACATAACAAAGTTGCCATTCTGCTCTGGCCTCTGAGTCGGAAAGCAGTTGCTGCCAGCTTGGTGATATGCCATCCAACAGCGGCCACAAATGTTCTGCTGGGTCTGGACTGCAGCCAAAATTGCCACCGCCCCCTTTTTATGAACTACACATGCTCACAGAATAATACACAGCTGTGTTTGCAAACCCAGCGCGATACTTCACATGATAAACGGAACCATGTTTCAGTGCAGGCACATGGAAGCCTGTCTGAGAGCACTCTGGTAAAGACGTTTCCTAAGTTTGAGAAGGTCTTCTGACAGTCACAGAGCACAAAGCCCCGAGTCGCAGGTCAGGATACCATTAGTGACCTTTAATAATGCAGCAGTGGACAAAGCAGGTTGTGGATAGAGGAGGTGGACAGCCAGCTAAATGCTCTCCAGCCTCTGCGTCACATTGGATTGTGTGCTCAGGGCTACACAGGTCTGATTAGGAATGGCTCAGTGGGTTTTTCCGTACCAATAAACCACGTATCTCCATGTTTCCTCTTTGCCTCGGTTTTTTTCATTCTGCTCTCCTGCAATTTCCTCCCAACGTGCTGCACTTTTTTGTTGTTTTGCTTACTTGTTTGTGCTCTGAGCGCTTCTGAGTGACTCACCAATGCCAGGTAACTGACAATATATCCTGGACATCAGTGACTTATTAACATTCAGAGGCACAACCACCATGGTTGCCATGACATCTGTGTCTCTGTGGAAACTGATTTGGGCATCAGGGTCAGATTTACTTTGTGCCACAGTCACATTACTATTCATTCAGTCTGGTTGTCAGAGAACACTCTTTGAATAATTGTTGTGTGTAGCTTGCTCTCACGATTTACAGTTTGCATTGTTGTTCTGTGCTCTGATGATAGATGGTCTATCAATCTGAATCACCTGCAGGGCGCATGTATTGGAAGAAAACGCAGTGAGAGGTAACAGAACACCTCACTGACTCTCTAATGTGTGTTTAATTGTCCAAACCAGACCCGTATTGTATCAGAAAGCCTGTTGGCTCCTGTGTGCAGGAGGAGGGGATTTCATCCTCATAGCTGTCAAACCTGCTCTGTGATACGTAAGTGGACATGGGTTTTACTGCTCTATAATCACCCAGAGCAAGCAGCAGAGGCACTTTCTCTCCAGAGAGATGGCAATTGATGGCTTTGCCTCTTCCCTGACATTATGTATGGATAGTTTGGGCCACTTATTCTCACATCCAAAGGTGCAGAAACATGGTAATTGTCTAAAGTGCTGTTCTCTTACGTATGATGAATGCTATTATTTTTTCACTGTCAAGCTGAATGACTCATTATGCAAAGTTGCATGATTATTTTACTTCTCAACAACCCCAAGTACCCTGTAGTCTTTTAGAATAACATTTCTTTTAGGTTGAGTATGACATATCCATGTTATGTAAAATGTACGGAAGTACATATTCCATACATGCATATTTTAGTTACAATCTGCTTTACAATGCTTTTAGAAATATTAATGTTAGTAAGTTGACACCATTGTCAGTAATATGTGTTTTAACCACAAAGAGTTGATTATGTTAGCATTAGCTTTTGTGAAAAGAGATGAATAGGCTGATGATGTTATCACATAAATGTCAGAATGAAAAGTTAACATTCTTTTACTTGACTTAAACTTGACCTAAAGTACTACTATATGTTAGTCAGACTGAAACCGCATTAAATGGGATTTTTCAGTGTCAGTTTGATGCACCAAGATAATGCTGCTGGAAGCTGAAATGCTCCAGGGGCTCAAATCAAGCTCGTCTGCCTCTGTTAGAAGAGATTCTGCTTTTGGCATCTCTTGCATCTTTTTCTTGCATCTTCAGTCACTCTATTGTACATGAAAGGTACCTGGATAATATTTTGTATGACAATGTCAGTTGTGTTAGGCTATAAAAACCTAATGGCTGACCCTTTACAACCTGAGATTCCTTCATTGATTTGGGGGACTTTGAGAACAGATGGTGCAGAACTGTGCAGAGGTATGTCAAAGTGCTCATTTTGGAGACTTTTGTCTGAACTGTGTTGAAAACCTCTCTGATTTAGTTGTACTTTGTATCAGAATTTGCCATTGCAGAGATAATATCCATTATTGTGCAACGATGATGTTTTGAAGATTGAGTTTCATGATTCTGAAGGCATATTAATGTTCACCCAGAAAATGTTTTTGTTTTTTTTACCAGGCAACCCCTTCACTTTTTTCCATTCGCCATCTTCATTCGTTCTTCATTCGTTCTTATCAATATTCACCCAACTTACTAAATCTCACATGTTCCCAAAAGCATTGAAACAGAGCTTGTCGTACACTTATATTTATATTATGGATCTTCGGTTTCATAGTAGAGGCCTCAGTAGAAGAAGAACATCGCTCGTCCAGTTGTTCGAGGTGCAGGACTTGTAGTCGAGAGTGAGTCTAGAGAGTAAGAGTGGGAAAAAAAATCTGCAAAGTTAAGTTTAATCAAGCCATGTGGCAATAGCGAGCCATTTAATCAAGTCCTAGACCTTCATCAGGTCTACAACAAACCATACATCCCTCTGAATGAATGGGTGGTTTTTTAAAAAACACACATTCATCAGAACAAATGCAAAGTTTTCTGTATCATGACTCTTTTTTTCTTCTTTACACAAAGCCAGACTGGTATATTTGATCATGCTTTATATGTCTTTGGTAGTTCAAGGCTGTCTGTGTTCTTTCACTTGAAAAAGGACCAATTTACCCTTGAGGATAATATAATGAAAGCTGAAATTGAGCCAATGTCATAAGCACTGCCCAGGGTGTTCTGTCATCTCTGTTATAACTCTAATATAATATCAATTACCCCCTGCTTCCATAGGGGGCAATGACATGCCCCTCAACATTATTGCTGCTTTTCCAACATGATGAACCCAAATATAGGACATGAGAGGCAGGTGAAACAACCGGTATCAGGCTTTACTTCAAGTCGCAAACAATACAAGATGGCATTTAGGCAAAGAAAAAATCTTTTGAAGAGTTGAACATGAAAAAACCTCAATTTTAAACCAGGCAATAACAAGGTAAACAGACAAAAGGTTCATTGGCATATGTACACCATTGTAGTTCCAACATCAGTCAGCTTGCGTTAGATTTATGAAGATAGTGTTTCTTTCTGTTTCATGCCTTGTTTTCTGGTCTGCTTATAAGCCTCCATTCCTGGTATCACAACATTCCTATCCTTACTGAAACAAACAAAAACAAACTGTATTAAAGTGAAATGTAGATTTTAGCGTTGTGCCTCCTGTCATTTAAAACTTATTTGGATTCATGCAGGAGAAAGCTGCTTACTTACAACTTCATACTTTAATTTCAGCAAGTATCCCAACTGTGAGAATAGGAACCCATACGTGACAATTATAAGCGGACATGCACAAAGTTCAGGAAGAATATGAAGATAGTAAGCAAATCTAGTGGGAATAGAAGGCTAAATTTAAAGTAATTTTAAAAAATCCTCAAAAACTACAAGTTTCATGGCAAAAAGAAAGATAATTCAATCTTAAAGAGGACAAATATGCCTTTTGAAACTTCCTTTTGATAATAGTGCATGCTGTTGTATCCAAGTCGACATCAAACACCAAACTGCTTTAAAGTAAAGTAGTCACAACTTTTTTCATTGATTATATCACAATTTAGGTTTTATGTGTTGTATTTCCTGACCACAAAGCAGACACAATACAAACCACTGTCAATTTTTCATCAGTCAGAGCAGAGTAAGCCTCTGCTAAAGGGGGTCCTAAGGGAGTATCAGCCAAAACACAGGTTGCAAAAGCAGGGGTCTCATTATCATGCCAAACATATTTCAAAATAAAATGTTTTCTGAACATTAAATCACAACTTTTTCCCCAAAATTTGAGACTATGAATCAAAATCTGGGCTCCTGAACTTGTTTTTAATCCAGTCATGTTAACCATTTTCTTTAATGGAAGTGAAAAGAGAAAATTTAGCAGCTTTTATCATGACAATGAATGAGTTTCATCCCTCACATTTGTGCTGTTCTCACCTTTTCTTAGTGCATTCCCACTGCCTCCTTGTGCAATAGCTTTTAGCATCAAGTTGCATTAAGCTGCAAGTCACTGGAATATTTGCCAAGTCAAGAGAACTGTGTGAATTAAGAGAATCAATTTAAGCTACTTTATTGTGTTAATTTGTTTTGCTCCATTATTTCTGCAGTTACCACCAAACTAACCACAAGCATCTCTGCTACTTACACGGGTTTTAATTAACTCCAAAACAACTTTTATGCCCTAATTATATCTTTGCAGACTTTAATATAAAGAAAGCAGTTTGTAGTCAAGGATACTGATGTTTTGAAAGAAGTCACAGGCGAAGTCGCAGCAATATGTGAAATGATCTCGGCAGAATTAAATAAACAATGGTGTCCTCTCCCTTAGCGATTGACAGTGATGTGGCCTTTATTAATGCACTAAACCCCCAACTGCTCCCCTCAAGCTGCTTTGTGGTCAAACAGCGAGGAGCTAAAAGGGCATCTCCCAAATGTATGACTATGTAAATGGGCACCGCCTTGCAGCAAATATGACTTCCTCCCTAGTGGGTAAGGAAATGGGTGGGCGGCTGATGGTCGGATTGACTCCCCACTTCAAGTAACAGCAATACAGATAAGAAAGTGTTGCAATTACACTGTCAGGCAGGCAGCAGCAGAGACGTAGCAGTTATAGGCTGATTCAGTTTCTATGGTGATGTTGGGTGGTGGCATAGCAAATGCGCAACTTCTGGTCCTCAACTTTGAGTGACACAAACACTTAGACTCAAGCAGTCTGCAGATAATCCCAAAATATAGAGCAGCTGTTTGCAGAGCAAGAAAGTATCTCAGCAGAAGCAACCTGCTGCGTTCACTACATAATTAGCTGCTGACAGGTGGTTAGTCTGTCAGCTTGATCAGGCAGTCAGAGAATAATTTGGGTTCAGACGTTTCTTAGAAAAGGATTGTAGACGTCGCGTAACAAACACTGTTGAAGCTGGAAGCCAATAAAAGCGAAACTGCTGGAATCTAACAGGTGGTGAAATGTACCAGCTTTTAACTATATTTCAGAGTTTGTATGTCATCATTCTGAACAGGGGTGAACCTAGAAGGTTTTTATGAGGGGGCCAGGCACTGAGACAAACTTGGAAAGCGGTGGCATGTGTGGATTAGACTCTTTTTCTCTCTTTCTTTTTTTTTTTTTTAAATGGATCTAAATTTTAGAAAATAAACTGGTTATTAAAACTGAAGTTGTCATTTTATGTAACAAGTAAAGCAAAATCTGTAAACCTAAACAATTGTTTCCTTAGAATGATCCTGGCATGTATGGCTTTAATCACTACTTTCAAATAATTATACTAAGTTAATAAGTGTTTTATCTATACTTCTTGAGCATTATTTACTGTTAAACTTCCATCATGACATTTAAGTATCTTGTTCATTTTACGTCTTTATAAAATGTAGCCTTTCGAGCACTGTTATTTTGTTTTGTTTTTTTAAGTAGGAAACACCTAAAACTCGTAGGACAGCTATTTCTGAGGACTGAACTTGCCAGTTCCCAGTTTCAGAGCTACTTGGAAGAAAAGTATTCCACATGATGCACATTGCTGACAAAAGTTTGAAAACCACTACTTCAGACAAAAATATTTTCACACACACATATGTTGGTGATATAATACAGTATAAATGCTGCAGTATTGGCATAAACATTGTAGCATTGCTATTCTACAGCATATGGAAGTACATTAAATGCTGCATTGAACTTGGACATCTTAGGTTTACCCAGCTGAAGTTCAGTTTACACTAAATAATTGGTAGAATTTTATCGACCATTCTTGGAGTCAGATTTTAGCAGTGGTCCATGTGCTTCCAGGCTACACTTCCAGGCCAAGTGTTTAAAAGTTACAGCATGTTATTTGGAATCTTATTCATGATCATCTCAATTTAAATCACAGTCTTGGTTTTAAGAATGTTTGTTATTCCGAAGATTGTTGATAAACTTGACTTAATGATGACAGTTCCTGCAAAGTCATGTAACCAAGATGTTAAATATTTTGTGTCTCATGCTTCCCTTTGCCTGCTACGAGTTTAGTGTGTTGTCATGGAAACTTTAAATGGAAAACGACATAATGTCCACACATCAAAGTGACTGCTTTTCAGAAAATGCTTTCAAGACTCCCCGATAGTTGCATTTCAAGAATGAGCGCTGTCCGTCAAAGAAAATGACTCCCAGAAACAGGTGTTCACAAAAAAATTAATAAATAAATAAATGAATTGTGAAATTGTAATGTATTCAAAAATTACATTTTATATTAAACTAAAGTTGTTGTTTTTTTTGGCGGGGGTAGATCTTGAATTGTTAAAAGCCAGTGTTTTGGTTAAAGCTTGCATTTGTACTTGAAATGTCCCATTGAGATATGTAAGAAACATTACACTTAATTATTAACACTTTTTCATTCATTTAAAATTTGTGAGTTTGTGTGTTTTACACTGTGCAGAACTGAAGCTAATATTAATATAATTATTAAATTAATTGCAAACCTTCAAAAATTTCCTTATAATAGTCTGCCACAAATGAGTTGATGCATCACCATCATTGCCGTCCACAGTGCTTTGCAGTTTGCATGTCCATGTGTAGTTATCATTTATTTGGCAAAAGCATGCCAGCCTTGTTTGTATTTCCACTCTTAGGGGAAAAAAAATGTACTTTTGGCTTGCTGCAGCCATAAAATCCCAGATAAACACTCAAATTTATCCTTGGGAGTTACAGATAAAAGCTTTAGTATTCTTCGAACAGATGTCCTCAAAGATATGTATCGGCTGGAGTAACTCAAGCTGCGGATACTAAATATCCCAGCCAAACCTCTCCATCTTTTTGTTTTTATCAAACCTCCTGTGGCACATTCATTCATACATCAAATTCCTCACAAATATGTCAGCTTTCCTCTGAAAATACAAGATGGAAAACCACTGGAAAAATATCAATAGCTCTTCCATGATCCAGTCTCTCCCTGATTCACTTTTAATAGCAGAAGACCCAAAAACATCATAATTTTCTCTGGAATAAGATGCTAGTCCCAGGTGTAAATTCAGACACACAAACATATTTACATAAAGACCCACACACTGACAAACTCTTAAAAAAAAAAACCAGACACATTTTAATTAGCAGCACTTTATGTGCAGAAAGCACTAAACCGTAGGGTAATTATTCTCCACAGTCTGTCTTCATTGCTTTACCACCTCAGGGAGGAGTCCATCCTGGTGTCTACACTGTGAGATCTATCTGCTGGGAAACATTCAACTATGGAGTTGAACATATTAAGCAGTTGGCAAGCAGAGGAAAAGGCTGCAGATGAATTTGCTCTTAATGAAGGCTTTTGCTTATGTAGCACACCGACGGTCAATTCCTGCATCGCGAACATAGAATGTCAACAACTTGCCCTCACTTCCTGTGAGTTCAGCCCAGTCACACACTGCTTCTCATTACAAATCCTCTCATGACTATATGCAATTTGTGGACCTACTCTGTAGCCTTTTGTTAGCAGCCAGGAAGTGCTGTCTGTCTCTGATTCTCTTGCTCTACATCACCTCTCCTCAGTGTGTCGGTGTCAATCGCTCCGTCTCTCTCATTCAGCCATTTCTAGGGACATAACCTCTTCTGCAAATTGTTGTAATTAGCAGAGAACATCTACAATTGTGTGTTTCCTGTGTAGATGACGTCAACTCCTCTCATTCAGAGTGAGGAAGAGTGGGCTCTCTGTGCTGGTTGAAGCAGCAGAGAAGAGAAGGGAAACTCAAGAATGCAGAATCAGAGCGTGAACCCACAAAGGTACTTCTAATCCTCCTGCCGTCTCAGCGTTAAAGGGCAAATGGCTGATTAGATTGCTGAAATGGAGGCAATACATCCTGCAGTAATAATCCTGCCTGCGAGTGGGAGTAGATTGTCAAGATAAAAGTGTGATGCCCATCTGATTTCATGGACAGAGCTGCAGCTGATCGGTATTTATCTTGACAAGATGTACACATCTATAACAGTGTCTGGATGGCTGCTTCATTGGCCAATGCAACGAAGATAATATCTGTGTATTAAGCACATCCATGGATGCACACACTGGCACCATGAGACTAATCCTCTCAGGTGTCAATCTAAACTGTGAGGGCACAGCAGGGCCGGTGTCCCGCTGTGGGTTTAGCCTCTTTTCCGCTGCGAATTTCCTGCCCCAAGCAGCACCTTCTACAGCTCATCTGTGACCCCTGTATCCATCCAACACTGTTCCATCTGTGGGATTTTTATTCATTTATTTTAATATGTGAAATTCTTAGGGCTTAGTGTTCTGGAAATTTTGTGCCAAAATCCTTTGTAGGGTTTCATCAAGACATCAGGACATTAGCATGTTTAGTGCTGGGTTGGTTGTTGCTGCAGCTTGAAAGTGAAAGTCAACAGTTTGCTAACTTTGTCTTTATGTCAAAAAATCATTTCAGTAGGTGACAGATTTGGTTTACAGACTGGCCACTTCAGCACAAACTGTGTTGTTATATTTGCAATATGTAGTTGAGCTTTGCCTGTTGAAATAAGCTTGAAAAACAGAAATAAACACCATATTTGTATAACAGCATATCCATCCAAATGAATATGCAAATCATGTACACTTACAGACCCCAACATACTTCCTAGCTCCTGAATAAGCCAATTTTAAAGGTGGCAGAATTTTAAATAGAAACTTGATTTCCCTGGCTTGTTGAAGTAGTCTATGTATGTATGTGATGAGTTTCCTCAGTCCAAAGTCCAGCCAATGATTTTCACTTCAAAATCATGTCTGCCTCACATTGGTTTGAGGATAAAATATTTTTTTTGGTTTTCAGCCTTGTAATCTACAATAAATAAATGAATAAAACGTAGTCCAAATTAATTAACTTGGTAATTTGAAACTGAACAGAGGTTTTTCTTTTAATTATGTTTAATTGTATTATTATTTGATAATGCTGTTCTTTAACCTTTAAATTTTTTTAACTTCGGAGAAACAGCAAATAGAAATGGAAATTTGTAGTTAAATTAAGTTAATTTTAGTTAAATGCAGTTTCTACATTTGTATAAAAGAAATGCTGGAGTATCAAACCTCTATGTATAATCTGTATAACGTATATGTATTTACACTGATCTTGGTGTGTGACCCTTTAATGCCAACACTGGCTTTTTGTATTTTCTGTAGATGTCTGATTACATCTTGCCTCTAAATTTGACAAAGAAATCTTCCAGTTGGAACATTTACTCAGCATTTCTCAAATGCACCTTCTTTCATGTTATATTTTGTCTTAGCTTTGACCTCTGTCCTTCCATCATCTAAGCCCAGCTGGTGAATGGTTTAATATCTGATTAGAGGATGCAACAGTAGTTAAGCTGACGCATGATGGTGAAGCTTTAAAATGATAGCATTGTGCTCTGACTTGTAGTCAACAGGCTTATTAATAGATAGTCTCTGAAGGATGGTAAAAGAAAGCACAAGTGATTGACTTTCTCCATCATTCTGAGTATAACGAGACCAGTCACATCTAATATGTTTAATAAAATTTCATTTAAAAAAAAAGACATCCAGAAATCCTCTTTTCCCAGTGAAATCAAGCTGTTTTATTTTCGAGTTCAGTGAAAGTACAACAAAATAGCCCTAACATTTTACCACTTTACTTTCCACAAAGAAACAGCTTTAAAATAGTGACAACAGCATTTTCTTAGTGACTTGATCTGACATAACGAGCTGATGGGAAAAAAAAATGGAGTTAAATGAGAGAAAAAAAAACATTTAAAAAAAAAAAAAAAATGCACTTGTGGCAGAAATGCTCACACACCCCCATCATAAAATTTCAGTCGTTTTAATTTCAAGCTCTGAATAAGTCATCATTCAGCTTTTCTCTGGAATCCCTTTCCAGCATTACCACAGTTTTTTTTTTTCCTTTCAGATATGGCAACAGGAAGCGACTTCAGGCAGCGTTGCTTAACAAGTAGTCCTCATGTCTGCTGAGCAACACCGTCTTTGAAAACAAGTTTCATTTGCAGACATCCTGCATCAACAAGCTTTCCTCGCATGCACACACGCCATCGGGGCGCCGCTGTGCCATCCTCTATCAGGAAATTAATTCCACTTTAATTCCTGGGACTAGGCGGCACTTCCACTATCACAGCTTCCGCATGTCCAGAGGGTTAATCCAATTTGCCATCATTTCAAAACAACACAAATATGTAAACAGCTTATAAAATATTCACACACACACACAACAAAAAATGGAAAAAAAATCCTAATAATTTCTTTCCAGAGTGTAGTATTCCTGTTTTGTTTTGTCTTTTAGTACTCACTCTTTTGCAGTGGAAAAAAAATTACAAAAACTGAAAACAAATAATAAATAGACTTTTTTTTTAATATAATTCTGGTTTTATGTATGTACATATATACTGCATATTTATGAGACTGGATCTCTACATGAGCACACAGCTCTTAGCCCGGTCCTTTCTCATGGCCGGAGCTTGGTCCATTTGCTCAGTCCGACCTGGCAGAGGTGGCAGAGGCAGCTGCGACACTCGCTTCAGGCCTCTGCGGGAAGTGCTGCGTTTAAGCTGCGGCTTGTGTGGCCGCCGCACTGACGCCAAGGTGGTGATATGGAACACGTCCCGAACGCTGTTCTCTGAAACCTTGGAAGTGCACTCCACGTAGGCCACTGCCCCTATCTGTCGGGCTATTGTGCTTCCCTGGAACATGCAGACAGATGAAAAGTAATTAGACAGCAGATTAAGAGAGTAGGAAGAAGGATACCTGCTAGCGTTACATAAAATCCCTTCCGCTTCCAGACAGAATTTTGTGTAAGTGCTTTCATTTAGATAATCTTCAGAAAGAGATCAACATTTTTGTCTTTGATGAGTCATCATGAGATGATTTCCGGGGGGGGGGGGGGAATCGCCCGATAATTGTGAAAAAATAAATAGCTGCATTTATCAAATATATTTAGGACTTTTACCAAGGTTGTCAAAATGAAACCTTTAATGCAGAGATAAATCTGTGATATTAGCACATTGTTCGCTAAATTAGAACACATGCCATGTTAAAAAACAAATCAGAATTTGCATTAATTCCATGAGAAAAACTGATTTTGGGCATTTAGGTGAACTGAATCCACCAAAAGCAACTTTATTGTCTTTATTTATGAAAAGTCAGCCCATTTTCCAGCCTTAAAGTTAGAAGGACGGCAGCGAGACGGTCCATCTGATAACTCAGTCACTCGGTCTTTGCGTACGGGTGGCGGTCACACACATCAACATACCATGTGTTATATTGGGAGTCGTGGCTCAAAAAGGTTGAGAACCACTGCTTTTAGGCGTGGCTTGAAGTGCTGCACAAAGAAAGTTAAATATTGCAGAACCTTCCTTTGCTGAAGCATGTGCATACTTTATATCTCAGTATCAGAGGCTTAAAATCCCTAAAAGATGCAACAGTACTTAGGCTAAGATGTTTATTTTATCTGCAAAATGCCAAAGATCTACACGTCTGGAGACTAATAAAGCCCCTCTATCTGACATGTTAATAATGTGGCTGCTGAATTCTGGATCAGAGCAGCATATTTTCAACTAGGCTGATGTTTAGAAAATCTCTGCGTACATGTAGACATTTCAGACGAGACTCTAGCGGAACGCCTCCGGCTCTAGAGCTTACCCCTAAGTGATGCAACAACACATTCAGATAATTAAGACTGTAAATTGTCTGCATAAGATCAAATCAGGCAAAGTTAATTTAAAAATCCCTCGGCCCCTACACGTTGCTTTAGTGTAATGCGGCCTCATCTCTAGTTTCCGTGTCAGCTATTTAGTCACACAGGATCAGTACATGAAAATGTTGCAACAGATGAGATGGAAGTGCATTTCCTTTAACCCTAACATTGCAAGTTCTTCAAAACAGAGAGGGCTTTTCATCCCCAGAGGATGTGATTTGATTTCTATCGTGACTGTGCACTGAGTCGCATGTAGGAAGAAATGAAGCCCTCATTAGGTGGAAAAGCAGCTTTAGATTCAGTGGTGGTAGCTGGAGGGGGCCAAGGTAGAGATTGCAGTGACAAGGGAAAAAGCTTGATTGAATCACGGGCAGATTAGTGCGGAAATGTCTGGAGTTCACCCAGTGGTCATTCTCGCTGGTGACTCTTCAAATCTGCTGGAATTCAATTTAAGATCAACAATGGGATAACAACAAAGGCTATTGGATTAGAGCACCAAAATGTTTATTTTGGACAGCTTTATCAACTTCTGTTGAACTCACATTTTCTGAGCAAACAGTAGCTACTTTGGTCTGAAACAGAAACTGAACTGAAGAAAAACAACTGCTTAATGCAGTCATGTGAAAAGAAACTATACATTTCTTCAGTACAAAGTCTAGAAGACCATTAGAGGAAAATGCCTGGTTCCTGCCAGATCCTATAATAAGGTAAAACTTTTCTTCACAGCATTGCTTCGGTTCATTGGCATTTACAGACATGTTTCTGCACAGCACTTCCATCAGGCTGAAGTCTGGACTTTAACTGGGTCATTGCAACACTTTGATTCTTTTCTTTTTCAATGATTCTGCTGCAGATTTGCTGCCATGCTTTAGGATTATTGTCCTGTTGCACGACCCAGTTTTGCTCAGATTTAAGTCATCAGTCAGACAGCCTCTCATTTAACTTCAATACTTTTGTTTTCAGGAGCCCATAGTTGACTAAATGACTGCAAGGCATCCAGGTTCTGAGACTGCCGAAGCCAAACTCATCACCCTCCCACCGCTGTGCCTGACAGCTGATATGAGATGTTTATGTGATATGTGGCATTTGGGCATTTAAACTGTGCTGTTTGTTCTTAATGCATTTACACTGGGGCTGTTTGGCCAGCCTCCAACCAACCCTGGTCTTCTTCCATTGAGAGTACAGCATTAGTGTTTACACTATTGTGTGAACCAACTGATCCGCTGGAAAACAATGGAAGTGAACCCCTGATCTAGTTGACTTACATTGTATTGCTAGGATTTCTTCATGTATCCTGAAAGTTTCGATCTTACAATTGGAAGAGGTCTAAATGGTTCCCAGCTCCATCAGCAGGGTGACTTGTCACTGTGATCTTTTGGAGGCAGCATATGTTCATTCACCAGCAGTTCTGCCACTATTGAGCAAAAAAAGGGCTCTATTGTTTTGAAGGCTTTTGTGTGTTGCTAAAAAAAACAAAGGCACTATACTTTTTGTGTGTCCTAAACATGAGCAACAAAACAAATGCAGCGAGAAATTATTAAAATTCGCAAATGTATAGTTTATCACCACCTTCTGTCCTTTTCATCCCACATCTCCTCAGCTTAGAGGTCATGGTGACTTGTGATAAAAAGGCTCTCTCATTTATCAATGTCCATTTTCTATTCATGCCGCATTTTGAAAAACCTCTAAATCTGCATTAATATTTCATTCCAGGAACAAATGTGTCCCCAGACATAAACTCTACAGTCATTATTTTTTTTCTGCAGCATTTGCCATAAGCAATGTTTTATGGCTTTTCAGCAAATGTAGGTTAAAACATCAACCACAGCAGCTCGTCACAATACACAGCTCTTATGCTGGCCATGTGGTAGTTGACTGTGATGCACGAGCCTTCGCTCATATTCCCTGCCTGAGGGAGCTAAAGAGATATAACGTCACCACTGATCCAAGATGGAAACACAAACATTTTACCGCAGGATTTCTTTTCTGATTTCATTTCTGCATTTGTTGCTGTTTTGTAAAATGTTGCTTTGCAAGGTCACCTTCCAGGTTTCTATTTGGAAGACGCCTTGGAACGTAACTCTCATCCCGCGCCTTTCACTTCAGATCACTCTCCCTTTAAGTCTCCTTGTTCTCACCTGCTCATGGGTGACAGGGATGAGGCGCTGCTTGGAGAGTTCCCTCAGGGTGCTGACGTCTGTCCTCATGTCTAGCTTACAGCCCACCAACACCACTTTGGCATTCGGACAGAACTCCTGCGTCTCCCCTTGCCACTGTGGAGAAGTTGATAGACAGAGAAACAACAAAATTCACCGCTGATGCCAAATATGAGAGCTGAACTGCCGAGGAACAGTTAAGACCTCTGGCTTCTCTGGTGCTGTATGCCTGAGCTTCGGGGAGGTGAATCCTCATGTTATTACATACATTTGCTCTGCTGAGAAGTCACAGGAAGCTGAACATGATTTACAATAATATGCAAGGTTTGCACTATAATAAATAGCAAGAACTGGAGCTAAACTGATTTAAAAGCCTTTCAATTAAACGCAAACTTTTCTTTTTTAGCATTTCAAGCAAGATTTGCAAATGATACTTACTTTGTATCATCTTAGTCAGATAAAAATAAACAGAAATAAGCGCTGTGAAAGAGATTGGACATTCCCAAGAGATTTGCGCTCTCAGAAAAACTCGGTTTGCGAGGATTAGGACTTGGTTACAGTTATTGTTAAGAAAGGCCAAGTCATGTGAAATTCAAAGCTGACTCTTCAAACCTTTTCCCATCAATCAGCAGCCGCAAGCTCTTCTAAGCAGCTGCCTAGCACTCTGAAAAATATGCTAATTAATGCCTGCACAGTGGGGAAAGGCTTTAAATAGAGAGTAAAATGTTTTGTAGGTTGTGGAAATAGCTCATGATGTAATTAAGAAATGACAGTTAACTGGAGAAGGGCCAAGGTGAGTTCTGGAAGATCACACAACTTTTAAGCATGAACGCTTTTTTGATCGCAACAAAGAATAATAAAAACCCAATTTGATGGCAAAAAAAACCACCTTGACGATGATTCAGCCAAGGGCTTTCTTTTCCTTCTATGTTGCAGCTACTGTGTCTGTCCCCTTTTACCATTAGAATGACCAAAGGTCTGTTTAGAGAAAAGAACAGTGCAGAGCTTCTTGAGAAAACCACTTCGCCACTGAGATGGGATGGTTTTGCTTTTGGGTTGTGTTGCAGCCCGTGGCATGGACAACATTTGATTTGTAGAGAGAATTCAATGAAAAGCACGGTGAGGCAAAGCGAGTTTGTGTGTGTAGCACAATACAACAGGGTGATTGAAAGTGCTTTAGAGAGACATTTAAACACTTGAAATTAAGAAGCATGACTTTTAAACCAAAAACAAGAAACGGGAAAAGCGAGAACATTAGATTAAAAATAGTATTAACATGAACAAGTTTAAAAATGGGAGTTAAAAAGAAACTGAAACAAAGTTTGGACTTTAAAATAAAAACAAAATAAATGCAGCTGAGAACAGGTGGGTAAACCAAGTGTTTCAGCTGATGGATGGAGAGTTTCACTACCGAACTTTAGCAGAGTTTCTCACTTTAACAAAGGCTAATTCGGCACACATTTTGCGTCCTGTCTCTTTTCTGAGCTCTCTCAAGCCAGTAAAAGTCAGTGAAATGGTGTATCCTGTCTTATCTCTTGCTCTGTCACTTTCTCTCTTTATTTTTCATCATTTTCTCTGATATTTTCATCATATTCCTTTGCTGAATCAGCCAGGGTGCATGTTTAAATCAGCCAGAATGTTGATATCCAGTTGCTGGTGTGTGACGTGGGGCTTAACGCCAAATTCAGCTGTCACTTGATGCTCCATGGTAGGAAAAAAAAATAGTTGTGAAGTGTGGCTTCTTGGCTTCAGGGTCCTGCAGACCAATCAAAGCTCCAGAAATGTGCATAAGAAAGGCCATGAAAACTGGTCAGAACTATCAAAGATATCTGCCATCAATGGATGCATTTTATATGTCCGAAACACAAACTATATACACTACACTTATACAGTAATGTAGTTAGTACTGAGGAAAACATACAAATTGGATGTACAGAATCCAATGAAACAAATGTTTCATTGCAATAAAAAATAACTGGTACATTCATGCAATACTGACTCAGGTTTCTGCACCACCTTCAGTGTATAACCCTTTCCTCACACAGACTCAACAAATCTATTTTAAGTTCTTCTCAGAAAAGGTTGAGCGATCTTCCTTCTAAAACCATCTTAAGATTAAATGTCACTTCTGAGACTCAGCTGAACCAACAGTCTCTCCTTCCTGCAACCCAAATACACGGCAGTCCTGAGATGTTCCACATGCCGTGTGCAGAATGTCAGGGTGTCCGTTCAGCCTTCACGCGTAAAACAACCTTTAACCTTTAAAGCCTATTCCTATTCTGCCAATAACATCCACTCAAAAGCTTTGATTGTTTAACCCTCTCTCCTCCCCCAGCTGTCACACAGCAACCCCTGAGACCTCCTCGCTCCTGGAGGTCAAGAGTCTAATTTGGGATGGTGATTGTGCAACAGGTTTTCTATGAGCCCTGGAGTTTCAGGGATTACCAGGATGACAAGTAGGGGGCAGGGGTCATGGCAAACCCCTGCCAAGCATTTCATGGGAAAAGCTGAAGCTGGATGCCAGCAATGCTCCTCCTTGTTGACAGAAGCCACTGAGGCTTGTAAGATATACGTGGGTTAAAAAAATGCTGTTTCAGGGTTAGACCTACAAAAACTTCAAGGGCATTTTTAGCGGCTCCCATCAGACCACTAAACACGTCAACAGGGCAGTCGTGGGAACTGTCTCCCAGTTCAAAGGTAAATACTCACACATGGCTTCAAGATGAGAGACTAGTTAAAGGTTTAGGACACATGAATGCAAATAAACCTAGAAAGTTGCACAAATATACTCACCAGGTATTTCTTTATATGTGGGACTGCAGCCTCCAACAGGCTGTAAAAACATGCCATAGACCACATTTAACAACTCCACCCGACTAATACAGCCAAATTCAACTCTAATATTATAACCTTTTTACAATTAGCTGTCTTAACTGGCACCATCTGGTCCACCATTTGGCATAAAACCAAGATTTTCTATCATAAAAACCTTCAGTGTTTCTAATGCCAGGCTCTGCTACAGCTTCCCTCGTGCAGTTAGATCATTTGTGTGTCTGATATTCCTCTTGAATCCACTAGGCAGCAAAGCCTCTCTTCTCACTCTTTAAACTAACCTTTCATTTCTCACAGGGACGCGGGTCAAGTACCAATGGACAATTTGATGAAATAAAGGAACAGGAGGCATTAAACTCTGTGCTGATTTGCTCTATTGTTGAACCATGAAAAGCTGCTGGCACAGAAATCTGAGTCAATACAAGATGCTGATTGGGGGGAAAAAAAATGTTCTGGTTGGTTCTCCTGTATCACACCAGATAAATGCTGATGTCAAGCATTGTAAGCAAAAGTTAAAACAAATTTTTTTTTAAGAAAAAAAAAAAAAAGGATGAAACACTGACCTTTTTTATGACACTGTCCAAAGTCTCTGGGCGGCTGATGTCAAAACAGATGAGTACTGCATCTGAATCAGGATACGCCAGCGGCCTTACATTGTCATAATAAGAAGAACCTGTGGACACACAGTAACATATGGCATTAGGTCATGGTGTCTTCGGAGGAATTCCTGCGAGTATGCATTTTTAACCAAATCTAACCCCATGAGGATGTTCATTCCAACCATATGGCTAACTCTGTCAATTAAAAACACACTGCACATCCCTGGAAGGTAATCTAAAGGTCAGTAATACATGCATAGCACATTAAAGCAGGCGCCGTGACATGCACTTGGACATGCTGCAGCTTGACCGCACTCTGTAGATGCAAATGAGTCTTAATCTTCATAGTTATGCATACATATTTGCGTATCATTTTCTCTTGGGCTCCCACACAGCTGTGACCTCCCTTCAGTGCTTCACGAGGAATGTCGAGGGATTACACAGAGAAGTGCACACACATAAGTGAGTTATAGTATGCTGTGAACTGGAGGACTTGTGCACGTGATCCGCACTCATCTTGATGTGGTGGCGGGTGCCAGCACAAAGGCCAAAGTAAAGGTTGAACCCCTTAATTCTCTCGCCTCTCCCTCTTTCTGTCTCTTTTGTAAATGTTCTCAGTTTTAAAATTCTACATTTCTTTGGCTGTTTGAGATTCACTTCTCTCTGGCTGTTCATTTTTGTACCTTGATCACATTTGAAGGCAGAGTGGCGCCTCTGAACTTGCACAAGTTCCCTGCCTTTCCTACAGCTCTCATTAGGAGACTTGTAAAAATATCTGGGCACTAAGGGAATTGTGGCTGAGGCCATGTGGGCATCTTTTTTCCTACTTCCATGAGGAACTGGTGTGAACCTGATCTCCCCAGCTGCTCAAACTTAGTCATGAAAATGCAGCTGAATGGTGCTATTTTTTCAGTTTACACAACCAGGAATGTGCAGAAATTGGTGGATCAAATAAAATATTTTCACACTTTGGTGTGTTAGAGACATCTAACACTATATTTATCTGATTGATTCACATTACATCAGCGTTTCATATTAGATCTGACACAATAAACAGCTTGTTAAAGAGTTGCGTGACTTTGTCTCATTTGGCAAATGGAGCCTGCACAATAGGACAACAGCATGTTTTTGCATCGCTGGGGTCTCTTTGTTGATGATAGAATGAGACTACGACAATGGCTGCACGTGGCTCGCATCCCCCATCATTCAGAAAGCTGTCCGGTGGTGACCCGCCGTCACACAGACAACAATGCAACAGGCTGCCAGCTGCAGCATCGCATGCTGCACAATAAGGAATTGCTCCTTTTATGCCGCCAAATAAGAAAAGCTAGTTTTATAGTCTGCTTACCTATTTGCACTTTGTCATCAGGAGGCGTGCTTTCAAGCATGATTTGTTTACTTTGGCCTCAATCCTATTTTGACATCAGTTCTTATGCACCAGTAATGTGCAACCTACGTTGTGGGGAAAAGAGCATCAGGCGGTGTTGGGAGTTTATTTTCGTTCTATCTAAAGCAGTGATGAAAAACTAAACTAAATTATATTTTAAAAATGAAATTTTAACAAATATAATTCTGGTATTTATGGAGCCACAGAAGAATAATGCAAAAATAAACATCCATTCCAAGAATTGCTGCACCAGAAACACTCACATATCTCAAATATATCATCTTCTGCAAGTTAGAGGTCAGCTGGGAACGAAAACTTTAAACCCAGTACAGCATATTTATGATGCTTAAATAGCTGCTAGTAGATTACTGGTCAAACTGGTTCATTTCCAGCACTGTTAGAAATTAATCTTTGATCTAGAACTAGAAAAACAGCTTTCAGCAGAGAAGCAGTTATCCCAAAATAACCTAATAATGCTGTATTATAGGGGACAATATAATGCTTAGATCTTACAAGCAAAGTTATTATAATTGACTTGAAATAAAATACAAATTATTTCAAGCAATCAGTGTTGACTAATACTAAAACTGATGATCAAAATGAAAAGTCAAAGAAGATTTATAGATCAAATTTAACATTGCTGGACAGTGAAGGGGACAAGTTATGATTGTTCAGCAAAGCTGAATGGAAGGAAGCAGTGAGGGACCGTATATTACATTAAACTTAGATAAGTCTGACGTAAGAAGTCAGTGAACTGCAGAGTGCTTTGTGTTGCAAAGCCAAAGAGCAACAAGTCCTCCAACTAAAACAGTCAAGACATTTTTTTTTTAATATACCATTAATATAATTCATTATTCTGTATTCTTTATGCTTAGAGGCAGCATCAGGGGAGTATGTTTCATACAAGCATTCCTACTTCACAGTCTGTTAGCTGCAAAATCATCATGAGGAAGAGGGGGTTTCAAATAGGATCACGATTGTATTTTAGTGCAAAAAACGTTCTTTTTATGATGCAACAGAGACGTAATTGTTACCTTTTACATGCAGTTATTATTAATACCACTAGACATTACATATTCTTTGAATACTACTGTTATGTTTGCCTGCATGCATATGTGTAACAGAAGCACATTTTGGGGAGTTAGCAAAAAGACGGTAAAAAGCTATCCCTTTAAAACCAGAAGCATAAAAAGTAGTATGGAAACTAGTTTTTTTTTTTTTATTTCTATATGAGATCCTTAATTGTCTCTTTAACTAAATATAAGAAACTAATTTTGGGGCAATATTTACCATTTATTACCATGTAACATGTCAAACTGACTGTAAAGTAGTCTTCTGCTTGTCTATATATATTAGCGAGCTAAAGACGTGTCAGATTGTGTTCAACAGGATTCTAAGCAAGGTTTTTTTTTTTTACCAAAGAGGGATGCAAAATGTCTCAAACTGTATGTATTTGATGTGTTGTTGGGCTTTATAGGATTAACTGGAGGGGCGTTGTGCATGAATGAAAACTGACACAAGAAGAGATTAATTGTTTGACCTTTAATCTCAAAACAATGTAAAAAAAAAATGACACTGCTGTAAACTGCACCAGTGGATGCCAGTTAATTGACACAAAACAACTGACGAGATGACAGTAAGTTAAGCTCAAGATAACAAATTAAATTTTGACAAGTTAAACTACATTGCTGTTACAGTGAAGCACACTTAAGTCATGTTCAAACAACTGTGACTTATTCTAAGCACGAGGATTACACATAAAAAATAGTTGTGTTTTGAAATTTTGGGGCTTGAATTGTACTGGGAGTGGTGTGGCTGGTATGCCACTATATGTTATATAACTATATGTATGTATTTCTTTTAACATATACTTCTCTGAGGCTGCATGGTGTGGTAATTAAGGCAATCTATGAGCAGAAACACGATATAATATAACCAACTATTGCCTTAAACTAAAACTATTTGTATCCAAAAAATTGTGCAATTTCTTCTGCTTAAACCACCTTTCCTTCCTGTCATGTTTCCACAGTAGTGTAAAAAGGACAAACCAAACACTAGCTCTACGGCATTTTAAATCATCTTCGTTTTTTCAACAATTTTGGAGAAAAATGTTGAGAATTTCTACCATGTAGAACTTTTCAACACATGTTACTGGGTTTGGACACATCATACAGAGAAGACAGAAATACTGTAGATCATTTCAAGAGATGGTGGGGACATGTTCAGCATTTCCGTTGATAATAACACATGCATGACTGTAATAACTGACTACAGAGCAAGCACTTTACCTTGCCAAAACCTTTCTATTTCACATTGAGCAAGTAGATGATGATCATAGTTATTTTTCTCCTTGTCACAAGAGCAGCTGGTTTTGTAATTATTGACTTGAGTTTCTTGGTACACAATGGTAAAATAAGCAAATTTGATTATGCTATGCAGGGAGTTCGGCGAAGCACATCCACCCTTGCGCATTTAAAAACAGAATATAAGCAGCAAGATTCAATTACTTGTGCAGTCTGAAAGCAATTCCACATAGTTGTGCCTGGAAAATCTTTGATGACAGCATTTGTTTTAGTTTATATCTTAGTGGATGTTACGAGGAACTCAGACCTCTGTTCATCTTATTAGCACAAGATTGCTACTGTTCTGTACTGCTGAGATAGCAAGACTAACACAAACACACACACACAAACACACACACACACACACACAACCAAAAACCCCAATCACAAGGAAGTCCAACAGTCAGCAAAGCTCACATTCTACAACAGAAAGCTCTGATTAGTAGTAGTCACACATGAGGGGCTGTAACTGCTGAAGTTGGTCTTTGGTATGTATCACAGAGTTGCAGATCTGCACCAAGGTTATACAGCTGGAGAATAAAAAGAAACAGCATCTGGAGGGGGAAATGGGGAAGAAAAGAAGATTTAATGACTGACTACAGGGTGAGAGGAAGGTGTAGAAGCTGATGAGGGAAACAATCAATGAATTAAAGGAGAATCTATACGAAAGAGGGACATACGTCGTGTAGGGGAAAGTTGAGACAGCATTCATTTAAGATGTAATTAGAAACTAGAATAAGGCCGTTGGGATCCATTTGTCAATCCCAAAGATCAAAATGATTGGCGGGTCACGGTCCCAACTGGTCTCGTCACAGCACAGCAATTTGGAGCGCTTTCTTCTCTGAGTGACAGCAGGGCTACATCAGCACTTTGGCAAAGTCAAGGGAAAAGTCCACTGAGGGACAAGAGAGGAGAAATGTGACGTTTGATGCAAGCCAAGCAGGCAAAAATAAGCTCCAATAAACATAAAATCCAAAACATTAGGAGTCGAGGAACGGGGAGAGAGAGAGTGGTTTCCCCGGCAAGAACACATAACCAGTGATAAAAGATGATGTAGCTGCAGAGAGGAGAGGAGGGGGTGGGGGTGGGGGGGCTGGAGTGGGTGTTTAGGTAGGTGATGAAAGCACTGGACACAGGAGGACAGATCAAATAAAGAGGTATGAGAGCTCCGGGTAGGCTATTGGTGGAGCTGGCCTGTGCCCATTCATTGTGAGGTGGAACAAAAGGTCAATTGAATTTCAGACAGAGGCGGGATGAGATGGATGGGGCAGGAGGGTGCGGGAGGGGTACACAGCCTGGCAGAAACCATTAAAAACCACCATGGCTGGTAAGGAGCAGGGACTCTGCCAAGGAAAGGCATTAAAAACACCCCTCATTAAACCTCCTCAGGAGTTAACATTGGCCTGATTCATCTGCCTTTATTTCTGTGGGGCTTATTAGCGCTAAGCCCACCCTGCAGTATCACACTGAAGTCTCTGCCGAGAAGAGGTGACATAGGTGGGAGCTCAAGCCATCAGTCGAGCTTCATCAAAGGCCAGAAATATCCCAGTGGATGTTGAGGCGGGCTGGAACTTAGTGGAGCGCTAATGTACAGTAATAAGGCTTGAGGGTTTGTCGTATGACTTCATTTATGCCTTCTGTCCCCTGACACATCAAGTTCCCCACAGGGAAAATCTGTCTGGAGCAGCTCTCTAACTGCTTATTCAAATGCTCCTCTGGGAGACAGAGCCTCATTTTATGACAGACATAAAATAAACTTAACAATAAAACACAAATGGTGCTGTTTGATGAAGAAGCTTCGTCGGGGATCCTGAGCAACTGAGCGCGACTCTCAATCTAACGAAGCCTTACAGTTTTTCTCTGCATTAATCTGTATCATCACAGCAGGATTTTCTTTTCTATTACTACTGCCTGCTCATTGCAGACGCAGCTGAAAAGCAAAAGGTTATGAATGAGGGGAACAGAATAGTCTTTGCCTCAGGGCTTTCTGATGTGATCGTGCACATATGGCAGGGAGTCAACGGCAACTAACAGCCTCATTAGGCCCTATAGGCGCTCTGAAAAACAGTCATCTACACAACGCAGGGCAACAGAACACCCTCTGAAATGTCACCAAATCACCAAATTAAGGAAAAGTTTCTATGTCTTTTCTGTTCTCCTGCAGCTGTTTCCCTCTTAAAAATCCACCTTCAAAGTACAAGTAAAACATTTCAAGTTGGGTTGGCAGAGTATCATAGCAACCTGGAGGGATGCAAATAGCTTCATTGTGAGACCCTGAAAGGAAGTTTGGAAGAGGAGAGCAGAGGTTTGAGGGGATCATGGAGGCACTCTGGTGCATTGGTGATTAAAGGAGGTGCTAAAGGAGAGGATAAGAGCCTGTGCTCTGCTTTTGAAGAGGTGGAGCAGGCTCTTCATTATCAGGGTTCCCGTCTGCGTCGCCAACTGCTATGACTTCGATCTCCTCAATCAAGTTTATACTCAAACAGAGATCAGCACCGACAACTGCAGAGGCGTCCTTTGGGATGAGGTGGGTTTCCTTTGACCCAGAGTGCCACTCTTCTTTACAACACAGCGTGTGTTTCATTATTTCAGTATAAACCTGCACAAAACTTTCTTCAACAGTCTCGCATCTAGAAAGCAATCTTGCTCCCACATATCTAGCAGCAGCCACTGACCTTTTTCCAAGAACACAAATTGACAACTCACACTCAGGGGGATGAAGAAAAACACCTGGTATATAAACAATAAATAAGGTTTCACACAAATAGAGAAATGGGAGGGATGTATTTCTTTTTTAATCTTATACTGTATATTTATGTAACATCTAAAATATTTTTGCTCTGTTCATACTCAGCAGCTTTAAGATGAGCAAAAATCAGAAAGTTTCACAACAAACCTACCTAAAGTATCTGGATTTGTTTTGAGAAAACTCAGAAAAGTTTCTGTTTCACATTTCCAGCATAAATGAAGTCAGTTAGATTGTACTGGGTATCCGTTGTGTGATCATGTCAGTGCGTAGTCTTGTATTATGTGAAATATCCTCTTGTTTCTTTGCATTTTCCCTGCGTCTGCAAAAATATTTATTATTTTCTTGTGCCTGAAGTCTGCTGGCTGTCTCTTGACCTGAGCAAATTTATACAGTAATATTCCCCCACTAACTGAACCATTAGTCATTTCTGCAGTCTGACATTCACGAGACACATTGAGGTGCTTCAAGATGTGGTTTTTAATAATCTTACTGAATCTGGTCACACAAACTATTGATTTGATTTGGGGGAACAAAAAATTATGAGTTGAATTTTGCACTTAACATGACTGTGGTTGTTGTGAAGGGGATGCTCAGCTGCTGCACCAGCAAGAAGGACAAACTGCATAAAGAAAAAGATTTTCTGTTAATTTAGTCGTTATCAATACAGCTAACATGCTGATTCAGTCCTTAAATGATTGGAGGAGTTAAACGATGACCTCACATTTGAAAAAATCTGAGTTGTATTGAGCAGCTGTTTGTGTTTTTAAGCAATTTGATTTAAGCTCATAGCCTTGTTTTTGGTTGAGCAGAAAACTCCATTTCTGAGGACAGAATTGTTATCATTTTCTCTGGTGTTGCCCCCACAGTGCAGAGGAATAACATTACCCAATTGTGAGACGGTAGCAAAGCACCCGCTGGTTTATATCCTCTTTTTTCTGGAATAACAACCATTTAGAAGTAACTCAAGGGCGTGACAGCAGTCTGGAATAATAGCTGGCTGTTAAAATAGTCCAAAAAGCTTTCTTCATTACTGTAACTTGGCTACATGTTAGGTTTTTCCACTGTCTCTCACTTATGTCTGGGCTAGAACCATAAAAATGATAACAAATCTGAATACAGGTAAACTGAGCCTATTAAGCCTATTATTTATTAAAGGAGAAAATGGTCCATTTCAATCTGATTAAAGAATGCATCTTCAGTCTTCATCCTAATATCACTTGTGTTGCAACAAAGAGCTAACTGTGTCCAAGTTGATAGAAACAGGTCTGCTTGTCAAAGACTTTGCTTAATTTGTCTTTACTGAAATGAACTGGTTGCACATGTTTTTATAACCCCTTAGTTTCAGGATCTCATCTACAGTAGCTAGGCACTGGCAGCATCACTGTTGCATTCATTAAAGCTACATTATACCAAAAGATCATAAGCCAATAAGATTCACAATTTGTCTGAGTTAAATTCTATTGTACTGTCATTTAGCAGATGTTTTTATCCATCTGAGAGGGAGAACAACACAACCAAGAAATCAAACAACAGAAGACATCATAGATAAGAGAAACTGCTGCAAGTCCTGTTGGGCGCAGGTGTTGCCGTGTATGCTGTAAGCCAGGGGCTTCCAAAGTCGGTTGTTGTGCGCCACTGTCCTGCAGGTTTTTGATGTATCTCTGTTCCAGCACACCTGACTTACACTGAATGGATCCAGCAGCCTATGAACTTCTGCACAATGACTGATAATTTGAGTCAAGTGTGTTGGAGCAGGGATGCATGGAAAACCTGCAGGATTGTGGCCCTCGAGGACCGGAGCCGGACACTCCTGCTGTAAGCAGTGTAATATTTTTTCTAGACTTCTGCAACTGGAAAATTATTGTATCATAGATGAAGTTTTGAAACTGCAAAACTCATGGCTTTATATCTGGGTCAGACTGTCTGCAATATGTTAGAGCATACGAAACATAAACAGACCATTTAGTGTTGATATGCTCAGCACAGCCCCGCTGCTAAAGCTTTACAGGGGCAGCTCGAGGCGATGAACCAGTCAGTGAAATATAAACTCAGTCCAGTGAAACGGGTCATTAAAAAACCTGTAATGAAGCTACTCCAGCTGGCCTCATCTCAGACCTAAGAACTAATATCTGTGAGTGCTCTTTCAGTCTAACTTAAAGGACCCCACATGCCTGCACACATGGACAAAAATATTAAATAAGTAGATAACTGTGTCAAGTTTATAAAAGCATTAGCATGCAGCCAGGACAGAGGATGTGACACAGGGTTAAATGGCCATTAACCTTTTATGTCCACGGCTTTTTGCATTGGAGATATTGATCCCTGCACGTTCCCTACGCAGCAAGTCCACCCTTTGATGGACCTTTCATGAATCTCCACAGTGTCAAGTTGATGCCAACATCTGTTGTCCAGTTGGAGGTTTATGAAGCAAGGATGACCAAAGCACTGAGATTGGACAGAGCAGAAACACTGCTGTCTCTTTCCAAGACATCTCAGGGGTATAGAGATGGCAAAATGTGCCTTCTCTCTGTTCCCCTCAATCCCAGCCCCTCTTTTACAGTCACACACACACTTTCATCCCACCAGAGTAACTGCTATGCATTTCATCTCCTGTTGTCTGATCTCTGTGTCTGTCTCGGGCTCTGGTTCATGCTGCGCGTTCCTTTGAAAGATCGCTATTCTTCTTTGTCGCTCACTTCTTCTGCTGATCTAAACACACACCCCTTGTCTAGTTTTACATTGGTTTTCTCCAGTGAGCTGTTTGAGGAAAGACTAGAGAGTTGTGTGGCAGTCTACAACTGTGGAAACCTTAATTCCTTGGGGATGCTCATGTGTTTGGATGTCACAATGCAAACGCTAGCTGGGGTTTGTTTACGTGGCACGAACAAGAAGCTGTGAATGATTGCTTTTGCTGTTCAGAGAACGCACGCACAAGCTGTTTGTTTATTTATTTTTTTTATCTGAAGTTCACCACAACCGGTGGATGCAGTCAAATCATTGGAAGCAGTTTAGAGGCAAAGTTGAAAATAAGCCAGATGAATATGAATATTGTGTGTTTTTATACCCCAGCTGGTTTCAATATCTCAGTGCAGATACTTTTCATTTTATATCTGTATAAAAAATAAATAAGTAAAAATGTATCTCAGAAGAATTCTGTATTTTTAAAGAGAAGAGAGGCTTGTAGGAAAAGCCAAGGTTGACAAAGCAGCTCTTGCTTCAATGGGACAACAGATAAAATATATTTAAAAAGTGACCACAAATGAAGTTGGAATCAAATATTAACATGGTTACACAATCAAATTGGTGAGATACTGTCGTGCCAAACATTGATTCGGCTTTGATCTCTGCAGCAGGCAGTCAGTCCAGAACCACTTGTATGATATCTGCATATGATAACAAGAGTTGGACTGTGTTAACTTTTTACTGTACACTAGCGCTGTGACGATATGCTTTTGTCCCGATTCAATTCAATTCAGATTTTTTGGGTGCAGATTCGATTTAAATTACGATTCTCACAATTCTCCGATAATAATGATTTTTGCAGATTAAAAACAAAAAAATCTTAAAACTTTTTTTTGCTCGCTATTTTTCTTGATTTCAATTTGTGAAAAACAACACAGTAGCCAGACCATCATTCTGCTGCTGTAATGCCCAAGAAGACAAGTAGGGGTGTGACAGCGAAATCAATAAAAACAATTAAAACAACAAAAATTTAATAGTGGATTAATTTAGGAAATTTGGAAATAAAATTAATTAAATTTGGAAATAAAAATTTTTTTTGATTTTTTAACAAAAAATTTATTTTAAAATTGAGAAGCAAAAAATTCCATCTTTTTTTAATGACTGCCTTTTTTCAAGAACTTTCCAAAAACAATTTGTCTGGCAGTTCTGTGTGGCAAATTTCCTGGCGCGTTGCATAACTTTTTGCCATCATGTTACCAGAAGTGTCCAAAGCAGAAGTAGTAAAATTAAAGTAGGAGTCCTGCCAGGTTTTTGGATCTGCTGACGCATTTAGAACAGGTGTTTTCACCAACAGGCTCATCTACCTGCAGTGGAGCTGAGCTCATTAAATTTACCTGGTTTAGTGACTGGTTGGAAAGAGCTGCTGGACAGGACATCTACTTTCTACTTCTACTTTCAACACCTCTGCACATTATTCATCTGTCAAGTTGGGATTTATAAAAATTCAGGCACATCTAAACTAAAAGAGGTTCAGTGTCGCCAAAACTCCATCACAGAATAATTTACTTTTAATGATAACCAAGATTTTACATCCGACTTATTATCTTTTCCTAATACGGAGGGAGTAGCTTATTGAATTATCTTGTCCAGTTTTGTTGCTTTTGTAGCAGTAGGACTACGTCTCCCATGAAGCCTAGTTTTCCCACAATGCATAGCGTGTGGTGTGTTGTATGTTGGAATAAAGACAGAGTTGACCTGGTCATGTGTCTTCATTATACAGCTTTAACATTACGAGTGAGTAAAAAAAACTAAAAGGAAAAAGCATTATAAAATTAGAAATGCAATTTAACAAATTATCTCACAATAAGTTCCACCTTCAGTCACTTGGAAATTCTTTCTTGTGGCCACAGGCTTGCTTGTTGGGCACCTCTTCAATAAATATAAGATGACAATGTGAATAAAGTTGAAATTTTACACAATTACTCTTTCTGGAAAAATGAAGTTCCTATTTGCATCCTGGAGAATGCAAAAAAATGCATTTCTTTATGGTGAAGAACTACTAAAACCTGGTGTGTGAATGCTCTGAATGCCAACAGCGTGGCTGTGCAGAAAAAGAGGATGAAAAAACTATTTTTCCATAAAGAAGCTCCTTAAACATTTGCAATAAAAAGCTGGATGTTGTAGCAGTTTGTCGTTGTCAATGTCTCACTGGGAGCAGCATAAAAGGCAGCGATAAGAACAAACTTAAAAATATCATGGATAACCATGACCATCCTTTGCAGAGCACACTGAACAGACAGCTGACTCCTTTCTCCAGGAGACACGTCTCAAATCTGGTGTCACAGTAAATGTTACTGGAGACCATTCCTGCCACAGACAATAACATTGTAAAGCAGGTCTTCTCTGTCAGACACTTCTGACTCTTGTTTAGCTCAGTTTTTACATCAACGCACCTCATTATTATACATCTTCAATCTAATTGCACGTTTCTTGTCTTCAATCCCATATTTCCCAATTTGACCCCAATATAAGTTTTATATTGTACAGATATTTTTTGCATCACATTTTTTTCTAGGCTTATTTTCTATTTATAGTTATTTAATATACTCTTGCATCTCATTCTTGCTTTTGCAACACCTCAGTTTCCCATTCTGGGATCATTACAGCGCATTTTGTTCTGATTCTCAAATGATAATGTTTTTTTCCGCTTACTGTGCTGCATTCCACATCAAGTAAGCGGTGGCAACGGTGAAGTATTTACTAACTTTGCATGCAGTTTGTGTGATTAACTCTCAGTTTTATCTTTTAGAAGATAAGTAGCATCCAGAAGACATGTGACTTGAGAATCCCTCAAGTGAGCATTTAGGAAAACTAAAGTGGCCCATAAGACAGCAAGAAATAATAAATTTTCATTTCTTTTAGTTTGTTATGACATTATGAGCAATAAAGATCCATGCTAGCTGTAGCTGTAGATAGAACAAGTTTTTATCTGAAGTATATTAAAGCAACACTAACTTTCTGGCATTAAAACTTTGTGCTTATGATGCGTTTGATGGCATACTCATTCATTATGCACATTTCTGGAGGGCCATCGTTGCCCTGCAGCGTGTCAAGGCTGAGAAATCACACTTCACAACTTTGTTTACTATGTTTTCGTACTGTCTGGATGAAGCTCAGAGAAGAAACAGGATGCAAGAATTAGAATTAATTAGAATTAATTAGAATCAAAAAAGGGTGCCCAAGTGAGAAAATCTGGTTCAGCAGTAGGGTTTAAACAATATGAAAAGGTTCTGGTTTTTGTTTTGTTTTGTTTTTTAACTATTCCACAATCATAAAACATACTAATAAAAACTAAAACTGTATTCCCACCAATACTTTTAATTTGAGAACTTCATTAAAAGCATCTTCATCTTGCAATTAACTATTTTTAGAGTTGTTAAGAAGTTAGCTGCCAGCATTAAAAATGACCTCTACAGACCTTCTAATTCTTTTAACAATTAGTGATTGTCAAATGATTCCCAGTTAGAAAAGCTTTCAACTTTTTCCAAAGACCGCCATACATACACACGGTGTTCAACTCTATATTTTCATGCAAAAGGTAATCACATCCTTTATTTCTACTTCAACACATCTTTCAATTTCATACTCCCCTTTTGAAACTTGTCTCCCAACTTTAAAATTTTCATTAAAACTTGTAATAACACTGTGACCGGCACTTCTCTGTCCTCAGCTGTCAGTCTGATATGAAAGAAGGAATGAGAATATTCAGTCAGCGGCTGCACAAGCATATGAAAGAAAAAACTTGCAAGTGGAATAGGACACCTAAAGCCCATCAACTCCACTTCCTCCAGTGTATAACCATCCAAACACATCCCTATCATAGTGCTATCTATACCCAAGCCACTTTGCAATCTCCAAGGGAGGTCACCAGGGAGACATGGCACCACTTCAAGTGCAATTTTATTGCCACAAAAGCAGCAGCAGCAGCGAGAAAAGGAGCGCTTTGGATCTTGTTTATAAATAAAGTCATCCATAAATGATGGGATCTGTCAAGTGTGTGTGAGCAAGGTGCAGGTGGGGGGTGAAGGATGGAGGTGAAATACGGCTTCTCTCCTTGTATCTTCTCATGCTCGGATGGGCTGCAGATGGATGCTGAGAGGGTTTTTGCTATTGAGGAGGTGGGGGGCCTGAGGGACTGAGCGCTAGCTTTGGGAGCGGCAGAACCAGTCAATGTGGCTGTTTGAAGTAAGCTGATCAAAGCTGGCGCAGCATCGGTTACTGTTGCACCGAGCAGGGGGAACGGACCCCGAGAAAACACATAGAGCCACAGATCCCTGGGTGGGTTTCCTGTGTGCCTGGATGACTGAGGCATCCGCTGCTGCTGCTCCTGCAGCTGCAAGTGAATAGGAACAAATTTGTGGTTAAGCGTCAAGGTGGATTAGTTTGTGTCTTGCTGAAGTGCATGAGCAGCGCTGGAGGTTACATGTTCATGCGCTCACATTTCTGTTCCAAGTAACACAGTAGTTTGTCTTCTACAGATTGTTGCAGATCAAACAGCAGAATGTGCCGAGCACAGACCTGTCAAGACACTTGATCTGCAAATATGACATGAAAATAGTAACAAAAAGCTTAGAATATTGAAATAAGAAAGCTCCTAGTGTCTTTGGTCGTACTAGTGAGGTATCTTCAAGGGCATTAGATGTGTCAACAGCTTCCTCTGCTCTGTGCAATCGATCATTTCTCTTAAGGTCAAAGAAGGCAGCTTGCACAATTAAGAGGTGTGTTTCCTCCACCTATTAATACAGCTTCAACAGGACTGTACTAAATACCCAACAGGACTTTTTTTTTAGTATTTCCATATGCAGCTGAGGGAACAGTGTGTAACAAAACTGCACTAGTGTTGCTGGCAACATTTGTGTGTCTGCCTCCCTGAGGACCAGAGTAGGTCAGGTCCCAAGGGTGCCACCGACAAACCTTACTCACATCACAAAGCCTCCGAGGGTGGGGTGGTGGATGGGAGTGGGAAAAAGCACAGATGCACACTTCTCCTTCTGTCTACCCCCTTTGTCCCCTTTTCTAGTTATCAATCCAGCGAGCACTTTTTGCTCACTCAACATGCTCTTAGGGTAGCCCACCCATGCCTTCCATACTTCTGATTCTCACCTCTTTACTCCCCCAGTTTCTCTGCTTATTGCTCGGGGCAGCAGATGCACTTTCCAGCTCGATGGTGCCCCTGCTCCCACCCATACGCCCTTCAACAGCCCTCATTATGCCTCAAGCCAGCTGGGAGACAATAGGAAGGGTCACAAGCTCAGAGTTGTAAGAATTCCCATACACAAACTCACTCAATCATGCACATGCCAGCACAAATATGCATGCAGTCAGACGTATTGTGCTTAGACATTTTCCTTCTTATCTATTCTTTGAGTTTGTCGTTCCTTTTGTAATGACTTTTTGTTTGGAAACCAATATGTAGAGCCAGATAGCTCAGATTTGAGAGGATTTATTATGCTCATTTGTAGTTCTCTATTGACTTATCAGGGGTCGGTATGGTTAAATTTGTCTCCCTTAAGTGTTTTCTCCTCACAGTCACAAACACATCACCTTAGTTTCAGTTTCTTTAGGACCTCTCTTCCAAAAAGCCCACTTTCTTCTGATTGCCCAGTTTCCATATACCTAAGAGTGACTGCATAAAATGCATGAAAACTGTGTTGTCTGTGCTTTGCAGGTTCATCGTGCCAATTGCCAGCAATCATAAAGAAATCCGTGATGAGTTTATGGTAGTCCGTCACAAAAACATAGCCGTCTGAAGTCTGAGCTGTAGCCTTGGGAGACATAGTTTTACACGTGTGGATTGTTACTTGAAATTTTACCTGGTTAAAATACACAATCAAGATTTTTAATGATCAGAAAATGAATCAAATCAAATAGAACCCGTCCAATTTTGCTCAATTTGCTTTAATAAACAGCTTTAATGGAAAAACAGCCACCAAGAGCTCCAGCAATATCCCCAAAGGCACATGTGTGGGTCACTCTTGTTGCTTGCACAGCCTTATTTTTTGGCTATTTGAAATTAATTGAATCTACTTTTGGACACAGCGGGACATAAATTGGCAAAGCATTTAGGAAAAAAAATAACAAGCAAAGAATAAAGACTGATTACATTTGGAGACAATATTCAATAACAAATTTCTTTTGATAAAAATGTGCATTCACTTTTGTGAATAACAACGAAGTCCTTTTTAATTTTCCTCTCTGAATTTCTCTTTTTTTATGCTCGCTTTAAACAGTACAAGTCATTTTTATCTGTCTATTATTTGTCAGTCATTGAAGAGACGAAAGTCTTTTCTGGCAAAAGCACTATATAACAAGGCTGAAGACAGTTTCTGATGTGTAAACCATCAAAATCCTTAAATGTTCCTTTTTCTTAACACTGCACCGAAAGTCTTCTTTTAAACCCCTCCAGTTAATCTTCACTCCCTATTAACTTTGATTTTTACAATGGGACATTAACTAAGTAAAAGCTAAGTGCAGCCTATCAGCGGCGAGCAGCGCCGTTCAGCAGCGGAGACGACGTTTAAGTAGATTACACACTTTTGTCTGGTGCTGTGCATTAAGATGACAGTAAATGGAAGCTGAGATGTGGTGAAAGAATGTGTCTTAACTCAGAACCGTATCCATGGACACTTTTATGGGCTCATCTGACTGAAATAAGAGGTCAGCAGGAACATGGAGTTACATCCTCTGGGGCCTCCCAGAAGTGCTTGTTTCATTGTTTATGGGTGAGTGGACATGTGGGCTACTCCGAACTTTTTGTATGCATTTAAAAGTAGATAGAAATGTGGGCGCATGCAGCAGTGTGTGAGTAGAAGTGTTTGTGAGCGTGTTTGTTGCTATGTTTCTCAGATATCCTCTGTGGTAATTACACATCTGCCCACTACACCCCCCCCCCCCCCCTCCCCCCCGCACTGCCCTGTCTGCTGGTGGCCACAGTGCAATGCTCCACCATCACTTATCAGAGACAGAGCACATAGACAAGAAAACAATGGATGATTAACAGATATAATTGATAATATATACAAAAAATGCAACTCATCCCTCTCTTTTGATGTTTTTTTTCCAGTTTTAGTTTCATCATCTCTTCTAAAAACTCTGCTAACCCAGATTTATTTGTTGTTGTTGTTGTTGTTGTTGTTTTATCCAACGTAATATAAGAGATTGATTCACAAACTGCCTCTGAAGAACTTAGACATCTAGCACCTGCAGCCATGACTGCCAGCAGTCTTTCAGCATTTTCACAATGTCACACAAATCAGCTCAGAGTCATGGTGCAGTGAGCTGGCAACTATTTGCAAAGGAGGGAAAAGGACGGGAAAAGATTAGTTATGATTCATCACTGGAATTTAAAAATAATCATAGTTATTTATTAAATGAGGAATGCATGCATCCCTTTTTTCTGCAGCTACCAGTTGACTTTGCAGTTTGATTTATGTGTTGCTTTAACTGCTGACTTTAGTCTCAGGGATTAAAATGAAGCCCGCCAGAGAGACAGCAGGCGCATCCCAAACCTGACGCCAGGTGGTGAACATTAAGCAGCCAGAAGATATGCATTCTCTGCTACTTTGTTATCAAGCTCATAAAGTCCAGGAGGACAGAACGGTAACCACACTGTCCAAAAATACTCTTACAAACATTCTAGCATCTGTGTATGGAAGTTAGAGGTCTGGCACAAAGCTCCAGATGTATTTCAAACTGTTGCAAGCGTCCAACAGGGCGGACACAAATCCAGCAGCATTATTCCAGCTGCTCTTTGGTTCACACATCAGCTGGATATGAGAACATTCATTAAATTTGTATGCTGGTTTCTTTCACGAACACAGTACAAAAATGTTCCACCTGACATGCATTTTCATGCTTCATCAAACCAGCAGCCATGTTCATATGTCAGTAAAGATGCTTTGATCTGAACGGTATCCATATGCTCACATGCTTGCGATGTCAACAATAACAAGCTGGTGCTTCATATGTTCACCATCAGATATGTCTGTTCTAGCTTCTAAGTCTTTTGTCAGTCCAATCAAGATATTTCCCTCCAATTCTTTTATATTGACATAAATAAATGGATTATCTGGGGATCATTGAGTCACTGAGTAAATTTGTAAATGAAATTTTACTAAATTTCACACAAATCCATCCAACAGTCCAGACCAATGCAGCAGATTGGCTGTGCTTATATGTCAAACTTTTGATCTAACTGAATGTCCAATCAGAACTTGTCTGATCGAACTCAATTGTAATTCATATTTAATGCAATAAAGAGGGGTGTTTTTTAAAACTTTCCATGATCTGATCAACAGGAAAAAAGAATCATGCATTCATTCCTGTCGTGTGTGTTCTTCCTGTGCATGCTTAAAGTATTTGTGGGAGTCAGGTGACAGGATGGGTTTCAGGAAAGACTTGCAAATAGCAGCAGTAACAGTAGCAAGACAGAACAGGACTGTAGCTGGTGCAATGGTTTTGTTGGTCTCTGAAAGAATTAAGGATTGTTATGTCTCGATGGTCAAAAGGCTCAAAACAACATGTTGTTCAGGTATATTTGATGAAGTTTGATCAAATCTTTCTCTTCTTCTGAATCAGTACAGAATGTATATGTCAAAAGTGCTACGATTCAATTAAAACACAACACATCAGCTCACTTGCATCCATATAAAATGCTTCTGAAATTCTTGCCATGTTTTCTGATCATAAAAGCTGATTTCTCTGCCAGCCTAAATGTAAAGATAAATTCATCAGTTCAGCAGGTAGCCAGAAGTTGAATGCTTTGTTGCATGTTCTGGTACTTGAAAATTCCTTCAAACAAGTACTACCAGACAAAATATTGTGAAACAGTAAAATGTTCTGCCTGCAATTGATATCTTTGTTGTTGTAAGGGTTAAAAATCACTTGGTCGAGGTAAATTTGTAGTGACTTTGATACGTTTCTTTAAAAACAAAAATGTGGAAACAAACCTTCCTGAGCCATCTACACCAATTGGATTGGGTATGTTTGTTATAACACTACAATTTCAGTCATTCCACCATTGTTATAGCTATTATTATTAACTTCTTATTTTTAACATCTCAACCATTTGCTGAAAAAAATTTATTCTGTTTATTATTGTCCAAAAAAATGGAAAAACACAGAGAAACATTTTCCTCTGGCATTTTAGTGAGTGTGAACATTAAGGAGTGAAGGGATCAAAAAATACTTTATTTATTCATCATATGCTTTTTAACCATAGACTGTATTAAAAAAAAGATGGACAGAACCTCCATGACATCACCCATAGGTTTCTGAAGAGCTGAATTGAAGCTCGGTGGGCGGTTCCTACCATCGCCATTTTGGCAGGGGTATGCGTGTCGTCTCGCCCAGAAAATACATATATGGGCAAAGAGGTGGCGCTGGGAGGGGGGCTGTGAGCGTCATGGTGGATGACTGACATCGAGCGAACTCTGAGCTGCCTGTAGCTAAGAGCTAACTGAGTTAACCCAGAGATAACAAGAGCTAGCTAGCTAACGGAGGTAAGCGTGCTAAAGCTAAGTCATGTTGTTAACCTGCTAAAAACTGTGATTGTTCTACGTTCTTCTTACTTGAAGCGAGAGATTGTGTACCTCTCAATCAAAAGGACATGTCCCTAAAGGTGCCGAATTTCTAGATTAAGTTACTTTTAAAGTAGAGTGAGTTAGAAAAAAATTCACTCCCCCCACAGTTGTCATGAAGGTAAACCTGACCTATTAAACCTAAAATAGTTTTTTGAACCAGGCTGTAAACATGTTTATTTCTGCTGTGAAGTTGGTCTTTTTAACATGGGAGTCTATGGGGATTTGCTCAGTTTTGGAGCCCCTAGCGGATTAAGTGGGAACTGCAGTTCTATGCACTTCCGCATAGGCTTCACTTTAACCACCAGAGGTTTCCGCTTGTTTTTAACTTATTTGGGGTCTTGCCTGATGATTGCTGAGATAGGCTTCAGCTTCCCGTGACCCAGAACTGGAGTAAGATTTGAAGGAGATGGATGAATGGAAATTATTTGGGTGATTAATCAGTTATCAGAATTTTTTTCTGTCAAATATCATAATCTGCTTTAAATAATCCATATCTGCCAGGCCCTAATAACTATTGAGACAACCATTTTCCTCCATTTTCATTCATTCATTCATTTTCTCTACCACTTGAAAACTATCCCAGCACTTAGCAGGTGGGAGGCAGGCTACACCCTGGACAGTTGCCAGTCCATCACAGATATTTAGCTAATTTAAGTAAAAAATGACTCCAGCAAGCTGCTCCAGGAGATCCTCTGCCACACCCTGGCCAGGTGTGAGAATCATCTGTCTAGCATCTCCTCGAGCGCTCTGGACTTCCGCCCAGCTTGGATAACATCTCGAGGGAGGCACCCTGACAGAAATCCTTATCAGGCGACCATCTTGGCTGGTTTATGTCATTGTGGAAAAGCAGCAACTCCAGGGTAGTTCTGGATGTCAGAAAAACACTATTGAGTGATTTTGTTGAACAAACATTTTTCTTGTCCCAAGCTTTAAAATTCTTTTTATTGTCATTTAAACATCATTCCAGATATGCAGAGCAGAATGAAATTATGTCACCTAAAACACATCTCATACTTTTCTCTCATCCAGATCAGGTTTAGTGACAGCATCACACAATAAGATGGGCCCAGTAGAGAAACTCACAATCCCTTTTCCTTCAGGAAGCTCAAAGACTCTCCCATTAAATCAAAGAAGTATTCCAGCTTTTTCCAGGAGAAGCTAATGGTCACATTCCACCCCCAGCAAAAGGCTTAGCCAGTCATATTCATTAGATGTGATGTATAAATGGATATGTTCGGACTTTGGACGGCAGAAAGTTTGCGTGGTGGGTTTAGAGAAACATTTCTAGAAAATTTTCTGGGATTTTAAATTAATCTTTGATAAAAGTAAACTATCATCCTGTTGGTCATATAAAAACATGAACTGACTGATTTCAACCATTCAAAGATGTGTGTTTATTTATCAGAAAACAAAAACCTGACTCACAGCTTTTCCACCATCTTGCCTCTGTTTACTCATTAACCGAAACTGCCATCCAAACAGCTCTCCTCAGTGCAGGAGAGTACCTTCCCTCTTCACTATGAATCATCAAAACAGGTTTGGTTTAGGCAGCTATTGCCCCAAGGGGATAAAGTAAAAACTAGCAAACAACCTTCAGTGCTTAGGCTCCATGCGTACATTCATGCTTTTGAACAGCATTTGAAAGGATGTCGTCATCCTTCCTTCGGGATGCCGACAAAAGACAAAGAAAACAAAAAGATGTATTCAACATCAACCGATCCAACCACCTCAAAAGAAGCTCATACTAAAATAGAAACTTGTGAGGAGAAAGTAAATATAAATGTTAGTTTTGACTCATTTAACCTCCAGTCTGGTGATTCTCAGGACAACAATATGCCCGCTACCTGCATCATATCAGATCTCAGCACTTTGTGAGCATCTTCCAGCTCCAGTGAGCTAAGGGTTTGAGGGCAAAGGGGAGTGTGTGGTAGTTTTATGTCTGCTCTGTGCCGTGGTTGTAGTTCACTTATTGTTCCATTAAAGATTAATCAAGTGGAAAGTGTTGAGTATCAGAAAGCCCACTGAACACAGCATGTTTTTACAGGCCGCTGGATGGCCTACCGCTCCACTGCCCCGAGAATGTGCAGCTTAAAGAGCATAAAGTCGACAGGAATGTTGAAAAGTCGGTATGAGAGGAGGGAAACTCCCATGACAGACGGTGACTATGCGCGGATGTTGGCGTAGGGTGTAGTGTTAGGTAATCTAAATGTCAGTCGTTCTGTCACAAGTCAAAAACAATCACAAGGCAGCTTTGGGATGTGAAACTAAAATGTACAAACCAAAAGAAAAAAAGTCTAATTGGGTAAAATGGACTGAAACTTAAGCAATTATCTGACATTTTCGTTCAGGCAAAACATGGCTTCAAGAAAGCCTTTATCGTTATTTTGTTGTGACTGCCTGGTGTCAGCCAGGTTTACTGAATAAAAAAAAAACCTTCCCCAGCATAGCAAGTGATGCATCTTATCACAACACTTTCTTAGGAAATAAAAGGAAAGAACAGGATGCTTAAAATGAGAGAAAATAAGCAAAATTGCTAAAACAGACACAGAAAGAAAGGAGAAGCTCAGAGGATTCAAATAATACACACACAAGGATTAAATTACAAGTCATTTCTTGAAAATTCCAAGTACAAAACAAGCGATTAGCAGCAAAGATGTCGGCAAATGAAGACAGGAGAAAGTATATTTTTGCTGTTGGCTTCTTAGAAGTATATTCCAGCGTGACTAACCAGAATGCACACATTTAATGTGGGAATGGGGTCAGGCTTACATGGGACAGCTGTGAACAAAAACAGAAAGAGACATGAGTGTGCTTCTGGAGGAACTTTGGGGAAACCCGGCCTGGCATGACTGGGACAGCACGCTCGCCTCTTAGGGGGGTATTAGTCTCAGGCCAAGGCTACAGGGAATCTTTCCCAGGCACTCTTACCATATTGGGAAGTGGATGAGTGCATTAATACCTCAGGCACTGTGAAACCCAGACTGGCTGACTACCAAAGGGGACCCACAAGCATTGGCAGTTATCACTAATGGTCCTCTGACAAGTTATCACTTGGCTGCATTGACATTTTGACTGCTTGACAGCTTTACCTGCTTTAAGAGTAAATTAAACTAAAGATACAAGCAGTGGTGAACCGGATTTGACCGTCCATCAATATGTGACTTCTCACCAAGGGATTTTTTTTTTCAAATGTTCTTTATAATTATCTAAACAGTCAAAAGTTGAGATAATCAAAAATCAAACAAAAAAAAAAATCACAAGTAAAACATTTAAACCTATTAGGGGTGCAGTATAAACAGAAAAATTCTGATTTTAGTGAAGCAATAGTCCTACAAGAACAAAACCGTGAGGAAAAGTTCCCGCGCTGCAGTGATGAAAGCTACGGATGGTTCATTTTTTGTTTCTGAATGCCAATGCAGCGACCAATACGAGAGAAACATGAACCAGGCAGGATGCCACAACAGCCTCGCTTCCAACAGCGATCAATAATGTTTTGTGAAAAGATCCAGACCGCAGCAGGCGGACTTCACCAGCAATTAAAGAGGAGACAATGCTTTATGTGAGGGCTGAGAGCATAAAACACACGTATGTATGCAGGGAGGAAGAAGGCATGTAGCAGGTGGAAGGCTGACTGGTGCAAATGGAAATGTGTGATACAGTACTGCTGCTGTTCACTGTGGATGGTTTATTTAAGACACAATGTAATGGTACTATTGTTACCTGAAACATGTTTTATTTGTAGAAAATTCAGCTGTCTTCTCCCTGAAAGGTCAGAGCTGGAAAAAATTACCCACAGAGCAAACTCATGGGCCAAACTGTGGCAAAGTTTAACCAAATGCGAAGCCATTCATCTAGCAGTTCCACAGAAAACAGGAATTTAAATGTTATTTTCATAAATACTAGTTTCAATGACCCCAACCGGGTTGAGCTGGTGTTGATACTGCTTAAAAGCAGATCTAGACAATACCAGCTAGAGGAGAAGAGGATAAAGCAATTGGGGGAAAAACAGAAAGTAATCTGTTTCTAATGAGGAATGATCACAGACGGGTTATTTTCTACAGATGAAAGCCTTTTTCATCTAAATGTTAGGCTGCTTCTTTTTTTTTAAGAGAAAATATGAACATCTGTGTTTGCTGTGAATCAGTGAATAACACAAGGACCTCTGAATGAACACACACAAATGCACACATTTGCCTGCGGGGTGGTTGACGTCATGTTTGCTGTAAGCTGGGCGGCTCCTCGCTGAAGATTAAAGCCTCGCATTGCCAAAGGTGGTTTAGGGCTTTAAAGATGGACATAAGCATAATGCCCCCACTGCATCATTAGCCCCTTACAGCTGTGAGATAAGGAAGTCTAAATTGCGGCCCCAGGCCCCAGAGGGCTCCAACCCCCTGAGTGACAGGCTCGAGCAGATTTACCCTCTGGGTTGACATGAGGTTCAACAAAAAACAACATTCTTTCCGTGACTTTCTATGTGACATGAAAATACTCCCATCATCTTTCCTGGAAAATAGCTTTGGGTTTGGGAACGTTTATGATAAAAGAAAAAAAAATTCCCACTGGGAGGATCCAGTATTGAGTTGCTCAGCCTTGTCGTTGGTCATATGGCTGCCAGGAGTCGATCTGGCTGGAGATTACTCTGACATGCAGAGTCTCGGGGTAGCTCAGAGCAGTAAATCCATCTGCACTGACAAGAGCAGGTTAGATGATGCTTCTCGCTATGGCTATTCACACCCTGACAGCCAAATATACATCCTCAGCAAGAACGCAGTCAATAGTCTGTACCCCGGAGTCATAAAAAGTCTCACTCTGGCGGTACAACACTGCTGACACCGACTTAAAAATATGCTCCCACTCCGATGTCACCAACTGTTGTCATTCAGAGACAATCATCTTGCTTAAACTTGACATTTTTAATGCCCCAAGAATATCATTCAGAGTCAGGAAAGCCCTTCAGCGTCACATGTCACTAAAACCCATCAATTAAAGCTGGGGTAGGTAATGTTGGGGAGCGAGCAAGATGTGAACGTAGCGTCCTGTCTTGGCTCCTCCCCCTCTGGTTTTGCTCCTTGAGTGATCCAAGGCTTTTTTCTTACCTCCGCCAAGGAGGTTAGGTTTTTACCGGCGTTTATCTGTTTGTGTTAATTCAATTTTCAGGAGTTGTTGGAAATGTGAAACGGAAGAACTGATTTTATTTTGGTGGTGATCCGGATCGCCGTTGGGATCCAGGAATGTTTTTTAATGCCTTGGTGAGAATTGTGCTGTCTGAGTGTTTTTCTAGTTTGCAGCTTTTTCCACCAACAATTGTCTCTTTCTCTGCTGTTTAGCAGGAGGAGGCAAATAAACCGAGCCGGGTCAGGGAAATCCTTCCTGCATTTTCTCAGCCATGTTTGCCTTCCAAGTTTCTTCTTCACTACTTTGTATTTTCATCCTGACATTATATTTATATGCAAGGTGTGGAATCAGGTATGCGCTGTTGAAGAAGGGGAGCCGAGAGAAGAAGCTTATAAGAAATGAACAAGTTCAATTCGGCCCAAATCTTTTGATTGGTCAGAGTTTTTACAGATTTACTATAAACTCAGATGTCTAACTATATTTCTTATTGTTCATGATTACAAAATGTATTGAATACTATCAGGATAAGAAACCAGTTCACCCAGAGTAAAAAAAAAAAAAAAAGCCTCTGAGCAGCATTTCCTACCCCTGCTTTAAAAGCATGATGAATGAATCCAACTGAATGAATATCCTTTGGGCTGAAGAATGTGGTCCGGCCAGCTGTGTAAACTATGCAAAAGTCACCCTTTTTGATGAATGATTCATTCACAAACTAAATCAAATATGCAAAGGAAGTCAAACTCAGTAACAAAGTTAATGGTCTTCATGTTGGAAAATGCAACAAAGGAGGAAAATAAATCAAGACAACAGTCCAAATATCAAATATTTGACCCAGCCGCTGCATCCATCTAAATCTGATGAAAAAACAATCAGAGCAATTACTGGTCCCTTCAGGCCCATCCTGCTGAATTATCCATGCCCTCACCCCTTTCTCCTCCCCAGAGATGCCTGACCCGGGCCAGAGCATGGGAAGAGTCAGCCACACAGTGAACTGCACAGGGAGGAATGCAAACACAAGACACACACACACATACAGACATGGCTGGCACCAAAGTCCCCCTAGAAATAGCAGGTTCCTAAATATGAAAAATATTTTTAAAAAATATATATATATATGAAGATGACTGGGTCAAAGTAATTTGTCAGAAAGATGAGTTCTGGAAAAGTTGGAGAGGGGAGATGGAGGTTGTCCTCCCACAGTCACAGCCAGGAACCCGCACCATGGATGGGCAGGGAAAAGATTGATTTCATGTCAGCAGCCTTTCAGAGTGCACAAAGAGATATGAAATTGTCTTACCTGATGTATCCCACATATTCAGCTCAATCCGATGCTTGTCTATCTCAAAACTGGCTGTGTAGTTTTCAAACACTGTGGGCACGTAGTTCTGAAACAAAGAGATTAGTTTCAGTCATCCAGCTGAGAACATCTGATGAGAACATTAGTTGGTCCAAAGTGAGTTGGTTACAATTAAACGTTTCAAAATATAAAGTCTAATATGGGAAGGTAGGTTAAAACTGTGTCCTGAGAAAAAGCCTTTCATAAGACTGATACTGGGAATTTTCTTCCACTTCCTTCCTTGTGTGGCAGGTGGATGTAACCTGCTGAGTTAGAGCTGAAGTTGAGCTTGTCTGTTTGTACATTTCTTTGTCATTTATTCCTGATCTGCCTCGCATACGGAATAAAAAGCCTAAGTTCAGACTTTTCGTAAACCCACCTCTGGATAGCAGTCCTTGGCAAAAACGTGCAGAAGCGCCGTTTTCCCACATTGCGTATCTCCGACCACCACGATCTTACAACGGCTGCCAAGACTGTCCATGGTTAGTCCGTCAGACGTGAATTCTTGACACGGAGAGCAATTGCATCCAGCATCCGAGACCGAACGCAGCGGGATGGCGCACTGAGAATAAAAAGGGCGCAAATGCATGCGCCGAGCCGGTGCGCTTTATCCAGCTTCCAGTCTGACGCGCAACTCTGTGGTTTCTGAGTCAGAACTGGTCAGACTCACACAGCTTCCCTGGAAACTCCAGTACTTTTATTACTGGCCACGCCTTCCTAATATTCACGGTGGGGGGGGGCAAGTCATGCGGTTGTAACCGGGCATTAAGAGTTGATAGGGCTAATAACTGTCATTACGTCCTCTTTGGGTTGTTTTGCCTGTTTTTATTTTTACATTTTGATTATTTTGAAAGTCACTATACATTATATATATATATATATATATATATATATATATATATATATATATATATATATATATATATATATATATATATATATATATATATACATATATTTATGAGTTGTTCCACATAAATCTATAGATAGATAGATAGATAGATAGATAGATAGATAGATAGATAATATAAAAGTGACAGTATAATATGACCAGAATAGATAAGACATAAAAAAAGATATTTGCACACAAATGTTTAACTTGAGCTGCATTGACAGTAGTTATGGCAACTGACTTACTTAAAGATCAGCAGAAAACTATTCCATCACCTTATTATAAACTTGATGGTTTAATGCAGACTTTGGCTGAAGATCAAAACAAACACAGATGGGAAATCATAAACACCCGAGTTGATGTTTAAAGTGAGTTTTAATGGATTTAAGAGTGATAGATGGTTGTCTTACAATCTACATGCTCTTGATTGTTTTTAGATTTAGTGCAAGTCTGACCTTCTAATGGCCACACAATAAATGCAGCGCATACCTGAATAAAATGGTCCATCAAGTAGCTGGAGGTAACAGCAGCTTTTATGGACCTCGTAACATTTAATTTGGATGATTTTGCTTGTAAATTTGCTTGTAGACCAGTCAATGCTCCTTCTTTCATTAAGAAGATAACGAAATGACGAGGCACCACGTGCCAGCAGGTCACTACTGTGAGTCATCTGCAGTCTGCAGAGCAACGCTGCCTCTCTCTGGGCTGTGGTGGTAAATGTGCTTGTAATACATGAGATCATTAATGCTTGGCAATTCAGGAACAGATGGGTAGCAATGATCATTCAACCGACTTAAGGCTTTTTTTATGAGTTGTTCCACATAAACTGAATTAAAACACCAGCAGCAATGAAATAAGCCTAAAAGCACTTTCATTACATATTATTTTAGTACTATTAAAAATGCAGTGTGTGAATCAGTGTACATGTCTTTGAAAATGTATTTTAATCCTTATAATTACATCACACAGTTGTTTATATATTTACATTTATGTCTCTTTTTTAATCAAATGTGATGCACATGCCTCAAAAACATGATGAAGAATATGTACCCATAGGGAAAATTCTGCAGGTGCTTGTATTTACTAACAACAAACAGTAGGGAACAATAAGTGCCATGGTAGTACAATTATCTCATTAGAATTTACCAGTTCAGATAAGGCAAATACACATTGGTTTTTTATACGGTATTTGTTACTGTTATTTTACATTTTCTAAATAGAGAAGAAAAGCAAAAAGCTAAAATTCACACTGTTTTTCAGTTTCTACCTAATAGTCCTGCATCATTATGTAATCAATTATTAATTAAATAGTCAAGGACAGATACTGAAAGAACCTGTGGGCACAAAAGAGCTTCAAAGTATCAGAGAGCTTCAATAACTTAGTATGGATGACATGTCACAGACAGACACACGCTATATATTAAAATGAACAAGTAAGGAAACCTAAATGAGGAAACTAAAACTGATAAAGTTAAATAGACTTGAAAGTTTAACATAAAACAGTAAGAAATACAAAATGAGCATTAAAGCATGTAGAAATAGTTGATGCAAAAGAAAATAGAGTGAATTTGAAAAGCAGACGAAAGAGAGAAAATTGCAAAAACAACAAAAATATCAGAAAATACACTAACCTTAAAGAGATGACAGAAAACAGACGACAACAAAGAGATTATAATGAGTAGAGACACAAAACAGCCAAAACGAAGGCACAAGAAATAAAGACCTCAAAAACAAATTATGCAAATTATGCATTAAATGAAAAACAACCTCAAAATGATGTATAGTGAAGACAAATAATGCTAAATTATGCAATTGTTGCATAAGAAAAGCAAAGCTGGAGACAAACAACAGCCACAAGTCATGTTAGCATTGTTCATGGTTCTAGTTGGAGCATCTGCAGAAGCTGTTTGTTCCATCATGTGCTCAAGTTTAAATGTATCACTGCCATCTATGCCTGATTGTAGAAATTTATTCAGTTTTCTGCAGCACAACTACACAGTTTTACAGATGTTAACACAGTGATAAGTCTACAACGTGACAGGCAAAGACTTATATATTCTAAATATTGACTAAAGACTGTACCTTCTGAGTCTTTATATAGATAAACCACTCTAACCCCTGACATTTGCTTAATTACACATGACAAACTTTCTTTACTTTGTAACAAGCCTACAGCTGAGATAAGAGCCACCTGTGGTTGCTATGATACAGTCCAGTATCTTCAGTACTTTTTTACTTCTGTCAAGCTGAAGCTGAAAATTAGAACTCAAACAATAGCCTTTTATGTCAGTAATACTGACATTATTTTTACAAAAAGTTGCCAAGTTTGTTCTTTCTGTATGACCATTTTATTAGTTTATCTATCCAACAAGTTAACTAATATAAGTTATGCCCAACACCGAACATAGTATCATCTAAAATCAATACTTGTCAAGCCCAGTCACCCAAATTGTCCTTAAATCATACTTATAAAAGTGTATTCTTTGTAAGCACATCAGACCTAATTAGCAGACTTGTGCAGCGCTTGGCATCAAACTCTGCACAACTCTGCTAATAAGCCACTGACTTGAATCAGGTGTGTTGCAGCAGGGAAACTCCTAACATTTGCAGGACTGTGGCCCTCAAGGACCGGGGTTGCCCACCACAGGTATAAGCTATTTTCATGTAGTCAATTAATTTAATCAGTAATCATAATAAAACTAAATGATGCAAATCTTATAAAAGGGAAACTCTCTTAGATTTTTCCCATTTTCACAATAATTTTTGATGTATCAAATGACAAAGATGATCATCTGTGTAGTGTAGTTATTCTCAGTGTTGCTCTAGATTGTGATGTTAGTGAGATGTCTTGCTGCATAGCACCATAGCTGCCATCTTCAGTTCTCCTAAGAGATGGCTGATACAGTATCTGTCCTGTTCTTATTTTGAAGAATCTTTTTAAGCTTAGGTTTTACATTTGTTCTCTAAGGAGAATGACGGTTTTAAAGTGTTTTTGTGTTTCTTGTTTTGGATCCATTTACATTTAACTGATTTCCCCTGATTACACTGAGGACAATGAATAACTATTAACACCTTAACAGTTTCCAACTAAAACACGCCCTCCCAGTTCAGTTCTGTGTTGCAGATGCCATTTTTCGAGTCTTTCCTGAAACTCTTGCGTGTAGTCAAAGCCCCACATGGTTCAAGCATGAGCAGAAACTACATTACAGAAGCCATCAGACTAAATATAGACATGCTTGCTGAACAGACGGTGGAAAGTTTAAACCCTTTGATATGAATATTGGAAATGAATCAGATAAACTGACATGTTCACATGATATGTTATTATGCTGATCGAACGTCTGACCAGATCAAAAATATTCCTTGTAAACAAAACTAACACCGTGTTGAGACTCCTTCTTCATCCTTTTGCCACCCTCCTTTTGGTCACAGTAAACATTACAGAGAGAACGTCGGTCCACACGTTTGTCTGTAGGGACTCGGGGAGTTGAGTCTAAAGTCCGCTGGGGGTTTTGTCTTCCTGTTAAAATGAAGTTTTCCTTCCCACTGTAGCACCATGCATGATCAGGATGGGGGATGAGATTGAAATCAAGGCATTGATTCAATCAGTTAGTTTCTATTGGCTAGGCTATTTATGAATTGTCTGTAAAGTGTCCTGAGACGACAATGTTGTGAAGCGGTGCTCTACAATTAAAGCTGAATTGAATTAAAGTAAATTTGTTCAGGTTCATATTAAGTTACTTAGCTGAGCCTTCCTGCTGATGGATCTGCTTGAAGAGGTATTCTACAATTCTCCAACATTTAACTTAGATTCACTGTGATTGAAAAGCAGCATAATAACAAGGAAAGGCCTTACAAAAAACTTGCAAAGATTGTCTCCATTTTGTTGTTTGTGATTTCAGTGATCTTGCACCTGTGACAGGCTCCAGCCCACCAGGGACTCTGAAAAGAATAAATCAGGTATTAAGAATGGATGAATGGTTTGGCTGAGGTGGTTCGTGAAAGTTAATCTGACATGGTAGAATCAGTTGAACAGCAGGTGGGGGTATTTACTCACAGCCACAACATGCTTCTATGTCGATTATCCGTGGCCCAAATACATTATGAGACATTGGCTGCAGAGTATTAGAATTCTTTTAGAAGTGAATTGAACTAAATAAATATTGTGGTCAGGCTTATTTTTTCTAAATCAGGAATTCCTTATTAATTCTTATATTGATATACAAATGCAATGCCAACAGAACACACACACACACACACTCTCTCTCTATTCACATCACAAACATCTTGTGGGTTGGTTTGATTTCTATGGAAACTGAATATTTCAAATAGATGAAGGGATGAAAGATGGCTCAAATAACAGAAGAGCTCCGCATACCACATAAACCAGCCACATGACTCGTATTTGCTCAGTCTTTCTTATGGGAATGCGTCTGGTCTTACAGTAAATAAAGGGTGGTTTCAATCTAATGCAGTCTGCTCCACCTGCCAGCAGGTGGGTGTAGTGTCCTGCTCTGCCTTGCATGATGCACGCTGACTGCTTTGAAAGACTTTGTCTCATCAACAAAATTCATTCCATCCATGTATTAAATAAAGAAGATTATTCAATAACAGTGTGACCACAGCAAGTAAATATGCAGATAATTACAGGCTGAAGTGGCGAGGAGTCAGTGACTCTTCTGCAACTTTCAGTCGAAGTAGTTTTAGAAATTCTTTTGTGAGGGTTTGGGTTGGTTATAATGTTATATAATAAACAAAATCTAGCAGATAAAAGAGCAGGTGTGGTGGGCTTGTGGTGCAAACAGAGGGGACTTTCAAAGATTAACTAAAAGTAATAAGAAAGAACATAACTTTATTTATCAAAAAAGAAATTTATGGACTTGGTAGCATTTTACATACATCAAAATAAAAAGGCAAGTTTAAATAAATGTTTTAATATAGCATCAAGACTAAAAATAAATTAAGTGAACAAAGTGATGGAAAGAAAAATAAACAGAGCAAGATTTCATAATCACACTGGTTGTCTGGAAACAATACAAACAAAAGTCCTGCATAAAAGAACTCCATCTCTATTAATAAGACATAAATATCAGCATCAGAATATATCCACAGAAAGAACTGTGTATGTCTTTCAGACAGATATAATAATAGATGTGTTTTTAGATCATTTTAAATTAATTTATTTTACAGTAGGGAATAAACGACATAATCGTAGAGTGTTGTATACAAGGACACCAGATAAATCTGAAAGGTTGTGAAATGATTGACAGGAACAGAAAGGAAAAAAAAGTCTTTTCCATTTTTCTGTTTGTCTTTAGGCTCCAGCTTCCCGCAACACTGAATTGGACAAAACGGTTGAGAAAATGGATGACTGGATGAAAGTTTAGAGATTAAAAATCCAAATTTGATGGGACTTTTAACAACTTGTGGGCTTCTGATCTCACCCTACTTTTTGTAAGCTGTGAGAGGTTAGAGGATGTGGAAAGCCATTTAATGTGGATCACTTTGCTGTATTTCAGAATTTTTAAAAGTTCTTACAATTTGTACCTGTTCTTTGTTTTTAGCTTAAAGTAAGTCGACTAAAGTCACACAAATGTAGTGGAAGCCCTAAAGTAGCATTAAAGTACAAGAACCCAAAAGTTGGACTTTATGACAGTGATGGCGTAAAAGTACTTTTTCTTTCACGACTCGGAACAGTTTATAAAAGTATGACAATAACACAAATGATATTTCATCAATTGTGATGCACAAAAGGATCAAGAAAAGAACATTTAAACAACAATGAAAAACAAACGGACATGAAATAACAAAATGTAATTTTACAAGACTTTGTTTTTTTTATATTGTGTATTTTGCTGTGTTTAAAATGGTTTGTGAAGTGAAGATGGAGCTTTTTTCAAATGTTATTCTGCATTTTCTCATGTTTTTCATGTCAGCTTCAACATTACATGTGTAATGTTTTCTGTTGGTGGTGGTCCTGGGGTCTGAAAAGTCAAGTCTTGGTATTTTGTGAAAACATTGTAGCGTTTTCCCAGATCTTCTTTATGTTTAGTATTCTGATTTTTTTTTTTTTTCTGAGTTTGGAAAGATTGGACTTTTTTTGTGTTTTGTCTGATATTGCTCTGCTTTGCCTTATCCTGCTGTGTTTGACCTCAGGGCCTCTGTGCATAAACCAACTCAATAAGGTTCATAACCCAGTGTGGCTGGAACACCTTTCTTCCTGAAAGCACCACCAACAGGGAATCAGAATATTGCCTGAAAGGCTGTAATAAATATGATAACATTTACCTTAATACTTTTACCTTCAATGTGCCCAGACTTAATAAACCAATAAAACATTTAAGCACCTTTAATAGAGCCAGTGATAAGCAGATAAGTCACATGAAGGTATTAATATTACATCTGCAGTAATAATTCATGCTGGCAGCCATGTGAGGGGATTTGAATTGGATTTCTTTTCATAGATTTGTTATAAATCCCGGTATTTGCCCAGCATTAATGGAAATGAAATGTGCGTGTGTTTGCAGTTCAGCCACACACATTCTCAGACTCCCTGCAGACTCAGTATATTTGCCTGGCAGAGTGGTGACACAGTACTCTATCCAGGATGATTGCACTGCTGAGCAACATTAAGCACGTTGTAACCTACTTAGACAATGTAGCAAGACTCCTAACTACACCAGGTGTCCAAGGCAGGACATATCTGTTCCTGCTTTCCTTTAACTACAGCCATTTCCTGTCATTGACTGGTTTGAAAAGTGGTTTAGGTGCCAGAATAAGCTCTGAAATATTCTTCTTGTATACACAGTGGGGGGGGAAAAAAATGGAGGAGGCATTTGCATTATTCCTCTTCTTTGATGCTTTCAGATTCCACCCTACAATCCAAGCCAGTTTCCTATCGGTGTCTCATCAATACTTGTCCACACTGAGTCCATCCCACAGCAAACTGGTGTATGTTTGAAGTGGCCCATCGCATGCAGGGAGAGCAAACATCTGCTTGTAGCAGGTTGCTTGTGTCAAAGCTAAAGATCAATAATGCCTACATCCTTCATCATTAGGTTCCTGTTGTATATTGACTTGGGAGATTGCTGATGATGGCTTCAGAAGTGCTGAGTGGGACTTTGTGGCCACAAGGTGTCTCTCCACGCCTCCTGTAGTAACTCCCTCTGTAGGCACTGAGATGGTCTTGGTTCTGCATGTTGGTTTCTTTTTCTGACAATCAGTAGCAAGGCTGAGACATGCTATGACCCGAAAACATTTGCTTCAGGTTTCTTTCACACAAATGTAAATCAATAAGATTTAAATCTGAAAGCCAATGGATGCCCCCCCCCCCCCCCCCACCTGCAGTTGCTCTGATGGAGAGGTCAGGCTGCCCCACAGCTCTGGATCCCACTCAGCCCAGATTTTAGCATTTCATCAATTATTGGCATGATCTCAACACAAACTCATATTTTTCTAAACTGCCTTTGTGGGGAAGTTCCAACAATGACACACACGCCGGCCAAAAGTTCCTGCAAGTCCTACTGCAGAATGGGCAGCATAAACAGACGTTTCCTCTGATTTCTGGTGTTTCACAAACCTCACTGCTAAACATGCAGTCAACAGTCAGCACACAGACTCAGATTACTCTGGTTTACTTGTGATTCAGTAGAAATGAGCTCACGGAAACACATTTAAAACATTTTGCCTGTTAGATGATTATTAGACAAATAAGTCATCTGTGGCATTTTGGTTTAGCCTATTTATAAAAAAGCTGAATTTGTCCTCTAATTATATCAATTAAATGAATTTATAGACCTTTAAAAAAATCAAAATTTTTTTAAAGGTTTTAGCTTTATTAGCCTTTCAGCCTAAATGGACACTTTTAAATATCAGCACACTGCTTGATGCAATATGGACTTAATTTATAGCTCCATAAACAGCCAAACCCAGCCAATCCCTGAATTTCATCAACCCTCCGTGTTTTCCAGTCTACCACTGTCTCGTCCCACACACACGCACGCACACACACACACACACACACACACATACACACACACTGTCGGAGCGCGGCGTTGACAGTCACTGGCCACTGATCAGCCCACTTTGTCGGGGTTTGTGTCTCAGTGCAAGACTGCTAAGAAAGAAGCTCTGACTCTCAGATTTTCTTTGACTTGCAAGGCAAGCGCACGCAGCGAGCCCGTCCACGGCAACAACATTCACAGAAAGTGAAAAGTCTTTTTGTTTTCAGTCATCACCGTCTCGCATAGCTTTCTGCACCATGTCTGGAGAGGACGCACCTGCCCAGCAGCAAAACGCCGTGGACCAGAAGCAGGAGACCAAACCCACCGAAGAGCCTAAATCCGAGCAGCCCAAAACGGAGTCCGCGCCCGCCGGGGCCGCCGAGGCAGCCGCCACCCCCGCGGCGACCACCGAGAAGGTCCCCGAGGAGGATACGTTCACCTACCGCGCTCTGGTGCTCACTGGCTACGGAGGCTATGATAAAGTCAAGCTGCAAGTGAAGAAGGGGAAGCCGGCACTCAAGGCTGGCGAGGTCCTGGTGCGGGTGAAGGCTTGCGGGCTTAACTTTGCCGACTTGATGGCCAGACAGGGGCTTTACGACAGGCTGCCCTCCCCGCCAGTCACCCCGGGAATGGAGTGCTCAGGGGTGGTGGAGGCTGTTGGAGAAGAAGTAACAGACAGAAAAGTAAGCAGACACTGCTCTTGTTTTTCCTTGTTAAAAGAAAATCTCAATTTCTCTTTGTTTTTGTTATTATTTAAGTGATGGATATTATAATTGATTATTTTTGGAGCCGAACAGCTACATCTGGATATGGGCGTGTCGGCTTCGCTCGCCTCTCACAGAGCGGTGCTTAAGTGCCTCAATGTGCCACTTTTAGGATTAAATTCGTTGAATGTGATCAAGTTATTGGGTAAAATGATTAACATAAAAACTGGAGGCTTATTTTTAAATAGTAGAGTCATGCTTTATTGAGCTGAATGCGGTGGTAAGACTTGGAAATTCACTTGTGCGTAAAAGGAGCCACTTGTCTAAAAGTTTGCAGCAGCGACGCTTGCGTGGATAAATTGTGTCATTATCTTGGTTGAAGTGGTCGAAAGTATGCAAATGACACAAGTTGAGTACAATGCCTCCAGCAGCAGGCGTCGCCCCTCTTGTCTACCCGGCCCTCTTTTTTTTTCTTCTTCTTCTATTAACTGTGCAGCCGGTGCGCGCTTGCATTGAGCAACTTCATGTTGCCTATATGAGTTGCTAGGGGTGGATTTACTGATCACATCACCAGCTTGTGTGGAAAGTCTAAAGCTAAATAAATATGCAAACCCGTGGGTTGCCTTCCATCCTTCCTGCACCCACGCCGGCTCTCTGTTGTGCGCCACGGTGTGGAGCGTTACGTCAAGTTAGCCAGACAGAGAAAGAGACCGGAAATAAAGCTGTGTGCTTTTCAAAATGTAAGCTGTAATGGCTTGCATTAACTTGTCAGTTCAGCTGGACCTTATTCAAAATTGGTAAAGGAGCACAAGGGCAAAGTACAAAACATTGTTAAAATACTGTGTTAAAAAATTACAATATCCGCCTACATGTTAGCCTATAGCTCATGGCGGAATGTTCTCAGTGCATAAAGGATACACACCTCTCTGTCTGCTGTTTTAACTTAAAATATTACTTTTGTAAGTTACAAACGAGCCTGATTAATGATATCCAATGACATGCGGCACACATTTGATTTTGAACATTCTCTAATTGGTTCCTAGCTTCACCTTTAGCAGAAATGTGAAAAGAAGCCATAGTAACTCGTTTAACTTGACACCGGTGGCGGATCCTACATCCACCGACGCCTTTTGTTACCGGTGGCGCACAAACGCACCGCGTGGAAAGGGCGAGGCGCGACGCAACACACAGTGTGGCTGTATTTGCCAAAAAAAATCACATTGGGTGCTGTTAAGTTGAGAAAAATCTTTGTAATCATTATTGAATCCTGATTAATGTTCAAATTGGTGCAATTTCAGACAATTAAGCCGTAAAGAATAATAGTAAGACCCTGCTCTAATGTTCAAAAGGGGCGGTGTGATGCTGCCATTATAAACCACGGATTATAAATGTCTTTCTCACGTTGCATGATGAGTCACTAGCCTACAGTATATGCTTGTCTCCTGGCAGCATGGTATCACCAAGGTAACGCCTTTTTGCTTGGCAATTTAACTCATACCCAAATGCTACACACAAATGACTCACGTTTGTTTGTTGATAAGGCCACATATTTTCCCTCAAATCAGCCAATAAATATCCGTGGATAACACCAAGCAGGACACATTTTGAATCAAGCTCACATTCATTTGATTGGGAGTGGCACCTGTGCCTGTAAAAGTGCAGATCAGTAGATGGATGGGGAAATCTGTGGAGGATAAATTAAATGATGGGTCAGCAAACAACAGCCAGACATCCTAGAAGGTTAAGACCCTTTTGTTTCCAGGTTACTTTATTGCCTCTTTCCACATTGTCGGTGATGCTGATTGGATTTAAAGGTCACAAAACAAAAAAAAAAACATTGCACACAAAGACACACACATATGAAGTCACACACTGCCTGTCATCACCCTCCCACATCCACTTGCAGGCTTTTGCTTATAGAATTAAAAGCCAATCGTCCTAATGGATGGAGATCTCTGGGATCTTTTGGCAGCTAAATCGAAGGGAATTTGCTGACCCTGATAGCTGAACATTTTTGGGAAGCTCACTCATTTCTGCTCTGTCTGTCTCTGTGTTCCCCTCACAAGCACATATGCACACAAAGACATGCTATCTGGGTGTGTCTGAGTGTTTGCTCCCATGAAAGCTTTAAATACATACAGACTTTTTAAAAAAAAAAAAAAAGTCAGATATGAGTTCATAGCTAATAATGATTGTTTTTAGTGATGTAAGTTCAAGATATTCAATGAGACTTATAAAAGGCTTTTAAGAGATTTAAGTTGCACTTATGGTGCTGTATAGGATAAAAAGACTTACACTTTTTTGAATAATGATTGTTATTGAAATTAAAACTTAAAATATAGTCAAACTCCATAATTTGTTCAATTTTGGACCATTAAAACTCCTATTAATTGTTTAGTGTATGCAAAGCTGATGCGTGTGGCTGCTGTCTTTGTTCCTCCCCGCATACCTCATATTATACTTTTGCTTCTTAAATGTTACTTTCAAGATGCTTACTCAGGCTGAGTGATGTGAGAATACAGTAAGCTCACCCGAAATGACCTAAAGAGGGGAGTGTGGGGAAAAGTGTAACAGTGAGTAAGTGAGCCGAGAGCGGAAATATAGCAAATCACACCAAGGCTCCCCTGATGCCAAATATCAGCACTTTTATTCCCCCTCCAGGCTTGCTTTAGAAAAAAATTAAAGTTCTTCCTTGGAGAGTTTTGGAAGGATCTTACCCATCTGTTCTCCATTACCTCCCTCTGGCCTGCATTGTCAGTCTGGTATTTCCTCCATCAATCCTTCCCTCCCCCCCTTATCTATAGCTTCCTTGCTTAATGTAATCTTATGAATCCTCCTTCAGCTATTAGACAAATCAGTGAATCTTTCACTGATATCTACTGAAACAGTTGATACCACCTCTTATCTGTAAGCAGGCTGGTTCTTCTTTATTTTCTTCTACTAAAAAGAAGAAATACACACAGATTTGTATTTACTCGAAGATACATGGGGAAGGGGGGGGGAGTGTCAAAATATCCAGTGGTTTAAACTTTTTCATTCACAATGTAATGCAGAAAGCATTTAAGTTCTTTCATATTTGAGCAAATGTTTTAAAATACATTTCAATATTTCATAAAACATGAGATCTTGACTTTCCAACGCATATCAAACTTGTGCTGGGGATGAAAAAAAAAGCTAGAAAAATTACACTAAAATAAAAAATAGCAGAAATAACATGTTGAATGTAACCATATTCATTTGCATGACTGAGTATAATAAGAGCACCTTAGAGAGGCAGTCTCAGTAGTAAAGGTGGGCAGAGGTTCAACAATAGGCAAACACGATGCATGTATAAAAGATAGAAACAATTTAGAAAACTGTTGTGTAGTCAAACAAATCAAAATTTAAAACTTGTTCTGCAAATCTGGACTGGCGACTTGTCCAGGGTGTGCCCCGGCTCTCGCCCAAAGGCTGCGGGGATAAGCTCTAGCTCCCCTGCGACCCTTAATCGGACTAACCGGCACGTATAATGAATGAATGTGATGCAAATGAGAGTTGCTGTGTCCTCTGGACTTAACTGGAGAAGGACCATTCAGCCTGTACTATCTGTGAGGTGCATTAGTGCAGATAAAGCTGACAACTAGCACCCCACATAAGCTTACTGATGGACTTATCAGAGAAGGCATTGCTTATTTCAGCACCACATACTGTGTCTATAACAGTCCAGCCGTATAGAACAGTAGTGTTGATCTGAGATTGGTCCGACTGCAGTCCAGATCTTTCTCAAGTTGAAAACATTTGATGCATCATGAAATGCAAAATGTAACAAACAAAGCAGGAAAGAGGAACAAATTCTGCTCAGCACTTTGAATCCCATTTCAGAAAGGATTGGGATGACAGTCTTCTCTCAAAGGACCAGAGACTGGTCTCCTCAGCTCCCAGTTCAAAATGCTGTTAAAAGATATGGTGGTGATAAAGGGGTACACCCTGCCCTATCCTCTCTGAAGTGTTGCTGCCATCAAATTTAAGATGAGCTACTTTTTTATAGAATTATTTCACTTTCCACATTGAATGTTTTCTGTTATTAATAATATATTGGTATATTTGGCTTTTTTCGCCACATAATTAGTTTAGCATTTGTTTAAAAGACTAAAAGTTTGTGTGCAAATTTACAAATCCACCTTCAAAAGCAGAAATATATTCAACTAATGTTGGCTTTTTCAAAGTTATGCATGGATGGATGACTTTATTGTCATTCAAAAACGTACACCGAAGCTGCAAAATGCAATTACTGCTCCATAAAAACAAAGTAGATCAAAACATTGTAAAAGTAAAAAACTAAAAGTATGCAGTAACAGTTTTAAAACTATAAATGTCATTTAAAAGAAAGTAATAACACATGCAACCACAAGTAGAAAAAAATCTGTGCTGTTGCATGCACACACACACACACACACACACACACACACACACACACACACACACACAAAAATGAACCATTTAAGGTGGAAAAACTTAAAAATAAATAAATAAATAAAAGGTTCGACTCATAGAGAATCTGCTCTTGCAACGAGCTGTGTGTCGGCCCTGACATGGCAGATTTAGCTGTATGTGAGCTGGGTGTGGCCTCTATTTGATCTTTGAAAAAAACACAGTAACACAAAAGCCAACACCACAGAGCTGTTGTCTACCCTTATTGCTATATTTACAGGAACCTCCTGAGCTGTGTAGGTGCCACCTTTCATCTTTTCGTTGAACCTGACTCAGAAATGCCGCATAAGAAATCTTTCCCTCTGTTCCCTCTCATATTTCTTTTGCTGAGCTCATCAGCCGCGAAGCCAGCTGACTCTGAGGCCTGCATACCCCAAAATTGAATCATCATCTGATTAAGTCCATTCACATACAGTTAACTGAAAGTGCCTTTGTTCGGTGCCCCCCCCCCCCCCCCCCCCCCCCCCCACACACACACACACACACACACACACACACTCACACTCCTGACCCCGTCTGTGGCAGTTTGTGATGCTTGAAAGCTGTGAGAGGAAATGCAAGAGGCGCCTTCATGTTTTTGTGTCACACTGTGAAGATGTTGAAACAGAAGTGTCACAAGGTTTGTTTACTTGGTCTTGAGTTTTCATAGCCAGCGTCTGTGTGACTGACAGTAACTCGCATGCTCCAAGTGGGTGCTGAAGAAGAACTGCACATGCGTTTGACTATTAGTCATGTTTGTTTCCCGTAAAGCCTGAAATCCCCCGTGCGTTGATTTGAACCAAACCGTACCCCCAATTAAACCAGTGAGCTTGATGAGTCTGAAGAGTGTTAAGGAAAGACGACTAAAGTGATGGAGATGTGAGAGGATTAGTCAGAATGAATAAAAAAGGAAGATCACCCACAGTGGAAAAGTGAAAGTGTAGTTTGAAATAAAATAAATGACTCGGCCTCAGATGGAGAGATGAGGGCATGAAAAGAAGAGACAGAGATGTCTCTAATTGGAATGGATAGACAGCGAGACGCATGGCTCCCTCCAGACCATTTGAGAGGCCCGGGTGGAGAGGGTTTGTTCCCAGGAGGAGAGAGCTTGTCTTATGCTCAGCCATGGGGAAGAATCTGGCAGGGACGCTGATGAGTGGAGAGAAGCCAGGGGAGAAGATGGGCCCCATTGTCCTGCTTCGCTGATGAGGAAGGGGGGATCGGGGACACTCCTCACAAGGGAGAGGAGAAAAGGGACAACAAAGAGAATGAGGAGCTGGGGATGAAAGAGGGAGCGTCAAAGAAGACAGACACTGACAGGATGAGACCGGCAGACTGGAGAAGGGGAAGGAAGACATTCTAAAGTTGTAAGAGGAAAAGGAGTCAGGAAGTGAAAGAGAAAGAAGGGAAGAGAAAAAGTGAGGAGAATGGAAACAGGGTGGGAGGGAAGGCTATGTTGGGAGGGTTGGATAAGGGGGAGGAAGAAAACAGGAAGAGAGTTATAATGCTGCTGTCGTCTGTGTTTCCTGTGTCCCTCGAGTGAGTTACTCTGATTGGTTGGTTGATTGGGGGGGGGGAGTTTATATCTTAGCTCATTCTTTTGGAAAGAGACAGTTGTGTATCAGAGGATCCCGCTCTGATAGGGAAAGGTTGGGAGCAGAACAAGACGAGATGATCAGGATTCAAATCAGGTTGAAATGCAGAAAGTTAGAGGTTCAAACCATAAATGCTAATTAAAAGAAACATTTCACACATTTATGATATATTTTCATTATTGGTTTAATTGCCTTCCTGCTCACATTTCCATATGAATCAAGCAAACCATGGCACCCTTGTTATCTTTTTTTTTTCCATGAATCCTACAGCTATTCTTACTCTCCTGTGTGGTTATCGCTTTGTTTGCTTGCTCTGTTGAAGTGTAAACACTTTGAGGTCTGTTGGACGAGGTGGTTGCATGTTTGCATGTCTGCCGTTGTTGTAAGCCAAACAATAAAACTCATTCTTACTGTTCCTGCCGCACAATTTGCATCATTCACATTGCACCACAGAAACCATGAGGTTCAGATGGCAGGATACCAATGCCTCCAACTTGAATGTTTGTCAGTGCAGTTTCTTAAGCAATCAGTTATAGCAGAATTCTTGTAAAGGGAAAAGACTCCCATTTGCCCACATTGTTAAAACGCTGACATTGTACAGTGGATAAAGGGCTGACCTGCACTCCCATAAATAAGCAGATTCAGCCTCGGCGTGCAGATACATTTAGCTTGTATCTAACATGGTTCACTTCATTCCCAGTTGTTTGGAGACTTGCAAAACCTTGCTGGGTTTCCAGTACTTTGTAGGGAATTGCCTCCCATACTTTGCAGCTTGCAATGTGTTAAATGTAGCCTCCAGTTTTACTTTGCTTTTTTAATTCGACTTTATGACTTTAAGTGTTGCTCCTTTAACTTCTGAAGTAGCCCCCTAGTTTAGAATTACTGCTTTATGAGCATCCATTTTTAGTTATCGTTCATGTTGATACAAACATAAGAGAGCGTTCCTTTCTGATTCCCATTCGTCTCTCTTTGTCTTTTGTTCCAGGTTGGTGACAAAGTGATGGTCCTAAACCGCTTTGGGCTCTGGCAGGAGGTGGCAGTGGTGCCAGCCAGCCACACCTTCCTCATTCCTGAGGGGATGAGCTTTGAAGAGGCAGCAGCCCTCCCTGTCAACTACATCACTGCCTACATGATGCTGTTTGACTTTGGCAACCTGCGACCCAACCAGAGCGTCCTGGTCCACGCTGCTGCAGGTACCAACCTGTGCACGACACATGCAGATGGGAAGCACACAGACCTCTTGAAATCATGTATTTCAAATGATGATATCATGCAGTATGAAATGCGTGATAATGAATTCACCATGGCTTTTGATATTAGTGAGTTCCATCATAGGGAAATATAAATAAATATTGTAATCTTCAAATAAAACCCACGCTTAATCAGTTTATCTCAGCATGTGGCAGCCCTGTGACTCTGCACTGAACTCAGCTTGTAGTTAGCAGCCACAAAACTGGATTTAGTATTAAGTCATGCTATGAAAAAGAGTCTTGTAGGGAAAACACCCTTTTATTTTTTTTTTTTCCATGCTGGACTCATTTCTTCTCTTTGCCTTCTGTTTATACATTTTTTTTGTCTGCGTGACTTATGGTTGTTGGAGGCGGTCCCACTTTTCATTAGTGTGAGATATGGCTCAGTGTGTTTTCTCTCACCAGAACTGCACTAACGCTAGCACACCTGACACCTGGGCTGTGAGGTCAAAGTTCAGAATGAGTGGGTGGGAGCAAGATGGGGACTGAGTGAGAAAAGGCACCTGTTTCGGGGCGGGATGCGTTGAGCCTAAGAGCATTTAATTTTGCTGTGTTTACGTAGCCGGGCCAGCTGGAGAGAACAGACGAGCCAAAGAAATTGTTCCCTTCGCTATCTTTTCTCATGCAGGGGACCTAGAAATGGATCTTCTGCATTTGGGACAGTCTGTGGGTGTAAATGGTTCAGCATGTAATGAAACCTGGCCTTACTCTCGCTGGAGACAAGAAATGACAAAGAGCTCTGGGAGCCTGCCAGCGCAGGTGCTTGTATCCCCTTGACATTAGCAGTGAAAATGAATGGGTTTGTAAAAGTAAGTCATTTGCGCACGGCCGAGCAATTGGTAACAGGACTGGTGGTCGGAAGAGGAATCCCAAATGTTTGCCTTCATCATATCATCCCGTTGATGTCACTCACCCTTGTGAACACACATGTTGCAAAAGGAGTCTGTGCTGAATGTATTTGCTATAGGAGGAGAGGAATGCTGTGGAAATGTGGTTCAAGACATTTTCCCCACTGGTTTAGTGGAGGCAACACCTCTTGTTTCTCAGGGCATGCTGCCAGTCTTTGCTCGCCAGCTGTCTGGACATCAGCATTGTAAAAAGCACATTGCTGAAGCTGTGACAAAAAAACAGCATTTTGCTGAGCAGTCACGCCTGGATTCTTTCCATGTGTAAATAATTATCATACAGGATGCTTTTCAACACATGCTCTGGTGACATTTGCAGCTTTTGTTGTCAATGGCGGCGGTGCTTTTTTTTTTTTTCTGACTCAGATGTAAGAGATTGGCTTCATCTTCACCCTGCATCGCGGGACTGCATGGCTCACACGGTGCTAGATGCTGTGAGTGTCGGGAGGATGTTCCACCCAGGAGTCTGTCAAAATTGTTCTTGATGATCACTGATTAGACAGATCAAAGGTATCTGCTGTGACAGGGCTGGAGAATGAAGAGGGGGGTAGGAGAATAAGCTTGTTTGTGCTGGCCTTTCAAGTCTGATATGTTTTAAATAATATGAAGAAATCATAGGAAGCCTTTCTTACTAAATGTATTCCTTTACATATTCCAACAAGGCAGATGTGGAAAAAGTTTATCAATGAAATATAGAACAAATTCACTAGTATAAGCCTCTTTAATGTATAATTAATTATGATTAAGTATATGTACATATAACATCATGAACTTTTTCAAGGAAGTTATGAAGTTTTTGGGGGTTTTTTTGCAGCAATTCCTAATCTGGGATGAATTAGTTTAAAGCAACCAGAAATAAGTCTTTAGATTTACAACAAAATAATGACCTGTCTTATTTGGCTGAAAATAAAATGATCCAGTTATTATGACTGTGTATTAATAAAAATGTCAAGCAGCATGTATAATTTCCAGAATTTCTCTAGGAAAGATGACATTTTCTAATAACTTCCATTGCTGTTTTTTTTTACCCTTTAACCCCAATGGTGGTGGTGGGGGGGTTCCTCCCTCAGTGTTTTGAAGCAGCTGATCTAAAGTGATTACCGCCATCAATAATAGTACTCTTATTCTCGTGTTTACTCAGAGGTTGTGTCAGACTATTCATTTGACTTATAAGTATCACATGAAGATTTGAAACACCACCACTATTTCAGCAGTTCAAATGCCACCAATCCTGCTTTTGGTATTAAAGCTTTGAAAGAAATGATCTCTATCCATGTATTTGGAAGTCAATATAATTAAAATGCCTGTTTTGTAATGTTACAAAACCATTTTTACAAGTACGTACAAGAATTTATTTACAACTCATCCCTGCCCACGACTTTAGCAACCAACCTATTTAGCCATTAAGACATTACCAGTGTGGTGAAATGTTTTACTTCACCTAATGAGACCTTTCACAAGACTTAGATGGTTTCATTAGTTGTATATCCAGCTAAAAAGCAGTGAGTTTGGGCACCTCGTATGCTTGAACATGCACTGCATTCCCTCTATATCTGTTTATGTTGAGTTAAGATAAAATAGTAAAGCACGTACATGGGACTGAATAGGAGGAGAAACTGTGGTACAGAAGACAGATAGATATTTGGTTTTCACCCCTGGCTGTAAGCTTCTGTGATTATTATGATTTAAAGGAATGTGATTTTCATTGAAGGCTGACATCAACAACTTCTTATCACAGGAGACACAGACTCCGAGTGATGCTCTTCTTCAGCTATCTGGTAAACGCTTGAAAGATTCATCCTGCCTCTGTCTTATGGCTGACCTGCTTATTATGGGGAGAAAATATTCCACTGCCTTCACCGTCTTTGGGAAATAATTGGGCTGCTACTAAGTAATTTAATATTTAGTAAGATTTCTGTGGTCCAAGCGCCTGGAGCTTGTCGTTAAACAGATTATTTAGTGTACATTAATTAGAAAATGTAATCTAATGATATAATCCTGAGCAAGATTCTGTTGAGACAAGGTTGTTTTTTTAATATTGTTCATCTGAGAGCAATATTTTTTTCATAGAAATGTGATGAAATTGAAGTCTACTCGTTTTTTTCCCCCCCACAGCTTGAAAGTTAAACAATCCTCTCTATTCCCAGAACTCTTATCCACGAAAAATTCTTTAAGACAAACATACAGACAAGGGGGAAAAAAAGGTTTCATAGGTAAGTATTAAAAATATTTGAAGAGCAGAAACTTGAAGGTTTGCTATAAAGAAGAACAGTTTTGATTTCCACTGACTAAAAAGATAAATTAAGATATGTTGAATAAATAATTTGATTTTGGGTCTTTTTTCTGTCCATAAAACTACACCCAACAGGTAGATAACTTAACAATGAGCCCAAGAAGAAACTGATGTGAGCCAGTAAATAGACCAATCCATATGTGTTATATCCCCTGTTAAAAGGCAAGCTGACATTTTTATATTATTTTCTATGCAGATAAACAAAACAATAGAAATCACTTTTCTTTTATTCTTGTGAGGTGGAGTCTGTTCTTGTAGACAAAAAGTTTAGTTTTATCTTTCTTTTTTGTTATGCTAAGATAAGCTAAGCTAACTAGCAACAAGGTTTGGCTACTTATGGGAGCTCTTCTCTTCAAACTGGAGGTAATTATTTCCCAGCATAGAGTGTCAGGTGAAACTGGAGTAAAAATTAACAGGAAAAACATGAACTTTTCCACTGGTCATATCAAGTCCAGGCCGGTTATGTAAACGCTTGACACTGCAAATATCCTGTTGGGGGCTATGTAGTGAAGGTTGATGGGTAGTCGTTCTGTTCCCTCTCGGTCCTCCATTGTTCCACGTTTACAGGTAACACCACATCAGCATAAAGAGCATCCTTTCCACAAAAGCGTGATGACCTTTACCCATCAGCATCAGGTGACCAGTTTAGATTGTCTGACTGGTGTTAGTGTGCACGTGTGTGTGTATGTAAACTCTGGTGAATAATCCTCAGCTGCCTCTCTCGTGGCTCCACTCTTGGTCCTTTTCTCCAAACAATAGCTTGTTGTATTTCCTCCCATCATGCCTCTCCTCTGCACCCCACCGCACATCTGCATCCTCAGTTGTCCTCCTCCCCCTCCAGCCCTCTGCAACCTCCTCTCCCTCTGTGTGACCCTGCCATATCCGTGCTGTAGTCCTCGTCATCGGGGAACATGTACATATTTCCCCTTTTGTTTTCCCCAGAGGGCTTGGGCGGAGAGGGAAGCTCTACGACATTTGAATGTATCTCGTGGGTCTTCCACTCTACCCAGCCAACTGCCCTTCCTCTGCCCTCTCCCTGAACTGGTCATAATGTTTATGAACCCCAGCCAGCCAAGCAGCGGCCACACCCACACTTCACATTCCTGCATACATATGGGCCTCTGATGGTTACAGTGATGACGTTTACCTCTGTTTTATTTATGAGCCCTGGAGTGTCCAGCATGAAGTGTCATGCATTGTGTTGCAGATGTGGAATGCATAATATGATTAGGTGGTGCCGTAGGAGCATCAGTCCCCTTCAGGTCAAGACTCTGTGACATTTTGGCACCAACGTTGCCAGAATTTAAACTCCCAAAATATGAAAACCACACACTTACTATTAACACTGCTTCGGTCTGCCAAATAACACATGTTAACAATCTTCTCCTCTCATAAAGCTTCACAGTGGTGTGTTTGAGGATTATAAATTAGATTTTGTTCTTCCCACCAGCAAGTTATGGACTCTTCTGTGCTTCTGCTGCTGCTTCTTCCTGAACTGTCTTTGGATAGAGGAGAGTTACACCAGCTTAAAGTGAGGATTAGCCAGCAAGAGACTCCCTGCTGCCACATGTGGGTGAAATCTAACAATGAGAGTGAAGAGTGGCAGCATTTACAGTTGGAGTTAGACCCTTGTCTAAAGCCATCTGTAAAGTGTGTGATCTGGGCCAAAAGTAGTTTTGTTTCGTGTGAATTCCAGTTCTCATTTAACCTTCAATGTTTACCATCGTGATATTGCTCGCTTCTCTCTTCACAACACTTCATCTGACTAACTCTGGCCTGTAAAAGCAACAACATTTTAAGTTCTGGGAGATTTCTTGCCTCCAGTGCTTCCTGTGATGTCTAACGGAAAGAACGAATTACATTTTGTACTCAATTATAATATTTGAGATACTTTCGAAGCCTTCCAGCTGTTAATTACATTTTGCAAGCGGCGCATGAAAACAACTTTAACTTGTCAGACCTGGATGTCCAAGAAAAATCTGCTTGCTCTGTTTTCAGAAAAGTTATATATTTTTTAGTTTATTGAGTATATACCTGCAACATTTTTATTGTTAATTAACTCAAAATGCCTGTGGTGAGTTAAACAGGAGATTGGATCTCTTGGGCGTGCTTGTACGACATCCACGTCCTGGTGGAGACCTTCGTGTCTGCTGTCAAACCTCAGGCATATTTGTCTCCGCTGCATGTGGGATTTCACAGTTGCTAGAAAATATAAAAAACTTGGAAAGAAAAAATGTTTTGTGCTTGTATGGTTGCAAGAAACATTTGAGATATAAGTACAAACATAAAAGTTTTATTTTCTCTGTGTCCCTGGACTCCCTCCCGGGTTATTGTGCGCATTCATTATTTACTCTCTTGCTGTTTAAGCATTAGCTCATGTGTCCTTACATCTCTGGAGGCTTTTGTTTTAAAACTATTTTAAAAGTCTGCACTTTTCCTCTCCTCCCCGTCTGACTGCTCAGAGGGTTTTTACCCTAGTTTAGAGAAAGCTAATTCTCTCTGACCACTGAGCGGGAGTCTGGGCTGCGTGGTTGAACCGTCTCCGCGTTCCCCAAGCCTTCTTTTGCCGGCAGCAGATCAGCTGCACTGATAGTAGAAGGAAACTAGGGCAACCTCCAACCTAACCTGCCAATCACATCGCTCGTTCATGCTCTCACGGCTGCTGCCGTTGACAAATGACCCCGTCTACCCCTCATTCCCAGCCACCACATGCAGTCGCAGGTGTACACGGAGCCTTTGTTCAGGGCACCTGTGTGCTTGTGTGTCTGAAGCGTGCACCAGCTTCTTTTTCTGGTTTATGACAAGAAAGGGTGTTTTGTGTGTGCATGTGTGTTTACGTATGTAGATGCATATCATGTTATCAGCATATTGTGGTTTTTATTTGTGTTTAGTACTCTGAGGATACTTACTCAGGAAATCACATTTACTTCCTTCTCAGAGGAGCAAATTAACTCAGCCAGAAACGACAAATGAGCTTCCTCCATGTAATCCTCCATCAAAGAGAGCACAGTAACACACTCTTTAAGAAGTGAGTGTGTATGCATGGACACACACACACTTGCACGGCAATCCCAGAAAAACAAAAAAAAGTTACATAATGCAGAGCGATACCTCAAGAGTTTAGCCAACCACAGCTCGTCTCGTTGTTACAGGACTCATATCTGAACCTCAAAAAGTAGCAATAAAATCATTTGCTTATTGTGGATGTTGTAACATTGCATTGGTGAGTCTGGGTAAAAAGAGATGCTTGGTTCCCTGTTTGCATTTCAGTCTGTCAGCCACCACCACAAGCTACACTGTAATGATAGGTCAGGAAAGATATGAGTCCTTCAGGAAATGTGCAAATATGTAGAAGAAATCCCAAGAAAAGAAAAGAAAAAAAAACAACAACACAGAGCTCAGAGACAAGGGACCAGTCATCTTCTGGTGTTGACAGTAACAATATGGCCACCATCCATACCCCAGTGAAGACCTGCGATCATAGCATGGCCCATGCGGTTACTGTGATGTGAGTTCATGTTTTTTTTAGACTATTAAAACATCACGAGATATAACTTTTAAAAACGATTGACAGATGTTTTAATACATAGTATCCATTCCTGATGTCCCAACCCACCCCTGCTGTTGAACTCTGGGCGTGGAGCTGTAATAGTGGCCCCAGTGTCAGCCTGGATTCCACTGTGTTTTGGGGAAAATTCCTTTTCGCTCCTAACAGCCACGTTATGGGAGCCAAGTGCAATTTGTGCCAAAATGCGAGAATGTAAGGATTCAGGAAAAGACAAAACCCTACTGTGTATCCAGCTCCCCGAGGAGAGAGTGAGGCAGAAAAGACAGGAGGATGTGTTTTTTTGACATATCCTTATTTCCATGTGTAAACAATTCAATTGAATCTAGAGGAGAACAAATGCAATTAGTTGCAAGAATTTGCTTAAGCTGCTTTTCTTCACTAAGTATTTGTGACTGGTCTGAAGTCACACTCTCCCCAGAGAGACTGCTCTATTCGAAAGAAGCACAAATAGTGGGAGAACATATAAATCAGGAAACCAAGGATTCGCAAGACCTAAAGGTTAATGAAAGGTTAATATTTTAATCTTTGCATATTTGTGCAGATTAGCAGATACCAGCAGCCGATCGGGACTGTAGCCCTGCTCCTATCTTTTGTGATCTGTGCATATATGGATGTGTGTGTGTGTGTGTGTGTGTGTGTGTTTGTGTGTGTGTGTGTGAGAGAGAGAGAGAGACACAGAGAGAGATCTGATGTGGGGTGCGCAAAGGGGTTCTTGGCACTGTTAGGAGGTCTTGTGATAGGAGATCAGGAGTTTGTTCTCATGAGATCCAGAAACAGGTACCGTCTTCTGTTTGACTAAGAGCACATTTTTACTGTCTAATAACTTACATGATGATATGATGATTTTTCATCCTTTTCCTTGCCAAATAAAGACCTGGAGAATAGTTTTGAATTTATAAAAACATGAGAAGTTTTCCTCAGTGCTCACTTACATTATAAACCTGCAACAGTATCACAGTTTATGACAGCACTGTTAAATATTAATGTGGCTCCATGGTTGTGAGGACGTGGGATTAATGCGTCCATCATCCTGTCAGCCCCTTTTGAACACCTGTATGTGAGGATTGCTATATGTGACAGAGTCATTTAGTAGAACAGCTTATAAATCCCCCAGTCAGACATTGGATGGTCAACATATCTCACTTTGTTCTGTCTTCACTTCAGCATATATAACTAGTATTCTGGATTTTTATGTAAAGCTTGTGCATCAAAAGCAAACAGATGTAGTTTTGCTTGTGGTATTTGCCTGTATGTTAAAAAAAAAAATGCAAGTTTGCAATTGAGGAGAATCTGATCTTTACTTTGACCTCCTTAAAAAAAAAATAAATAAATAAATAAATACACATGCTCACCTGCTGTGTACTATCCAGTGTTTGCTGCTCATTAAGAGGAAGATGAGATCCAGTCTACCAAATATAAGCTGATGGTAAACGTGCAATTATTGCCAAATGACTCTTATTTACAAAATAATAAGAGCAAAAGGAAGAGCAGTCAATGAAACAAAATGGCTCCCTTTGCTCAGTCATAGCTGGTAATTTGGCTGAGGTTACCTTGGCAACCCAAACTTGGTTTCTCACTGAGAACAAAGAGAGATGGTTGCTGTTATAACGCAGCCACGACAGCGCTCACATCCAACAGCAACAGCCTTGATTTTGATTTTTTCCTCACTTCCACTCTCGATGTCAGCGGGGGTGTTTATAGTAATGCCGACTGGCCTGTTCGTTTCACATGGACTCAAGCTGTCGGATCAGCACCACAGCACAGAAAGCTTCTTTTTTTTTTTTTTTTCCTTTTTTTAAAAACTGATAAATATGCAACCTAACGTTGAGCGATTCCTGCAGTGATAACTTGAATTTGCCTTAATCTTATCATTTTTCAGACAAGTGTCAGTGTTGTTTTTCTGCCTTAGTGTGATAGTGCCACTACGGAGACAAAACTGCCTGGATGATGCTGTGGAAATTGTGCTATTAGACAGGTTCAGTGGTTCAGAAAAAATTTCATGTTAGGCAAAGGGACAGCAGGTGCACCAGTGTCGTCCCATGCACAACACCCTCTCTGCAACAGGCATTAAGACATTATAAATAAAATGCAGAAAAAGCAATGCAACCCAAAGCTTGTTGCAAAACATGAGTCTTCACAACATGTAACAATAATAACATATCAACAGAAATTGATTCCACAGATTAAAAATGTCCCATTTGGCCACTTACGTCTTCCTGCCTCACTAACTTGGTGTGTATTCAACATGGTGTTTCGGCGCGTAAACAAGCAAATCATGCATTTCCTCCAAATCTCTCAAGCAGCCCAGCTATGTCATTAAAAATAAATATTATTTCAGTGAACATGTTGCGTTGTGTTTCTTTATTCTCTGCCATCAGATAAGATGTACTCTTTACTTGGTCAAGCATGAATGACCTTTATGGATGCCTTTCAGCTCCAGCCCTCTAGTCAGCCTCAATTTCAAACAAGCCACTGCTTATCAGTAACCTATTACTTCTTGCACTGGTTCCTTTAGCAAACACTGGCTGAAGCCTGTGCCACCACTTTGCACATGTGTTCAAACACAGAACAAAAACACAGAAATGTAAAACTTCTACTTTGTCAGAGGCACAGTCAGCGTAGTTTATTTGTTATGCAGTCTATGTCACAGCGTCACACGGCGACATATGTGGTCTGAAAAATGGAAGCAAGAAATTGATTGTGTGACAATGGCGACTTTCTCTGGATGTGTCTGTGCATCTGTGTGTGGGTGTCTGTTCTCCCCAGGCCAGCTGGGGTAATATGATTGTGTTTAATGCGCTCCTGACATACCCCTGAGCAAAACACAGCCACCGTGTTATTGACTCGCCTGTTTGGAACAATAAATAATGTAAATCACATTTACCTGCCATTGAAAATATGTGTCGTGTGGGAATTCCTGTCAAGCTGCATTTAATGTCGGCCGTGATGGCTGTGGCTTTATCCAAATATACTTAAATCTTCTTCAATACTTTTTGCTTCTTCTATTATGAATTATATCCCTAAACTTGGATTTTACACATATTAACCCTTCTCTCTTTCATTCAGGTGGTGTGGGCATTGCAGCCACTCAGCTGTGCAAGACAGTGAAGGATGTGACTGTGTTCGGCACTGCATCAGCCAGCAAACATGAGACCATCAGCCAGGGTGGAGTCACGCACACCATCGACTATCGCACCAAGGACTATGTGGAGGAAGTCCGCAAGATCAGTCCAAAAGGTCAGAAAAAGAAGCTGTCTGCAATGATAAAGTGGTCTAAATTTTTGTTTAAGCTGACTTTTTCTGCACAATAAGTTGACTTTTTCAATCTGATTTTATTTCGATTGTTTTAATTTGATTGCTTTTATTTTTTCATTGTTTTCAGATGTCTGAAAAAAATTTAAGTTGTCCTAATGTATGTTATTTATTCTGGTTTTTTTTGTTTGTTTTGTTTTGTTTTTTTAACCCTCCACAATGTGGCACTTTGGTCAACATTGTTATTTGTAAAAAGCCTTATAAATAAAGTTGTATTGTATTGTATAATTTTGTTTCGTCCATAGGGACATGTGGCTGTAAATGAAGGGAGCAGCTATAAGTAAAGGTTGTTGCACTGCGCATGCTGTTCAGTAAAATTGGCTCATAAGGCTAATAGAGCAGATCAATAGATCCCCGTTGGCACAAAGCAATACTGTGTGGCTGCAGACATACAGCTGATGTATTTTCATTGGTTTTCAGCAGAGTTGGTTGCAAACTGACAGCATATTGCTACCAGACAAAGTCATTTATAAAACAGCAACTTGAATGACCAGAAATAAAGCAGCCACAGAGTTTTACGTGGATGGGCTCACTCCTCAGAAATTCACAAGAAGGCTGTTTATCAGCTGAATGAAACAATGTCAAGTTCTTGTTTTGTTTTTTTTTTCACCTACTGCTGTGTTCGCAGGACAGCGTTGTTACTCTGGAGGCTCATTCTCTCGTCCCCTCTTCAGCCTGTCTCGGTTTTTTATATAGAATAGGATGCGGCAGTCAGACATGACAGAGACAGATACGTTGAAAGCAAGAACTGACACTTCAGACAGAATGTATCTAATTAGAAGCCTGGATCAATGTGCAACCCTGCTCACTATCAAATCCCCCTGTCTTCAGCTTCCTGTCAGTTCATCTGCGCCATGGTGAAGACAGAAGCCTGCTGTGAACCTTCTACAATCAATAGAACCAGGGTTCATCTGAGCAAAGAGGGGCAGCCCAATTTAAGAAGCCCCCACTCACACAGAGACACATCCTTAAAGCTGAGCCGTCATGGCTGGACTTTAATAAGCCACACAGAAACCTTCGTAGTATGTTTGCTTTGCATCTGTTCAGGTGTTAGCTTGTTATTCTGAAATCACAACAGCACAGGGACATTCTGCCCCTCTGGCTATAAGTGACAACTATGAAAAAAACTTTAAGCTTGAAGGATCTTGCGCTACTTCGCTCCTCTCCTTCGTTGGCTCCTTTTCGTGTAAACATAGCGACTTGGCTGCACTCGCTACTCCTAGTGAACTCTGGCATGAGAAGACTTGGCAGGCCGCTCCCTCTGAATTCACACTAGTGATAAGTGCCTCCTCCTCTCTCCTCTGCTTCAGGGCTGGACATAATACTGGACCCTCTTGGAGGCTCAGACACTCATAAGGCCTACAACCTGCTGAAGCCGATGGGCAAACTTATTACCTATGGTAAGTACAGCCACAAAGACGATACCGGAATAAGAATAAATAACTTTAAGCATAAAATTAAGCTCATATTGAGTTTATACATGTTGAAGCACTTCTTTTGGAAGAATACTTTTCAGTATTCTTTAGCTTTAAACCTATCAGAAAATATCCATCCATCCATTTTCTCATCCGCTGAGTCCAATTCAGGGTTGCTGGAAGCTGGAGCCTGTCCCAGCAATCATTGGGCGAGAGGCAGGGTACACCCTGGACAGGTCACCAGGCCAGCACACAACCATTCACGCTCACATTCTATCAGAAAATATAATGCATACAATTATTTTTGAAGTGCTGCACAATATGGTGAGAGACACATGATCCTAAAAACGCCTACCAGACAAGCATTCCTTTCTGAAACACATTAGCTACATGTTAACATTTATCAGACAAATGTTTGTCATATTTTCATGTTGCACCAAGTGACTGCAAAATATTACATTTATCATTTCTCAGTAGCGACTTACAGATAATTATTTTGAGCTACCACAAGATTGTTGAGAAGCCTGCAGCTGCATAGAATAGGCGTCATGCAATAGTTGCGAGTTTCACTCTTGCTATAGAGTAAAACTGCTTCTGGGTGGGCAGAGTGGCCTCTCTGTAGAGGCCCATGTCCTCAGTGTGCTGTATATTGTCCGTGGGAAGCCCTTTACTCTCTCCATTGCAACAACAATCTGGATACATTCAGTGGGCGGGGCCGGCATCCGTGGAGAACAGGGCCTTGCCTTTGCGTGTTGCTCAGAAGCCTACAGCCCAGCATGGTGCCCTCCACCCTCACCCTTTCACCCTCTCTCCAGTCCCACTGTGCTGCTGGCTTCTTCTCTTCCAGCTTATCAGAAGTAGGCACGGTGAAACAATGGCTGTTCTATCCACACGAAACCTGGAATGTGTCTGAACATAGCAGGCCGGGTCTCTCTGTTCTCTCTGAGCTTGCTTTGTGTCCCCTGTTTCCCCTGAGAGAGACTGGGATCGACAGCTATGTGAACACAGGAGATGGGGGGATTGGGGGGGGATGTGGTGACAGTGACGGCTGATGTGCTAAAAAGGTTTTTTAGCTGGAAGAATAGGTGAGAGTGTGTGACTACAGGGAGGCAGGCGTGGGACAAAGAACAAGAGGTGCTTCGCGCATCTTCATGTTGACATGTAACTTTTTTTTTCTTTTTTTTTTAAATAAACATGTAGGTTGACTTGAACACTGATCTAACATCTATAATCTTTTATTTTTAATCTTCCTTCCTATCAGGTGCAGCTAACATGCTGGCAGGCCAAAGGAAGAACCTGCTGGCCGTGGCCAAGAACTGGTACCACCAGTTCTCCATCCACACACTCAGCCTGATCCAGGGGAACAAGTCTGTGTGCGGCTTTCACCTAGGTTACCTGGACGGAGAGACGGAGCTCATCACCCAGGCCATGAATATCATTCTGGATCTGTACAAGGAGGGCAAAATCAAACCCCGCATTGATTCCACTTGGCATCTTGAGCAGGTTTGTGTCAGCCTGTTTTCCCATTTTCACATGAAGAATTATCATTTGTCTCATGCAGAGGCACCAGATCCCTTACAGAAGAAGATGTTAATTTTAGCATATTTTACATACAATGTCAACCCATTTCTTTTTAACTGTGATAACAACAGAAAACAGGTGTGGGTGTGTTAAGCCTTGTTCTGGTTCTGACTGGTTGTTTTCACCTGGGTATGGATCTAAATAACACATTGCGAGATATCAATCTTTTTTAATTTTCATTTTCCATTTCCACAAGCTATTGCTTCCTGAACTCATTTGGTGTAAGTATTTTTATATGATTTGTCATGCATAGCACACATGTAGCCTAATAATGTAAAGAGAAAAAAATGGACTTATTAATGGTGACTTTTTAGTTGTTTATTTTCTGGAAAATGGTCTTAAACGTTAATATGTTGCCCTGCATGTATGCGGAATTGGCAGCCCTTCAAATGTTTTCTCTAACATCAAATTAAGCCTGATCAGAGGTGGAAACGGACGGTCTTCCTTGGTCTTTGTCAGTACAGGACATTTGAAATTGGCATGAGCACTAACCACTCTGCCTGTGGGTTCATAGGACTTTAACAATAAACAGAAAGCTTTTTATGTCCATCTGCTTTATGTCTGCTTTTGCCAGATGTCTTAAACTGGACAAGAATAACTAAAAAAAAAGTGATGCAGAGATTCATGACTAATGCGAAAGCGAGACAAGGGTGTAAAGTGGGTCATTCAATGTGCTTAGCAGTTAAATTAATACGGTTAATAGACTGTACTTATAAAGTGCTTTAGTCATATGTTCACAACTCTAATTGCTTTTACACTACATGTCACATTTACCCATACACTTCTATTGTGATATACTAAGTGCTTTTCATCTGTTACGCACGTTAATATGCCGATGGACACATCAGGAGAAAATGTGGGGTTCTGTGTCTTGCACATGAACACCTCAGCATAAAGTCAGGGGAGGCTTGGAATCAATCCCCTGACTTTCCAGTTGGCAGATGACTGTTCATCCTCCTGAGCTGCAAATGTACTAAAAGTCAGTATTTGGGGGTTTTTTTTCCTTACAATAAGTATGACTAAATCCATTACTTTGCATCTTTCCTTGATTGACCGGATGATTCATTGTTACTCAGGTGCATTCACACCTAAATTATGTTAAACTTTACGTCTACCATGGTTACAACCCACTCACCCGGAGTACGTAGTAATTGCCAGGTGTGTTTGTGTCTGTGTTTGTTTGGTGGTGGGATTTGCAGCAGCTGGGCGTGGCCCTGAGGCTCAACAAGCGCGCGTGTCCACAAGATGCGCTGTGTCTCTTGCAGCATAACTCACTCAGGCCGACAGACTCAGATTGTTACTGACAAAATAAACAGATATGAATAAAGCGACTGTAAAAAACACGGATAGAAAGGGAGCATCAGAGGCTGACATCCCCTGTTGTCAGAGTCAGTGCCGGTCAGTATTTTGGCCGTGTGACTGTGGCCAGAGAGAAGTACCCGCTGCCTTGCTCCACCATCTGATGCTCTTTCTCTGCCTCTCCATCTGTCTGCTCTTTATATCAGATTCTTTCTTTTTTTTGCCCTCTTTAGGTTATTGAGTCCCTCTCTGTGTCTCTATCTTGCTTTATTTTCTCCTGCTCCCTCCTTACAGTGTATCGTCTTTGCTCTTTCTCTCTTGTTGCTATGGTGACATCCTTCAGTGAGCGTGTGCTTCTGTCTCAGGGAGGGGCCCTGATGTATGAGAAAGAAACATGGAAGGAGTCTGGAGATGAAGAGGAGGTGTATGTCAGTCTGTCTTTTGAGTTTATGGTGTAAAGTTTAAGGGTTGATGTCGTCAAACGCTGATGCATCTGCTTGTGGAGCTATCAAGATGAAAGAGCTCCTAGGGAGGAGTGGATCGATTATTATGACCTGAGAACAAATGCCACGCCCTGACCCCATTCATCATAACCCTTCCCCCTTCTTTCAGTTTAGTTGTTGCTCATAAAATCAATAAACCTACTTGAGTAATGTTTGGAAAATTAACATGACTGTTTGCTCCTGTAAAATTTATCTTCTATATCTGTGCAGATACGCAAGAGGATAATGGTGGTCATGGCGGTAGCCACAAAAAGAACAATTCTCTCTAAGATGCCTGGGAGTCGGGAAGGTTGTCAGATCTTAGAGAGTGGAGGGTGGATGTGGGTGGAGTTGACAAAAGAGCGTCAGCCACTCTCACTTTGACTTTCATTCACACTGAAGATGATTCTTATAATTCCTGGACTCACCCCTCCCTTGCTTCCAGTGCCCGCTCTTCATCTGAGGGATACCAGTTGCTCCCTCCGCCCCCTCCTCTTCACCCTCCCTCCACTTCGAACTCCCACACTCCCCCCTTTCCCATGTGTCTGAGTCGTCAGAGCCACGTTTCAGCCAGGCTTTATGTTGCTAGGAGATGGCCCTGTTGCCTTGGCATTGGTCGTTAGGTGGTCTGCCTGCCTCACACTAATAGGGGGATTGAAGGGAAGGAGGAGAGGGGATGTGATGGCGACTGGAACAGACAGTGGACAGAGCTCAGTGGTCAAGAGGAGGGTGGGGCAGATCTTGGCTGGGATCCTCCACTCATCATTATGATGGAGGCACTTGGTTGATCCATTACTGTGTAGGGGTTTGGGGAGGGGGGCGGTTATCATTATAACAAATCCTATTCCCTAAAATGATACATTTGGCTGGAATTTCTCAAGGAAACGTTGAGTTTATACAGAAATCTTCTGTGAAAAATACAAGATTCTTAATATTTTAACATTCTTACTCAATAAATACCATATTTTTTGTGGAGGCTCACTTAAATAGATATGATCACATTTTCCAGCCTTTAAAGGCACATCTACAGCCTGTTGATCATTGTTCCCGTGCTTTGCTAGCAGTTGGCATATCACTCATTATCAGGCTGTTTGGGAAGTCTTTCCTTTACAATATAAGGATTTTCATTCTTTACTCAGTGACATCTCCATGAACCCCATTTGCATGACACCCAACAAGTATAGAGTTTGGTGGTATAAGCGAAGAGTGAGGAACTGCCTCTCATCCCATTTACTAGATGTTGTATCGAGTTGATTGCAACCCTTCTGCAGAATCAGTAGGATTCCTCCAGATCCTTGTTGTGTCAGAGGCACTAAAAAAGTCATTCTCCACTCCACAAAGGAGCCACAAAAAACAATGGCAGGTTGGAGAAAGCTAGTCAGTTTTCAACCATAAAACACCCTGTGCAGACTCCTGATTACATATTACATCTATGCATCAAATCAACCAACAGATTCAGGCATGAAGTCAAAGGATTTTAACTTTGAATCTGGAATATCCAAAGTTATTCAAAATTAATCTGGAAAAAAACAGTGTTGTAAAACAAATGAAATACTTGGAAATAAACTGCATGTTGTTTGGGAAAAGAAGGTGGGAAAGCTTTATCACAGAAATATGTGATTTCACCCAACTGAACAAGACTTGTGACAGCCATGTTGTCAGATGCAAAGGAGAAATAATGCTTTGTTTCAATCAAAAGGTGAGTGTGTGTTCTGCACCAATCAGAGCATTAAAGACTGTACACATATTCCAGTGTAAAGAGTGTATTAATGCTGCTATAAATGCAGCTACTGCATGTAACACAGAACCTGTGCTCCACTCTATCATTCAGCTTCCACAAAGTCTCGAACATTATCTCTAACATCTGCTGCATTCCTGTCCTTAACTTAAAATGCACATTTTAATGTCGATGTGTTAGACTTTTAGATGATTCACATTTTTGGCAGTGCTTGAACACTGAAAAAAAAAATGATGGAGGTAGAAACAAGATTTATGTCTCATCTGCTGGCTTTGTGTGTTTTTCCCTCTGTTTGTTTCGTGATCTTTTACCACGTTTTACTCGCTGCGTACTGCAACAACAATTTCATTTCCCCTGAAAGATTAATAAATCTTCTTCTATATAAATATAATATCTTGTATACTGCTTATTAAGATGATATTTGAAGACAAGCCTGGAAGATTTGTTTCTCAGCTGTGGTATTTAAAGGCAAGATTACAGGCGCAGAATAGAGTGAAACAGATATTACTGTGGAAATATTTTTTCGGTGAGGAAGCTGGCGTCTGCTCCTTACCCTCAATAGCTGTTTCTCGCTGACAAATTCCTTGAAAACAGCTTCCTTACATTTACGCTCCCACCTTGCCTTCTGTGATTGTCTTTTTCTGTCTCTCCTCCAGGTTGGCGATGCCATGAGAAAGATGCAGGAGAGGAACAACATCGGCAAAGTGATCCTCACCACAGAGCCAATGCCCGAGGAAGAGAAGAAGGAGGAGGCCAAGAAGGAGGACAAGAAAGAGGACAAGAAGAAGGAGGACAAGAAGAAGGATGACAAGAAGAAGGACGATGGCAAGAAGGAGGAGAAGAAGGATGACAAGAAGAAAGAGGAGGCTAAGAAGGAGGAGAAGAAGGAGGAGGAGAAGAAGGAAGAGGCAAAGAAAGAGGAGAAGTGAGAGGAAGGGATGGAAAGTCAAGCAGACCAGCAGGGAGTTCATGTGTTGGGGGTGAGTGTGGGGGTGGGGTGTTAGCGAAGATGACAAGCAGTTGGGATAGATTAGAAAACGATCACACCATTCTCAGTCTTTCACCTCGAGCCCCACAGTGATTACTCGGGCCTGGCTCGTCTCACCTCCCTCTGCCCCCCCCCCCCTCTGTTTCTTGCATTTATCTAAACGAAATTTTACTCTTGCAAACTCCTTACACCAGCTCCATAGCTCCCATGTCATCTCCCACCCTTTTTCTGAGTATTAAACATTTTTTTTCCTGCTGGGAATCATAGAAACAAGAGAGCAGTGGAGGATGGTGGGTACGGCCCAGGCCTGGGGCAAATCACTGTCTCCTTGACAACCTTAATCCCCGCTCGCACTTTGGCTTCACCCTCGACCCCCGTGCCCCTCTGCACCTCAACTCCTGCTGTGTTAAATTGTTCTGCTCTGACTTCCACCTGCCACCTCCACTTCCCCCCTCACTGTGCTGAGTCCCCCACCCTTCCCTCATCCTTGTCCCCGCTATACACACATCCCACACCATCACCACCACCCAACGCACCCACGAGCTGGACCCACAGACAGGCAAAAACACAGGCAGCGAAACAAGAACCACGCCCACTCACACGTTGCTCTCTCTCAGTGTCCAGCTCTTAGTTATGTCAGTAAGGATGAGTCAGAGTTGCCTCTGATTGGCTGATGCACCTCACCTCCCCAGGAGATATTCCCACTGTGGATTTGATGGTGCTGGTGCTACAGGCCACAACAATGGTTATCTGGTCCACTAGAAAGCGTGCATTTTCACCTCATTTCGGTGAAGTTCATACAGCGTCTGCAGTTTAGCACTCGCCTGAATATGAATTTGCCACATAATGAGCCTTTCTGTGCCGCGTTGAATAGGCCGGCAAAAATCGTCGCTCAGCTTCCTTCTCCTTAGTTACAGATTTTCTAGCTGACCAACTGTTGGCAAGAAGTGCACAGTGCCAATTAAAGGAGAATTTGTTTCTGTTCAAACAAGCAACAAACACACACACAAACACACACGCGCTGAATGTGATGAAAGAGGGACTTTCATGCCACGACAGTGAAGTATCCAAAGTGAGCAAGTTAAGAAGGTGAATACGAGTTCCTAATGTTGTTTCTCCCTGGTCCTCCATGACATTCCTCTCCTTTCATAGCGACCACTCGCCTGTCGATCACCCTGACCAGAGAATTCAGAGAGAATTCAGCTGGAGCTGGTGTCCATACTTCGCTTCCTCACTCCACTTTTTCTCTCTCTCTCTCTCCCTCACTCCTCTTTCTGTTTCCCTCCCTCCTCTTTCTGTTTCCCTCTCTATGGTCGGCATAGCAACAGGCGTCAGGCTTGTCAGAGATGGCACTGTGGTCTGTTTCTCTGACTCCCTCTTGCTGCGTCTCTTTTCTGCTCTCCTAACTCTCTATTTGGCAACAGTCAGTACTTCAACAGGTGGAGAATGTATTAAGAATCTCAAATTAAAAAGAGGTGATAAAGTTTTGCAGATCATTCGCTTTGCTCTGGAACACTTTTAACATTTATTTTAACATCGACAATGTGTGCAGTGAGCAGTATTACGGCAAACGCGGTGCACTGATTCCCCTTTTGGACTTTGTGAATCATTCTGTTTTCTGAGAAGGGTCTAAATTTAATATCAGCTTTAAACATTAGGCGAACCCGTCTGCCTCAATGCCTGTCTCTGGGTCCGGTTTCACTGTTGAGACTCAGATGGTGACTAGTGACTTTGTAAAAAAAAAAAGAAAAGTTTCCAAAAAAAAAAAAAAAGAAAAAGAAAAAATGTTGTGTTAGCATGAGTGGCCTCCCTCATGTGCTGTGTGTGGTGTGCCATTGTGTGTGAAGACGTGTGTGTCCTCAGGTCGTTTGTCAGGTTTTAAAAGCACCCACCCCACCTGCCCCCGCCACATTTCTACCTTACACTATTCAGCTACAGTACGATGTAGCTCCAAACTCACCCTTCCTCCTCTATCTTCCTCCTGTCTGACAAGAGGCCAGTGTTATGAGGACAGTTGGTATTAGTATTTTGCACTCTGCTCGCTGATATTAATGCACTTGCAAGCATGGCAGTCGCACTCCAGTCCCTTACAGGCTTTGATTTTACTCCATGTTTGCAGCCTGTTTCCCATCATCCAGTCCCAGTGTATCAGCTGAAGCAGCACAGGTGGCACACACTCATTTTCAGCTTGCCAGTCCCTGCTCGGGCCAACTTCTCTTGGGTGGCTAAAATCAAAGCTTTCATCCATCCTTTACTGTGGGAAGTAAAATGTGGAGTGGGGTGATGTGGTCTGGAGTGCGGCCGCCACGCTGGTGTGGGGAGTGATTGTGTCCTGTCAGCCTCTGGTTAGTGTTCTGTTCTAATCTGCTGGGCTCCCTTTGTGAACCTGTGGACGGTGCTTCTGTTCTGAGTGCCATGTGAGACACAAATGCTTCAGTGGAAAAAAAAGAAAAAGAAGAAAAATGTTTTACTTACTATGTTATTTTGATTTACCTTTATATTTTCACTTGTTTTGTTTTTTGTTTTGTTTTGTTTTATCCAAGGGTTTAAAGTTCAAAGCTCATACAGTAGTCTTTATGTGGGGACCTGCCAACCTGCACTCCTTTTAAATGTGATGAAGTTTTTCTGTTGGTTCAAACCATGTGTGCCAAATTGTATGTATATTCCTCTGTCAATGCTTTGAATATTAACAGTGCATAAAAAATATATAAAGACAATTCTGCTTTTGGATGCTTTTCCGTCAACCTTGAAGAGGAAAGAGAATGCAAATGAGTCGACACAGTGTTATCAGTTCCCTATCCCAAATGCTCATGGATGCAGGCAGTTTTTTTCTTGCAGTTTACAAAAAGGTTTCAGTTTTTGATGGGTTGCAGACCTGCATTGTGTCTCTCTCCTTGCACACAGTTTACCTCGAATCTGAGGCCCCTCTTATGTATTCATCATTTTCACTGCGTTTTACCTGCTTTCCCATAATTACAACCTCATTCGGTTGATCAATCTTATGTGTATACAACTAGTAAAAAGAAAAATGCATTTAGGACTCAAAACTCCACCATACAGTGGATACATTGACAACAATCTGCAATTTCACTCCAGTTCCAAAGCTTCATGGTATTCCTTTTTGTGTATGTTTCTTTCTATATGTTTGCGAATGGTCCATATAACAAGTGAGGCAACAGATGTTCTCACACTGATGTGCAGGGATGCCAACACTGTAACACAGCTGAACAAAACCCCAGCTTATTGGATGATCATAGCTCAGCTCAGACCTGCCCCAGACGCAACATTTCCGCTTTACAGCTGGTCTCAGTTCACTTAAGGATTGCTGGTCGTTTTTCTTTTCCCTGTGCTGCATCTGCAGAGCCTCTTGGCGAGAGCAGCGGTCTAGCAGCCAGCCAAATCTGCTCTCCATATCAGCCCCCTCTTCCCCCTTCCCTCTGCACACGCATTCATAGAAAATAAAACACTACTTTGACATCTGGAATTTGCAATTGCATGCATTCATCTGCATGTGGAAAACAGATTAGAAGCTTTGGTTTTTTTTCCTCCTTCTCCTCCTTCGTTCAGCGTTTTCCCTTGGTTCCTTTGAGCTAATGCCTTTGAGATGAACTCAATCAGAGGGGCGGGGGCTTTATGTCTGGGGTTGGGGTCCAAGTGGATGTGTTGGTTAAACTGACACCCACCCCTTCCTACTTTGGCTTGCTGTCTGAAAGCTTTTCCACCATGGTGAAGCCATTGTCATCTTGGAATGGTTTCCCAGTTATTCCAGACATTTATGCAAGAGCAACTCAGAGATGCACAAGAGAAAATAAGGTTATTTTCTTTGCAATTTCGGATTCAGTAGCATTAATTAGTGCTCCGAGTTTTAGGTCAGAAAAACACAGTAGGTGTAGTATCTTCATTAGCTTCTCCTCTGTCTGTCTGGGCGCGTTGCTGAAGTCCCTCACACACACCCAGTGTTATGTTTTCAGTTTGTTTTTATATGATTTCTCAGGTCATTCCAAATAGTTTTCCTCATATAAGAGACCATTTAACTTTGCAATTACAAACACACACACACATACACACTGGTTCCACTGAGTTCGATGTGCAAGCTTTCTCTCTCATTTTCTTTTACTTCATCCACGTTTAATGTAAAGGGGGGAGGGATCTGTCAAACGTTGTCTCCCACTTCAACGACACACATTTCATGTCACACTGAGAACCCAAATAATCACATCAGCCTGCAGCTGTTGTTTCCTTAGCAATCACTTTTAATGTGAAGTAATGCAGAAGCATTGCAGATGATGCAAGGGAAGCAAAACCTGCTACAGTGTCATGCACAGTACTAGACTGCATGCTTAATCAAACAGAAATAAGGCATGTGTGTGTGTTTAGCTCTGTTAGTTTCATATTAGTGGTGTGAGGGTGAATCCTGGTCCACCACCCCATGTGCAGACCAAGTCCCTGCTGTTGCCTTCAGCATAGGCACTCCCGTCACCTGCTGGTACATCTATGAGACATCTTAGCTGATCTCTGGGAAAGCTTCGGAATCTTGCTTCACATCCGTCCCGCTCCACACTTCCTGATAGACTTCTGTCACCAGTTCTGGGATTTTTCTACAAGGCGTATCCAACAGGTTGATTTCTACATCTCCTTCGATTGATCTGTCCTTGTGTTGACTATTTTTTTCCTGATTACAAACATACTTCTCGTCTCGACTTTGTTTTTTAAACCCTTTGAATTGATGCTGCTTCTGTGCTTGACTCTGGGTTTACTGCGTGATGCCATGTTGTCCACATGGCCTTTAGAGCTTGTAACGCTTCAGTGTGTAATGTTACCATATGCCTTACATGTTTTCCAGGACTAATAAAAAAGCATAACAAAAAAATTCGGGAAATGCACTCTTTTATTTCTGTACCTGTTTGAAACCAAGAAGAAGCCAACCGATTTGTGCAACTTGATTTATTTACTGTCCAATATTTTACCAATAACTACCTGTTTTTACAGCACTGGATCATACAGAATGATAGAAAAGATTTATCCATACAGTAATGGCACAAAATATTTTGTTTAAACTGAAATGTAGAAAAATATTTAGGAATGCTGTATAAAATACTGAAGAGACTGATGCTGGACGTATAAATGCATTTTGAACTGGAATTATTTTTTATCAAAAAAGGAACGATAAGGCATGTTGAGATTGTTCTAATGTACTGTGTCAGAACTGATATTAGCTCCATCTTCTTGTGCAAATGAATAATCCACCATCATAGGCTGTCTATGACACATAAAATGAACTTTATACAAGTCTCTAGTGCAAACAGCAGAAAACCAAAAGATATAAAAAAAGACATAACATTTTTTTCTCTGTAATGCATCATTTGTGAGATTTGGCTGATGTCTCCTCAATCCCGTGGCCAGTCAACACTGCAGACAAGCGCGTCAGGTACGTGGAGTCAGGGTAACCTTTCCTGAAAGAAAAAGAAAAAGAATCAGCTCAGATCCCTGGACTAATATTTGTGACCTTTAATTCTGCAGCCTGGCATGACATTCAGCCTGGGTTCGCTCACCTTGCTTTGCCTCCCTGCAAGCTGGTCTTGTGTGGAATGCTGTCCCAGGTGACCCTGGCCTCTGTGTCTTTGCCCGTCACTGTGAAGGTGAGTCCCTGCTTGAAGGCTTTCTCCAGCCTGGGCAGCAGCTTCTTTGCGGTTTCGCATTCAGGAAGGTACGCCTCAAATACTCCTCCTTTAAACGGTTTTCCAGGAGATGGATGGCCCTCCTGATTAAAGAGAAAATAGTCAAAAAGAAAGCTTTTAGACATAATCAAGAAACTTAAAGCACTGTCATGCTGCTCCTGCATGTTTTAGTTGATCGCTGGTACAACACACATGATTCTAATGGAAAGGTTCTCCAACAACTTGTTGTCATCTTCTGCACCTGCCTGGTAAGGAGCCATTGATTTGGGTCAGATGTGTTGCAGAGGGGAAACACTAAAACCTGCAGGATGGTAGCTCTCGATGACCGGAGTTGGTGACCCCTGTACTAGAGCTAGCATGGATGTATTAGTACCTCCGCATGACGGCATGCAGGGCCACAACTTGGAAATGCAGTTTTACTTTTGACATTAAACACGCCTGTGTCGTTCGGTGTTTGCAGATCTCTGTGCACAAGAAAATGTAAAAACTAAAACTTTTGCATGTGCAGCCCTTTGAAGTAGCGTGTGTCTCACTCCTGTTTTGCTAAATCAATCTTGACATCATATAGGAGTTAATTGCAAATTCGGTTTTAAAAACTGCATTTACAACAAAACATTAGTTACAGAGAATTCATTTGCTTTTCCATGATTGTGTGCAGTAAAGGTCACACACGGTCTATAGCGGTTAATACAAAAGGAAACTAAGCAACAGATGCCACCAGAGCAGCCATTTGTCTCTCACTGGCTGTCGCTTCAGGCATCAATCCTTCAGCTCCCATTATGATAGCAACAAAAACTGACATACATTTAGCCTTTTTCATAGATGGACAGCATAAAAAACAAGCATCAAGTGCAGAAAAATGATGTAGACATCACATAGTGACATATGGTAAAAATACAGACAAAAGTAAAGTAAAAGTGACACATTAAAAATGTTTGGCATTTAGTCATTCCTGTATACTGTCCATAGCACTATCGCCGGTGCTGTACCCCCCCCTCCCTCTCCGGTGTGCTGTTATGCAGTATAATTGGGAGGAAAGATGTACCGAGTCTGTCAGCAGAGAGTTTCAGTGACAGCAGCCGGTAGCCGCCGAACATGTTTGCCATATTTTTGCTGTAGTTTATTCTTGCCATTGTTTGTATTTTTCGCAATCATACACAATTATATTACTGGCAATAGTTTTGTAAATACGGGAAGAAAGGGGATGTCCCAGGAACAGGAAAGTTTTGTGGACATAAGTGAAGAAAAGACTGGAGGATTGTTGCCACCTCAAGCACGGGACAAAATACACTTCATTGGATTTTTACATCCAGCTTAATAAGAATCATGTATTTTTAGTCTCAAAGTACTTTGTTGTTGCTTTTATTAATACTTGACTGTTTTTTTTGTTTTTAATATGTTTTCTGTAACATTCATTACTTTTCTTATATCTATACTGTTGAATATATTTATAGAAACACCTTTCTTGCTTATCTAATTTTTTAAATATAAATTTTCATGTTTTTAGAGATTCTTTCGATGAGAATTATTCACCTGCAAGGAGTAAAGGCATGGGACCTTCACCTGGACAAGAGCTGCTTTACTGACTACTGCAGCTAAAAAAACAAAAGACCTGAACATGGACAAATATGACAACCTGTAACACGAACACTGAAAGCTCCGGAGCCAGAACTGCTTGGAGCAGTGTTTGGCAGATTTTAGATGTGTCTCTGCTACAACACGCCTGACCCAAGTGAATGTGTCATTTAGAGGCTCGTGCAGAACTTGCCAACAAGCTGTTGGAGAACCATTTTATTTGAATCAGATGTGTTGGAGCAGGGAATAATCATAAACCTTCAGGACACTGACCCAAGAGGTACGGAGTTGCTAAATCCGGGCCGAGACAAACAAAACAGTTTGGGAAGATGTCTAACAAGTTCAATTTCCATTTTTTAATCTAAAAAAAATTCTTCCTGTACATCTCATTTGTTGAGAGAAAAATGATAACAGTTTAAATCTGTGTTCTTATTTTTTTGTTATCGTGTGCTTTTGTAAACATTCATAACATGTAATAATGACAAATGCAGATTTTGAAAGTTTAATTTGTTCTGGTAAAAAATGCAATATTATTTGCATATTGAATATTTTCTGACACATTTACAGGACAAAAGGCAACAAAGCCCAGGCGGCCTGTCATAATCACATAACTTAAAGGGTTATGGGAGCACTCTGGTAGATAAAGAGAAAGACCTGAATGAGATATAAAACTGTCAGCGAGGATAAGTTTTAAGTAAGCCACTCACCCCTTGGATACCATCAGGAATGCGGTAAGTGATCTTGATAATGCAGTCCTTGCTGTGACCTGGTAAACTGATGCTCAGTCTAGATTTCTTCATTTCGCCCTGGATGCCCCAGGATGTCTGCTCCGTCTCATTACAAACTCTGCACTTGGCATGCACTGTTTCCAGGCACTTTGAGCATATGCTAACCCCACACTTTGTCCTCATCAGTGATGTCCCATTCTTCCCACACACACAGATGTGTATCCAGTCTCCTGGACTGGACCTGGATTCCTCTGGAGTGCTCTGATTTTGCCCTGTGCTGTCTGTCTGGGTAGCACAAATGGGTGTCTCTTTCTCACCACCATCCACAGGACTTAAACTTGTATCATTTCTGTTTCTGTCCACCTCTGTTGTATCTGCAATGGTCACTTTCTCCTTAGTGACATGGTCTTGCTTCACTGATGATTGGCCGATTGATCCATTAACAGCCTGCATCTCACAAAAATCACTTGTGTAAGTTGATTTCCACTCCTGATTCCCACTGGTCCCATCAGCATTGCCTGTTGGGGTCCTTTGCAACGCCTTAAAATTACTGCTGGCTGGCACATTTGTGCTTTGATGTGCATTTATTTGTGAAAAAGAGAAGGGATGTTGCTCAGATTCGCCAGAAAATACCTCCCACAGTGTAGCTACAACTTGAGAGCACATCTTCTGTGGCCCAACAAAATACACTTTGTTCTTCATCATGTGGAACGTAACCTTCTTGAAGCGGCTCTTTACCTCAGAGCAACAAGCCTGTAAGGTTTCATCAGTTGTGTCAGTGATGCCCAGCTCTGATAAACGCAGCTCCTGCACCGAGAAGTCGAACTTAACAGAATCAATCAGCTTCTGTAAGCCGTGCTGGCATGATCTAACTGTGTATGAGTCTGCTCCTCTTAGGATGAGGGTTAGTTCCCGGTCAGTTTCGGACGGGCTCTCAGTCATCTGGACGTCAGAGGTCAGATCCTCTACTCGAGTCCTGTAGGCTTCTTTTATGTAGTACCACATCACCTGGGTAACTGGGATCTCTGCATTATAAATTTCCTCCTTCCTGTCTCTTCCTGTTTGGCTACTGAAGCTAGAAGACCTCTCCCTGGCTTTTACTGAAGACTTGCTGGAATCATCATGGATTTTATGACCAACGACCTGAGCCTTCTGCTGAGGTGTTCCTGAGAAACTATTGGCTCGCCTCAAAGTGGATCCTGACCCAACAGGTGGAGAAGCAGTGTTTCCTGACAAACTGGAATGATTCGTACTATAAGGAGAGGTTGAAATCCTGGGTGGCGCATCCATCATATCTGCACTGAAAGAGGTTTTGGTCTGTATGGCGGCAGACGGAGTCAAAGTAGCTCCAACTTTAAACAGTATGTCCCCTTCTGTGTTTTCGGCTACTGCTCTAGGGACCGTTTCACCAGAAAACCCTGATATTTCTGACAGCACATCATGTCCTAGCATTGGCCCGACCCGTGTAGGTCTGCTGGAGGCTGAGTTTCCTCGTAAGAGGAAGTCAGTCTTCAGATTGCCTAACGGAGCTAGCCCTGAATCTTTAAACCGGGCAGCCAGTTTATACCTTCTGGCTCCTTCGGCTCTGCTTTCATCTTCCTCTGACCTCAGCATTTCATCTGTCCTTTCATACAAAGATCGTACAGAAGAGGGCGTTCTGACGGGGTCTCCTTCCTCGTCAGCATGAGATGACGATGAGCCAAAATCGTATGAAGGATATCTAACAAGACTGGCTACATCATCCCTTTTATTTTTCACTTCATTGTAGTCCAAGAGAAGAGAGTGTTTGGCCTCTGATACGTCACTTCTGCTCCCGATAAGGTAAATATTTAGCTCATCTTCATTCAGAAGAAGCTTTGGAAATCTCAAACTTAAATTCTCCATCGCCCTTTGCAATCCTCCTCTGGGAGACAGGCTAACTTTTAGGAGCTGGCCCCGACAAATCTTGCTCTCATTCTCCTGGTAAAGCTGACTTATTGCCTTTCTAGCTCGTTTCAAACGCTCCTGCCCTCGTCTATCCTCCATCCCCGCTGTTTCTGCAGCTTGGAGAAACAAAGTAGTCAAGCCCTGATTGGTCTCATCTATCACCTCAACACCATACTGACTGAGGATACGCTGGTATTCCTTTTGGCAGCATTTCTGCAGATACTGGAACAAGTCTGCATCCAGAATGAGAGAAAGGTCTTCTACAGACGTGGCAGGAGGAGGCAGAGCTGTGTTGTGCTCCCAGCTGTAATTACCAGGAGTCAAATCTCTGCTTGAACTTGAACTGTATTCATCCAAGAGCATGCCATTGTTGTTTTTTTCTTTTTGTTTGTTAGTTTTTCTGCTCTGATCATCAGATTTTTGCTTATGAGGCTTCTGAGAAGTCCAGGAACCACTTGGGGTAGCTCGAGCTGACTCTTTATTATCTGATGACTCAGCACCTCCAGGGTGGCCAAGTAATTGAGCCAAGACAGCCAGTACTTTGGAGTAGGAGCCCGACAACATACAGCGTTCTTCAGTATCAGCGTATCTTATTTGGACATCACGCTGGCTTGCTAAAGCCGCGATTCCACCAGGAAGCCGGCTGTAGTCAACAGTTGCCGATAAATTCAAGATGATCTAAGACAATATTAAAAAAAAGGAGACAACACTTACAAATGTTACTAGATTCAAATAATATTGACACATTTTGCTAAATTGGAGCAAATTTTACCTTGTCTGGGTCCAAGCTTTCAAGATGCTCCGATGCAGTGAGTGTATACTTCTTTCCATCCACCTCCAGAAGGTGACAGCCACGTTGAATAACTCTCTGTGCCACTGTGTGAGAGGGGTCGTTGGAGGGAAATCAATCACAATCTGTGAAGCATCCTGACTAAGCATTTCCGCCATTGGCCAGTCCACTGACTTGCATGCCAGTGTTTCAGCTCTGTGTAAATTACTAATGACAGCAGATATAGTGCAATACTTTACTAAAACAAAGTGAATGGATGCATTTAAAACTGGGATTTAAGGGATGTGTGTCATAAAGCACTTTGCATTGTACTGTGAGACTTGCTGCAATAACATTATTATAATAATATAGTAAATAAGTACTTTTGTACCAGCTCTCACATGCCTACAACCCAAAGATGTGAGCACAGACTGACCCCACTGACCTGTGCTGTCCTCGAACTTGATGAGGGCAGAGAGGGGCGTTGCCTTGACGATGGTGACAGAGTCTATTTCCCCTCCTCCATTTCTGGGTCTGAGGAAGTGGATGAATAACTTGTCTCTCAGTCGGTTATCTTCCATGTCTGTGGGCAGACCGCTCACCCTGACAGTCCTGCCCGACTCTGCCATCTGCTGGAGGAAACACAGAAGGGAGGAACTCTAAGTGGCTGCAAAGACAGACAAAAGCTGAAGGATTGTGCAGAGATGAACATAAAAATCAGCACAATGGTGATTAAACAAAATATAGCACCATTAGATGAAAGCTTAGCGGGAAACCATACATGGACCCCACTCTTGCACAATGAAAGAAAGGCATATTTGATCATCTAACACCCTCTATTGGGGGTTACCAGGACACGACACCATCAGCTTCAGATCATTTCAGATATAAACATTAATAAACTTTCCACTGAAATTTTAATGAAATAATCTTTAAAGAATTAAAGTTCTGTTGTGTCATACCCTTAATAAATCAGATATTTAAAACAACAGGGTGGGTCAACGGAGGGTTACCTTATAAGATAAGTTATCTGACATATCTGCTGCATTTTTAAAGAAATTACACTTCTTCATTGTACTTTGGTGCGATCTGATATCATTATATATCGAGAAACTCTATACATTGATAGATTATTGGACACAGCTCAACATCTTCCTCCTTCAAACCGATCAACTTCTTTATAGCTCTTTTGAAAACAAATATTTCTTTTTAACTTGTTGCTTTTCATGCACGTCAGAGATATTTCTGCTTATTCTAGCGACTGAGGTTGATTTTTCAGGACAAATTTAATGCCCAGCTGCAAAGGAAGGAAGTGTTTACAGCTATACGGGTTGAGTGTGTATCTGAACGCGAGAGGGAAAGGCACATTGCAGCGTCGAGTTTCAAGGAAGTGAATAAATCAGACACGTCTCAACCGAACTAGATTATCTCACAAGTGTCGGTTGTATTACATTGTGTTGTGAAGAGGCTTTGATTTCTTTAAAATGTCATCATTACTGACCTTAAAATGGTTTCGCGATGGTTTCTCTTTAGTCTATCTTTCAAAGATCGTCACTGTACATGAAGATGAGGAAAGTGAAACTAACTACATGATCTTTATTGCTGCGCCAGGGGGCGACAAACTGTGCTTTTGGCTGCACGTAACACTTACAGACTGTAAAATGGTCACACTGTTCATGTACAAGTGAGCTACATTTCTTAGCTGGGAATATGTTGCTTCTCAAGCTTAGTAATTAAAATTTCCAGGATTTTGTAGCTTATGTAAAGCAGAGCCGTTTCTCGGATGTCTGCCATGCCTAAGTGCATTTCAGAAAAGTGTAATGATACTGGTGATATCAGTCCTACTAGATGTTGAAAATATGAACATTTGTGTGTATGGTAGTAAAACAATCATTGTTACACTATTCAAGGTCCCACTACTTGTTCTAAAGAGAAGGACATCCGGAAAAAAGACATAATAACACCAGACCATATTGATCTTTTTTTATTTGTTTTGCTTTGTTTGTTTCTCTGATTTTTGCTTTTGCATTGATTAATTTATTTAATTTTTTAGTAGTACATTGTGGTTTTTTTCCACTCTCGTTTTAATTCCTTTTCAGCAATCATATGCCTATATCTAGCAGTTTAGACATTCAATGCGAGCTAGTGGTCACCTTTGTTAACTTTATGTGTTCTTTGGTTTAATCTCACAAGTTCATGTATTTTTATATTTTATATTGGGTTATTATGTTAGTCCTTAGTTTCCCCTTTTGCATGTCTTTTCATTAAACAGTGTACACATGTTTAGGGTAAAGCTGAACCCATCTGACTACTTTGGCCTTGTAGATGATAAGTAAGGCTTTGCCATAAAAATGGATTTAAATTCAATCCTGGACTCCTCTGACAACCAGAAGAGCTGTGTGATTTTATCAGTTAGGTGGAGAGTAACTCCAACTAAATTTTGGTGATGGGGAACACTAAAGAGATACTAAAATTGAACACTAAGAAAAACCATGCCGTAACAGAAACCATAGAAACAAGCAGTATTGCTGTGTTGTATAGACTGTGAAACAACCCCGGCCACCACCGTAGAAGAAGAAGACGTCTACGTTTCCTCCAATCAGAGGCCTCAGAGGCAAAGTTACGACATGCAGTGCGCAGGCGCTTTGAAGCGGTTACTTCATGTGTTTTACGTCGTGCTGAACGGTGGAGGTCACAGACATCCGAGCAAACTGAGGTGAGTTAATGTGTTGTAGCGTTTGAAATCTGAAAATAAAACAACTCACTAGCTTAGCATTAGTATAACAGTCGTTACACACTGAGATAGAGATGCTATCATGTTTCACTTTTTAAACTGTGGCAACACGAACTGAGGAAGGCGCACACGAGCAGCCACTTTACATGTCTATCAGCGGAGGCTAGCATACTTACTTTCACCTGGCAAGCCGCTAGGATCATTGACACTGACTTTAATAATGCTGTTTGCATAATAATGGCGTTTTGCGTAATACACTAGTCTGCAGATTCGGCTTTGTTTGCTGGATTTCTTAGATTACGTCTAGCCGGTAAGCTAATGCTAATATTTAGCTAAATTAGCTACAACCTACAGCATTGACATCACTCAAGGCCAAAGCCTATTGTTGCTAAAGGGAAGGGATTTAACTTAAGTTGGCTCTCTGTGATGGAGAATTAGGTTGTTTACACGGCATGGCGTAGGACCAAGGTAGATGGTGTCCATGGAGGGTTTTAAACGTTTACCCTTTCAATGCCTGCAGGTTGCTGTCATGGCCAAATTATTTGAGTCTCTTGGAAAGTTGGGGCTTGCCCTTGCCATCGGTGGAAGTGTGGTGAACTCTGCCCTCTTTAATGGTGAGTACTGGGCAGTTCTACAAAAATGTTCTTCAACACCCACAGATGAGACTGCCTGCAGTACAGATGCATTTGCATTCATTAGTTTATTCTCCTCGTGAAAAAACTTGAAGCCTGCTTTTTGTGATAATCGGCTTTAAACAGACGTCTCAAATGGAGAATGAATACCCTGATTATTTTTTTTTTCTAATCAATTAAGTAGTCTATTATTTTGCCAAACTTTGTGGTATTCTCACCATGCTTCAGTATTGTATTTTTAGGGAGAAATTGATTACCTTCAATAAAATTATTCCTTTTAGTTTGAAAGAGAGAGTTTTAAATTACATGTTAGACTGAATGTCCTCCTCTCTACAGTTGATGCAGGGCACCGGGCTGTAATATTTGACAGGTTTCGTGGGGTTCAAGATGCCGTTGTTGGTGAAGGGACCCACTTTCTTATTCCCTGGGTTCAGAAACCCATCATCTTTGATTGCCGCTCCCGTCCACGCAATGTGCCTGTCATCACCGGTAGCAAAGGTATGCAAACATACAATTAAAAAAATTTTTTAAAAAGTTATGCTCAACCATGTGTGGTCTCTCCAAACTCAGGTTTGGCTTTATTATTTAAACTGTAAAAATAAAATGATTCATTCACACATTTAAGTTTTTGTTGTTTTGTTTTGTTTTTTTTTACTTTTAATGACTGTCTTGTGAAATGCAATATAAATGACTTTTAATCTATTTGTCCTACAGATCTGCAGAATGTAAACATCACACTGCGTATCCTATTCCGACCAGTGACGAATCAGCTGCCACGCATTTTCACCAGTATTGGTGAGGACTATGATGAAAGGGTGCTACCATCCATTACCACAGAGGTCTTAAAGGCTGTAGTGGTAGGTATTGAGCTACACATTATACTAATTTACAAAGTAGAAAATACCTTCTGCAACATAATATAATTCTGGGAATTCAAAAAAGTTTTCTTAATTAAATTTCCACAGGTAAATACATTTTTCTTTTCTTCCTCTCTGTTTCTGCCTTTTGGAAAATGGCCATATGAACTGACTTTAAGTATTGCGTCTCATCCCTACAGGCCAGGTTTGATGCTGGCGAGCTCATCACTCAGAGAGAGCTTGTGTCTCGCCAGGTTAGTGAGGACCTTACAGAAAGAGCCTCCACCTTTGGCCTCATCTTGGATGATGTTTCACTGGTATGAAACTGGCTATAAATTTTTTCATAATGCCTTTTTATCTCATTGTTGGCTGTTATTTTGGATAATGGATAAAAGATTTTATGGCTTTTTTTCTAGACACACTTGACCTTTGGCAAGGAATTCACAGAGGCTGTTGAGATGAAACAGGTGGCCCAGCAGGAGGCCGAGAGGGCCCGTTTCATTGTAGAAAAGGTATCCTTTTGAGCATTCATGTCCTTTCTATGTTGGTTATAGAGCTGGATTTAAAACATTTGAATAATCAATTTGAATCAAAGAGCAGAAAGCAAAATCACTTCACCACAAGGATTGCTGGTGTGCACTGCCTGTAGATTAAAAAAATAGTATGTCGAGTCACACCTTCCTCTACCCCTGCTCTACCTCCCACTCGCCTCATCTGCAAAATGCAAACGCACTGATCTAAACATCACCATTTTGGGGAATAACTTATAACATTTTTGTTGTTACTTACATGTCCAGGAGAAGAGCTAGTTCCAAGTCAAGTTGTAGCTCCTTTAGCTCTTATAGAACTCTCAACCTTAAAACTGCAAGGCCAGATGTTAGTATGGGTTTTGTCTCTCTAATCTAGAAATTATTCTTTTCTTCTTGTTGCTCATTTAATATAATATCTGTTCATAAAATTCACAGATTGATTTTTTTTTTTTTTTCTTTTGTGAGAGGCGAGAGGCAGGGTACATTCTTGATAGGTTGCCAGTCCATCACAGGGCCACACAGAGAGACAAGCAACCATTCAGTCATAATCACTCCATAGGGACAATTTAGAACATCCAATTAAGCTAATGTGCATGTCTTTGGAGGCTGGGAGGAAGCTGGAGTACCTGGAGAGAACCCACACATGCACAGGGAGAACATGCAAACTGTTGGAACGTCCCTCCAGCATGTACATATGTAATCTAAATCAAATCAGGTTGTTGTGAATTTAAAAGATTTGGGAAATTGAAGATGATACCCAGCCCTAGTATGTTGCCTGTTTTAGTGAAAAATGACAGCTTAAATGAGAGCTATTTTCTGTTTTATGTTTTTAGGCAGAACAACAGAAGCAGGCTGCCATCATCTCAGCAGAGGGAGATTCACAGGCTGCTTTGCTAATTGCCAACTCTCTGATGGAGGCTGGTGATGGTTTGGTAGAGCTACGTAAGCTGGAGGCAGCTGAGGACATTGCCTTCCAGCTGTCACGCTCCCGCAATGTCACTTACCTGCCGTCTGGCCAAGGCACACTTCTCCAACTGCCCCAGTGATAGCACCTAACTCTGTCTATCCCACTTTTTGTAGTCACCAGCTGCAACTTGGGCCATGGGTAGGGTGTGGTTGGAAGATTCAATAGAGGGTTCTCCTATCTTCACACATATTAGTCACATTCTTTCTCTAACCACCACTGAACTGGGCACTGCTAACGGCAGCATGGTGGGGGATAGAGTGAGAGCTTTGTGATGGATACATTTATGAAGTCCAACCTTGTCTATGAAAGTGAAGGGGTCAGTTACTATATTTAAGTATATAAATAAACCGTTGAGAATTATTGTCAGGGTGATAAATTGACATACAAAGTTATTTTCAAACTAGAGCTTTGCATGTGTGGAAAGCAGCAGACAAAAGAATAGAAATGCCCTATAGACCATTAAAAAAAAAAAAAGTAAAATTGCAAATTATGCATCACTGTTATTGTTGTCCTGGAAAGTTTAACTTCTCTCAAATCTGATATGAAATGCAATCTTTTTGATTCATTCAAGGTGATTTTGTCACAAATCATTTTGCCGGTCCACTTAAATTGGAATGTGCCTATTTGAAAGAAGATGACTCTTAATTCTTGACATTTGTTGCTGTGTCTTTAGTTTTTCAGAAGACAGTGCAAGTCACATGATTCAGAAATGGCTCGTGTTAACAATAAAGTCATCTTTCTACCGCCCATTGGTCAGACTTGTCAATCAGCAGCATCGAGATACATGTCCAGCACTTTACTCAGCTTGATAAGAATGGTCACATGTGTGTGTGTGTATACATATATATATATATATATATATATATATATATATATATATATATATATATATATATATATATATATATATATATACACACACTATGTAAATGCAACTATGCATAAAAGTTGTTTGTTTTTTCTTTGCTTCCTAAAACTACATTCTCTAGTTTCTCATTCTGACTGTTTTCTGTATATTTTGGGACAGTATAAAATACCTTACTCACTTGTCCCCAGTGGGCATTGGCACTTCTCTGTCCACAGTTATTAAATGAAATATTCAAATGAAATCGTCATCCTCACTCGAGTTCACGGCCGGCCATTATTACTGTGTTAAATCGGATTATGAAAAGTGAATAAATTAATTGCCGTCTTCTCATGAGATCATGAAATGGTCTTCCGCTTCTTATTAATATTTCATCCATCGAGAATTTCGGCTTCACGTGTGTGCGCGCGTGCCCTGTTTGTGTGGAAGGGAGACGAAAATAATCCAGTCAGACACTGCCGCGCGCGCCTGCCCAGACAGCGGCCTGAATGCCTGGGATGAGCGCGGGACGACGGTGGTACGCGCCAGTGCTTGGCTGGGCCACGTAGCGGGGTTGAGGACGCCGGTGCGCAGGTTGTCTCCGCAGCTCGTAACGCTCGTTAGCAAATAATACCCCATTTTGCAGACAAAGGCAACTGGCATTGCTTTCTCTAAGTACACCTTCGCGAAAGTAAAATCTAGGGCGAGCAAGAGAAGTGCGCGTGCAACCCTGAATCTGTGCAACTCTGATTGCACGAACGCAAAGAAGGAGGTCGCTCTCTCGACGGAGGTAAGCCCGCAAACTGACAACAAAATGCCGCTCTTCTACTACATTTGGTGCGCTAACATGAATGACACGTATAGCAGCTGCTGGGAGAAGCAGACAACCATCTCCGGTGACCGAAGCTACGGTGAGACTTGACCGCGAGCTCATCTCGCACTGACTTTGTGACAGTGTCGAGTTGAGTGGGTTTCCCAGTACAGCAGGCTGGGTTTTGTTAGGACAGCGGCGCACAACTGGGGAGAGAGTCTGAAAACAAATCATGATATCAGATTCTCTTTTAGCGTCGCGTGGGCCCGGTAGCTGTCATACATTACAATTAATGTGCAGCACCGGGGGAAAAAAAAGTGTAGCTTTAACGATATCTGACGTTTACTGCTAGCTTTAAGCTAACTAGCCACAATCTGCGGGGTTTGGAGGTTAAAAAGTAAAATGTGTTTAAGATAATGCATGCAAGGAAATACGAGCCCTTAGATGGTATAGCTGGTGCAAGACTATGGGTTTTGTAAGGAAAGATTAAGCTAATGGGTGCGCCTTGAGCTAATGTAGCCAAGTTAGCTTGTCATGTGTATTCAGGTTGGTAGTAAAGAATATTGCTAGCGAGCTAAGTAGCCCAAGTTGGTCAGGCCTGTACAACATTGCTACTGTTCGTTGTACAGTGTTGCCTTTTTTGTTTTAACCCCTTCTGTGCTTCATGGACACAGCAGTTTCCACGCCACAAAGGTTACTTTTTTTTTTTTTATTAATTGTATTCATTAAATATACTTGTCTAACATATATGCAGTTTGTAAATTTTGGTTTCAGTTCAAAGGCTTGTTGAGGCAAGTCTGTCTTTTTGAAATTTTAATAAAGCTTACCTGCACTAATAAAAAATAAAGTAATCTAATGAATACAGTGTCCATTGTTACTGGTGTCAATGGACTGTCAGGTTTTAATGTGTCATCCTTTGCAAGTGTGAGACTATGTAATAGATGTGTATGTATATATTATTCACCCATTTTTCATTAATAACCCACAAATGATTTGCACTAAACACACACACACAAAAAAAACCCTTGGTATTGCTTTATGACCCGATTATAGGCTTGAGGGCCAAATACCTAGAGAGGCATGAAGCACCCCTGCAGTGTACCACACAGTGTGCAGGTTAAGGTCTTATGAGTTTGGACAGAGTCAGGAATGTGAACCTTCACATGGTATTCTACAAGCTCCAAAAGAGAAAGCTCATTAAGGTCTAGACTTCAGAGGGTGCATGGATTTGTGTAGCTTTGCTGTCTAATAAGAGGTAAACGTGACACATTTTGACTACAGATGTCTCATCTGCTTTACTGTCACAGCTAAGCCAAGTTGTCACCATGTGAACCATTTAAAAGATCTAGGTTTTAGCGTTCTATAAAACACTCCCATCCTGTATCACACTAATCTCGAGCCACAGTAGCATCTATCCGGTGTATGACTAGGTTTGTGGCTTACCCTATATGAAGTGAGTTCGGGTTTCTCAGTATGTCTCTGAAAACCAAATTGAGGAAAGTTTAAATTAGGCATTTCCTGGGGGGGAAAAAAAGAATGGGTATGCAAGTATTTGCATTGGTCTGCTGTGGATTTGCAAAACAAGCTGTCAGAGACATTTGTCAGTGCACTTTTTTATGTGTTTAATATATCTTTTAAAGTTCTTGTGAGGGGGATAATGCATATAGAAATGGTTTCAATAGATTTGAGCCCCATATCTAAGATGATGATTGCACAGACTTAATTTCAATCAATATTGAGATATTACGCTCTACATTTGCCACATCAAAAGACAATATTATTTCACTCTATGAGTGAAACCTAGAAATGACTCATCATTGATATTGATTAGAGTGAAAGTGTTAAATGCAAAGAGATATTTACCTACTTATTTATGCTCTACAGTTGTTGTCATTGGCTAATTACTTTTAAAATCCTGCAGGGATGGAACCATTCTAATTCAAGCTCATGCAATAGTTTCTCATGCAGTTTATATTGCATTGTCATCTAGACAACAGGATAATCTATTAGGCTTTGTGTGTAGGACAACCGTGTGAGTGGAGTTGCTCTGTCAGTGCTGAACTCCCCCCTCCCCCTGTGGTTATAATACTCTCAGAACTGCTGTCCAATTCTCAGAGAGGATCAGAGTCGGCATGCACAGGAAGACGTGTGCCTTTACATGAGTGATTAAAGTCTGTGTAAACTGCTTTCATTTTTTGCTGGCAAAAGAAGGTGGAACTGGCTGATTTGTTTTACGTTAAACTTTAGTTGTATTGAGATTAGTCAGAAGTGCATACTTTTTGTTGACAGGAGTTGCAGATTATTGGTCTTAGGAAGCAATTTCACTGGAGCACAGATTTCAATGTTGATGTATCAGGCGGAAGGAGCGAGTTAGTGAGCAAAGTTTTAAAATTTTACATTTAGACTTATTTTTAATGAGTACATTCAGCTTCTGTGCTCAGATGATAGTTTTAAAGAGTTGAACCATTGATATAACCCTTTGTACAACCAATGAAATTGGGATGTTATGTAAAACATAAATAAAAACAGAATACAGTCATTTGCAAATATTTTTTTAACCTATATTCATTTGATCATGCAAAGACAAAATAATTTATGTTCAAACTAATGTCCTTTGGTTTATTTGGTTTAATTTTAATTTTTTTTTTTTTTTCCAAGTATTCACTCATTTTGAATGTGATTCCTGCACTACATTTGAAAAAAAACGGGGGCATGTTTACTGCTGTGTTACATCACTTTTCCTTTAAAAGACATTCAATAAACTGAGGACACTAATTGTTGAAGCTGTTTCCCATTCTTGCTTGATATCAAGCTTCAGTTGTTTGACAGTCTGGGGTCTCAGTTGTTGTATTTTGCACTTCATAGCAGGTCTAGACTGCAGGCAGGCCAGTCTAGTACACACACACTCTGTTACTAAGAAGCCTTGCTGTTGAAACATGTGCAGAATGTAGCCTGGCATTGTCTTGCTGAAATATTTAAGGATGGAAAAATGTCTTTTGGATGCAACATATGTTGCTCCTAACCTGTACGCACCTTTCAGCAGTAATGCTGATGGTATGTGAGAGTGCCCATTGCATGGATAACAAACACAACCCCAGACCATCACAGATGCTGGCTTTTGAACTTTGCACTGATAACAATCTGGATAGTCCATTTACCTTTTGGGTCCTGGAAGACATGCTGTCCATAATTTCCTAAAACAATCTAAAATGTGGCTTCTTCGTCAGACCACAGCACGCTGTTCAACTTTGTGTCAGTCCACCTCAGATCAGGTCGGGTCCAGAAAAGTCAGCAGCATTTCTGGTTGTTGTTGATACATGGCTTTCAGAGTGTTCACTGTGGATCCAGTAAGGAAAACTGACAATGTGGTAATATGCTTTACACTGTGATGTCAGTTTTTAATGCTGAGGGATTGAAGGTCACGGGCATTCAGTGTTTGTTTCAGCCTTGCCTCTGGCGTGCAGAGATTTCTCCAGATTTTTTAAATCTTTTGATGATATTATGGACAGTAGATTATAAAATCTCCAAATTCCTTGTAGTTGTATGTTGTGGAACATTCTTAAACTCTTGGCTCATGCAGTTGTTCACAAAGTAGTGAACCTCACCACATCCTTGCATGTGAGTGACGGACCTTTTTGCTGATGCTGCTTTTATATCCAATCACTCACCTGTTTCCAGTTAACTTGTTCAAATGGGAGTGTCCCACACATGTGTTTTTTGAGCTCCCTCAACTTTCTTAGTCTTTTCTTGCTCCCATCCCCAACATGTTGCAGGCATCAAATTCAAAATGAGTTGATAATTACAAAAAAAAAAACAACACTGTTTCTTTTTTAAATAAATATTTTAATTTGAACATAAATATCTTGTTTTGTTGTTTTGTAGTGTATTAATTAGAGTATAAGAACATTTGCAAATAATTGTTTTCAGATTTATTTGTAGTAAAATATTTTTCGATGGGAAAAGTTAATAGCTGTACCTCAAAACATTATTAATATAAAAACATTGCATTTATTGTATTGCAGGCATTGTAATGAAGCCAATTTTAATCTGCTTTTGAAGACTGTCTTGCTTACTTTTACATGACTCAAACCTGACATTTTACCTTATTAACCCCCCCCACCCCCACCCACACACACACACACACACACACACACAAATAGAATTGTACATGCATCAAGAGAAGGGTGAAGATTGTTTTTTTTTTTTTTTTTTTTTATGCATAGTGATGCATAGTGTTTATCACAAGTAAAGTAAAAATGCCTGTGAAGATCAATTAGAAAGGATGTTTGCTGTCTCCAAGAAAGGGAAGGAAATGCACTTTTTGTACACTGCTTAGGTTTTCTAGCAGAGAAGCCGCCCTGATGCATGCTAGAATGAATAATAACTTGTAGAGGCTGTTCGAGGTCAACCAACTGTCACCCGCACACACCTCAGCTTGTTGCACATTATTCTATGACTTTACATATAAAACAAAACTTTGTGTTTTCTGTGAATTTTTCTTTTTTGTGATGTTTAATCTTAATGTCACAGAAAGTGCAGAACATAATCTCCACTGGCAAGCTGACATACAGTTTCCTGTGGTTGTATTTGCAATACAAGCTCCTGAGCTGTGGTTACACTACGCTCTCTTAACAGTCAATGGGGGTTGCGTGCATGTGTTGTTTAATGAGTGATGTTTCTGCCATTTCAGTAGGGCTTTTTGGTTTGTGGAAAGTATTCAGGTTTTTCTAAGTGGTCCTTCATGTTTAAGAAATTTGGAGCAAAATTGTGATTGAGGTAAGTTTTTAAAGGGGGTTAGTGTAAATTTGCCAGGCTTTATATTCAGATTGTAAAAACGACAAAGCAATTGCACCTGTTTGTTCGCAGTTGGGCAGATTTTTTTTTGCTGCACACAAGCTTTGAGGTTTGTCTGTTATTAAGGTTCTCATAATCTAAATCATAAAACTCTTTAAAGTCTCTTTTGAATGCTTTGGAAATAAGAATGTCTTGTTCTTTTGTGGTAATTTTTCACTTATATTAATGGGCTGTATTGTGGCGTTTCACTCCAGAAACTGTCTAAATTTGATAATGAAATGTTTCAGTTGTGGTCTACAGAAATCTAGACGACACAGTTATTGCAATTAGGCTCATATTCATTTGTGAAACTGTGGTTTCAACGCCCACATGTAGCACTGAAACGTTTGCGGCCAGATACGATACTCGTTTCAAACTTGACATGGCGGCAGTTTCAGGTCTCAGACTCTAGTGACACTAAAAAGACAATACAAGAGGATTTTCTTTCATCTTATCTTCAATTTACCCCGTTGTTTGTTTGTTTTTTTCCACACATCACAGGTGTCGCGCAGTAAATGGCTGTTGGAGCAACACCCAGAAGTCCTTCCAGCAGCTTTGTGCCTGGTGTTGAGCTCATCTTTAGCCGCAGTGCCGTTTGAAGACCTCTGCACCTGCAGAACAGCAACCCACAACAAAACTGAGATTTTAATTTGACTCTTTTTTTTTTTTTCTTTTCTCATAACTGTATGTCTTTCCAACTGCATTTCCTGTCTTGGACGGCATGGATGCTCTCTTTGAATCAGGCTGACTTGTTCTCACCTTGTCCCCTTCCTTCCTGTCTCTACAGAAGAAGGAGGGTGGGGGATTAGTGTGGTATCCCCTACTCCTCCTTGTAGACAAGGCTAGTTTCCCTTGACACCATAACAGTTACTTTTCTGAAAGATTTTTTTTTTTGCTCCCATCACTTCCATCCCTCCCTACCTTCTTGATGAAATCCTGTCAGAGTCTCAAGGAGGAGGTCTCCATCCCTGGCCTTGGCGGGATGTCGCAGGAGGAAGGACGTAGGGCTCCAGTGACCCAGTCTTACTTTCACTCTGCTAACCCAGAGCTGGAGCTGCAGGGAAAGGTTTTTAAAAGGGAAGGTGGTGGAAAGCCTTACTCTGTGTTGGTGGACAGTAAAATAACAGCCAAGGCGTCCATCGGAGAGCAGAACATTGGTCAGTTGCCCTCCCAACATGTGACTACACAGCAGCATCAGCAGTACTTCAGAGAGGGAGGAACTGGGCAGGAAGTGGGGACACAAGGATCCCAAGCTGGGAATGAGGGGTCCTCTGATGACACTGAAGATGATGAAGATGAAGAGGAGGAAGGGGAAGACTGTGAAGAGGGCTTCAAGCGTGAGCAGATAATTGTGGAGGTTAACCTGAACAACCAGACGCTTCATGTATCCAAGGGGGACAACAAAACCGGGGGGACAGCAGATGACTCGGAGAGAGCTGGGAGCGACGAGGAGGAAGAGGAAGAAGAAGACGACGAAGAGGATGATGAAGATGATGACAGCCTTGATGAAGAAGAGGATGAAGATGATGTGGAAGAAGAGGTGGAGAGTCAAAGAATGCGACCAAAAAGAGCCCGTCGAGGTGCGAGCAGCACATCGGCTCACAGCCAGCCACAAAGGAAAAGCCTCAGAACGGCTCTGAGCTCTGCCGCCGCTGGAATGACCACCAGAGGACGGAGGAAGCGCATGGAGCCTCCAAAGAGCAAACGCAGGTCAGCCAGGTCTACTCCCTCCTCCGCCGGTACCGCTACTACTACGGGGAAAACGGAGGTGGACGAGAAGGAGATGCTGGCGTGCGAAAAGTGTCCAAGAGTGTTCAACACGCGCTGGTACCTGGAGAAGCACATGAATGTTACACACAGGCGGATGCAGATCTGCGACAAGTGTGGCAAGAAGTTCGTCTTGGAGAGCGAGTTGGCGCTGCATCAGCAGACTGACTGTGAGAAAAACATCCAGGTATGTAAATAATGTTCAGAATAAATAAGTGTTGCAGGTTGGATCATGGAGTTGCAATGCTGCGTGATATTAGGAAAACATGCAGCTCATATTGTCAGTTGAATATGGCGATAACATAATATAATTTGATTATAATGTATTGAAATATAATTTATATATAAATACTAGGGGTGGGAAAATCGAATCGAAAAATCAATTATAGCAGCAGAATGATGGTCTGGCTACTGTGTTGTTTTTTACTAATTGAAATCAAGAAAAATGACGAGCAAAAAAAAGTTTTGTCCAATTTTTGTTGTTTTTAATCTACAAAAAACAGCAATATTGAAGAATTGTGAGAATCGCAACTTAAATCAAATTGCCACCCAAAAAATCAGAATCGAATCGAATCGGAACAAAAGCATATTGTCACAGCCCTAATAAATAACAGTACCAGTCTAATACAGGTGGTCCTCGGTCTACGAATGAGTTCCTTTCCTACCGCTGCAACGAAACCCAAAATTATGAGCAAGTCGGACTTTTATCCGGGTCCTAATGACCGATAATGCCCCATTGATCACTAAATAACTAAATACAACATGTATAATACATGATATTAATAGAAAAAACAAACAGTATAGGCAATTAAAATAAACACTGAGGGGTCGTCTCAGCTTCTGTGACACATCGTAAGAGCTTATGTGGGCCCTCATTACTTCAAAACTTGCTCCATTTTTTAAAAAAAAATTATTTAATGAGGTTGTAAAGTCTAGGCGACATAAGTGGAGAACTGCGTAACCCGAGGACCGCCTGCGATTTCGTCAACAAGGACTGCATTCCCCTTTTGCATTTTTTAATGTTGTACAACTAACAATCATCCACAATTACAAAACTTCCTCTGAATTCTGCCATTGTCAATACAACTGTCATGTTTAACGGTGCATTTTTCAATATATTGTCCAGCCTTGCCGCATGTAGCGAATGCAGATGTATGAGAATGCATGCTGTATGCTTCATGAACAAGAAACATGCTCGAAAAAGCTTTATAGAACCTAGATAAGATTAAAAGCTCCCTCATAATTCATTCAACATGAACTTGTTCAGGTTGATGTTAAATAGCTTGATGCTGAGGTCAGAAACCATTTGAAAAATACAGCTATTGTGTTAAACTTTGAGAGTAGTGATGACAAGATTGTTGTTGTGAAATAAAGTAAAAGCTGTCTCCAGGTAAAGGAAGGTTAATCTGCTACCATGGAGACAGTCATCTGCTGGTATGGCAAGTATTTTAGGACTGGTTCACGACTGGCTGGTTTTTGTTCCCTAACCCTGAAAGGTGATTCAGTGTTTTAATTCCCATGGGCCCGTACAGCTGTTTTGAATAGCTCAACTTAGCCCTGTTTTGCTGAGTGCGGTTTGTGTCCTTACTGTGAAGAAACATCATCTGAACAGCTGCTTTAATAAACTGGAACAATTTCTGATTGTAAACACATTCACCAGGGCTGTGACAAAATGCATTTAACCCGATTTGATTCGATTCCAATTTTTTGGGTGCCGATTCGATTTAAATTGCAATTCTCACAATTCTTCATTATTGCTGATTTTTGTAGATTAAAAACAAAATAAAAAATGTACAAAGCTTTTTTTTTGCTCGTCATTTTTCTTGATTTCAACTAGGAAAAAACTACACAGTAGCCAAACCATCATTTTGCTGCTATGAGCCAAAGAAGACAAGTAAAAAGATCAATAAATAAAAATAAAAATGACAAAAATTTTATAATGAATTATTTTTATTTATTTGAGAAAAAAAAATTCCAAAAAAATCTATTTTAAAACTGTGAAGCAAAAAAATTCCAATATTCGATTTTTCGATGAGATTTTCCCACCCCAAACGTTCAATCATACAAAGTTCAGAATCTAAAGGAAGGAAATAAAAATTATGACAAAAACTTCAGTCGCTGCTTGTTTCCAGCAGCCACCTTTCTAAAGACAGAACTTTTTCTTTTAAGATTTCCTGTCATCTGGTCTCAACACTACCCATTCATTTTGATAAGTGTTGGGGGACTTAAAGTTGTCTGGTATTGACAAATGTAACAAAAAGTACAAAGTTTATTTCAAAACAAAACCTGTTTATCTTGCATAAGAAGACCTTGCTGGCTTTGTTTAATTTGAACAGCATTTGCAAGGCAATCATCCAACCAGTAGCAGCTTTCAGGGAGCTTAAGGGTTCAAGCATGACATGAGAGGATGTGCATGCAACTGGTTCCACAGTAGTTTTATGGAAAAGGGAGACTCACATGATGTCTTGGCCTGCGTTGCAAGGAGGCATGTGGGAACTCCTAAAAGTAACTGGATGAAGTCTCTTTGATCTGATGAGACCAAGGTAAAGCTTTCTGGCCATCCTTTAAACTGTGCTGGTGCAGCTTTCTTGCATATTTGTGGCAGAATGATTTTGTGAAGATGCTTCTGTGGAGGAAACCCTGCAGTGTGAAAGATAGCTGCCATCACAGAGCTGGCTTGACAGCAAAGCAACGACACAGAATAAATTTAGAGCTTCCAAAGAAGAAGTGTACTGCAACCATCGAGTCAGACATGAAACTGTCATTTAGCCAAGAACTGTAGTGTTTTTAAAGTTCAGTCAATCTAAACTTTGCTTTAAAATGAAGTATTTTAATCTCTGTCAAATTATATTAGTAGTTGTTCAGCGTAAAGTATGGCAATGTCTGAACAATGTACTTATCTACTATTGGTTGATAGATGAAGGAATACAAAATTTAAATGCAGGAATTTAGCATTTCATAATTTGTTTGTTTTTGTTTTTGTTTTTAACCCAATCCAATCTGAGCTGTTTGAGTTGCCCAAAGGATTCAGAGGAAATAGGCTGATGAAATCCTAGATGACTCTTTCCCCCAGCAGAGGGCGCTGTTGTATAATGAAAAGATTATTCATAAGAATGATGGTTTGTTTATACTGAACATTTTTTGTCTTTTGTTTTTTATTCCTCAGTGTGTCTCCTGCAACAAGTCCTTTAAAAAGCTGTGGTCACTACATGAGCACATTAAGATTGTGCACGGCTATGCAGAGAAAAAGTTCTCCTGTGAAATCTGTGAGAAGAAGTTTTACACAATGGCTCATGTCCGTAAGCACATGGTTGGTAAGTTAGGCCTTGCAATTCATTCTGTTCTACAGGCATTAAGCAGATGATTTTATCCATGTGATAAGTGAGAATTTAACTTAATATGCATGCCTTGTGGGTGGGAGGAAGTCTGAATACCCGGGGAGAGCACACACACACACACACACACACACAGGGAGAACATGCAAACTCCACACACAAATTTCTGTGTTCAAACCTCTCTCCAGCTAAGGCTCAGATCAGTGAGGCTGTGAGGCCGCAGTGCTAACCACTACACCGCCGTGTCACCATTCCTTAGTTTTTCCTCACTTCTATATCTGTAGCAGGAGTCACCACACGCATCCAAGTCAATCAATGAGGGGGGGGGTATTCACATGACATTCTTTCCCATTGGAATATTAAATAAATGGCGTGTGACATATAAAGCAACACAGCTGGTGTTCATGGTGAGAAAATGTGTCGACCTGATAATTCACTTTGATTATGATTAGGAGAACTTCGGCATGTTTCAACTATTATTAATGCATCCGACTGTGACTTATTGGTACTTTCAGTGTTGAATATTTATATCTATCCATAAATAACTTAATATTTTTCAGAAATAAACGCAGAGTTGTAGATTGTTAACTGGAGGGCTACATTTACCACTGTGTGTCAAAAGGGAAAATGTGCTTTTGCAAGCGAATAGACATCAGCTTATTGTGAATCAAACTGAAAACCATTTAAAACAACGTCCTTCTGTTACATGCAGTGTTTAACATAAACACTCATTTTCTGCTCTTGTTTTGAAAACACAAGAAGCTGTCCACCAATTGAAGGGACTTTAGTGGGGATCAGTGTTTTCCGTCTTCTACATAGGATGTTTTAGTTTGGCTGAATTACACAAAACAGTAAAAAACGCTTTGGTTCAAAGAAATATGGGTGCATTAGCGGTTTGATTGTCCTCTGCTTAGTAACAACTACAGCCAGGTTTTTTGTTTTACCCTCATCCTTCTCTGCTTACAAAGATGTCCTCTGGTTTATTATATTTTTGCTTTATACAAAATATTTTAGTCCGAAATCAGAAAAAGTTCTCCCATATACTGGCTATTAAAGATGCACTACCAAACTTTCTGACCTTCAAACTCTGCGTTCCGGACTTGTTGGATGACACAGCGACATCTATCATGTGTATTTCTGGAGCTGCTGCTGCCCAGCAGCGTCCCACACTACACAACTTTTTCATCCGGGAAGCTATGTGACGTTACAGCAGAGTTTCGCTCCACGCTAGAAAACACACTGGTTGTATTAAGCATGCAATGTCGCTAATTCAGCAAAGAAGCGCAAGAAAATTAAGAGACAAAGGGACAAAACAAGCGTCATCATAAGATTGTCTTTTGTTGGCTGGAGAGAGCTAACAGGTCATGTACGATGCAAGATGGATGCCAAATTAGCCGTCGACAGGGGGCGTGTGACGGGGAAAATGGCAAAAGTTCTGTAGTGTGTCTTTAATGCTGTAAGTGCTGTTTGGATTTCTCAGTGAATAATCTCATGCATCCTTTAATCTGTGCAAGAGCTTAATTTTTGCCTTTCCGAGTTCCTGTTTGACCAGGGGTGCCCAAGTCCGGTCCTGCAGATCTACCATCCTGAAAACCGCATCACTTCTCCAGCAAACCTGAATCAAATGAATGCCTCGTCACCAGGCTCCTGCAGAGCTGAGTGACACGTAAATGAGGGAAGTCAGGTGTGTTGGTGAAGGGATGCATCTAAAAGGTACAGGATAGTAGAGCATGATGCACAAGGATCAGACTTGGGGACTCGTGTCTTTAGTCATTCCATCAAAATGACCTTATTACTTCAACTGCAGAAAATTGAGTATTTGCATTTATGTAAATTTTTAGTCTGTAATAGTAGTGTAGCATATATTTCTGTGCTGAAATCTTAAAACTGTCTGATTAGCTGTTTAGCTTGGTTTCTTTATCATTCTCTTCAGCTCACACTAAGGACATGCCGTTCACCTGTGAGACATGTGGGAAGTCATTTAAACGCAGCATGTCTTTAAAAGTTCACTCACTTCAGCACTCTGGGGAGAAGCCCTTCCGTTGTGAGGTAAGATGTGCCCGTCGTCGTGTTGCTGCTCTAACTTCCCATCCTAAAGTCTATTTGGAATATTTAATAGGTATTAAGAGTGAACAGAGAGTTTATGTTTATTTGAGCTCCTACAGCTGAAGAGTGTGATTCCTCTTGAAGAAAGATGTGTAACATCAGTGTATTCATCAATCTGGTAATTTGATGGCATTCAGCATTGCCTGCTTTTCTTATGTGCCTCATTCTTTCTGCAGAATTGCAGAAAAGCAAGGTTACACACTAATATTTGCCATCCAACCATGATTGGACAGTACTTATAGGAAGGTCTAAAAGTTGAGGTTGATAATTATGTATCATGATACAAATACTGGCATGCCTGATGCAGAATTGTTGTGTAAAACATGATGGATGTGTTTGAAATCAGTTGAAAATATCACTTAGCTGTGTACAGCAGATCACCAAACTTTTTCCAAAGGGGGGTTTTTCTCATAGGGTTTTATCATGAGTCACGTGCAGCTAACATTGATCTAAATAAAATTAAAAAAAGAATTTGCAGGTGGAAGCAGTTGAAAAAAAATAGACACGTTCAGAAGCTTCAGATGGAGTTTAAGCACATCGCTCTCATTCTTTGGCCCAAAAAACAAAGGAAATGTTTTAGAAAATAAAAACAAACTAAATAAACCAGTGTGCTTCAGCTGTTCATGCTTTAAACCACACAGGCGGAAACACACAATCTGTTATTACAACTATTAACACGTGATGTCATCATTTTCAGTTTCCAGTTGATTTACAGGAAGCAGGTCATGTTTGAAGGAGATTTCTCCAAATTAGGATGTGTTAATACATTTAAGGTTCATGACCAACGAGTGAGTCAGACTGATGAAAGAATTCCTGTGTGTTTACATCTAAAATAGGTTTCAGTCCTCAAGAGGACATGAGACTCGAGTTGAATTCGTCTCCCTGTAGTCATGCTTTTATTTACTCTTCTTTTCCTAATATTTGACAGCTCAGCATGGGTAAGGACTTATTTACAAGAGAGATGGCACACATTAGACATGGTCTAAGACCACCAGTTGTCTAAGGCTCTGTATTCTAACAAGGACTCAAAGTTAAGACATAAGATGCAACATGTGGCCAAAACACTGAAGCCTGAAGGTTAATTTCCTCCAGAACTGGTTTACTTTTTCCTTGTCGTAAAAACTAAATAGTCTGGTGTCATTGGTCTTATTTACACCACGGCACCTCATTTCTCTCTGCAGGATTTTTCTACTGCACACTAGTGTTTCTTCTCAAAGCCACGCAAATGTGTGCACATGCAGAGAACACGTATGGGACAATATGTTGCCTCAATCAGTTTAAAAAAAGACTATTCCTGGGTTGTTGTTTTTTTTTTTTTACTTTCCCAGAAAGGTGAAAATGGAAACATTCCTATAATGAGAACTTAATGTCCATCACAGACGGGAATCAGTATTGAATCAGTTGAATCAGTATTATTACGACTTATAATGGATCCAATATTCTTTGTAGGTTTTATAAACATCAACACTTTATCTGAACTTGGAGAATATTTAGAGCAACTCCACCCAGTAAAACTGGGACATCAGGACATGATAGAAGTTGGACAGTTTTCTGTCCTGCATGTCTTTTGTTTCAGTCATTTATGAAAAATCGGTGCGAGGTGAAATTTGAATCTAAGCATGTTGTCTTAATCTCATTTTATGAAGTTGTTAAGCTCCGTCACCAGGAAATGTTTGATGGGCTTTGCATCCCCCAGGGGTGCGAAGGCTAATCAAGAATATTAGGATAGACAGTAACTCCCACTTTCTCAGCAGGGGGGGGAAAAAACCCCAGCTCAGTCACTCCGTCCACTCTGTGAGAACATGGATCATAATAAGCATGTATTGGGAAAACACAACCAGTCGTGTTATTTTTTAACTCGAAAAGAAAACCCTACCGTCGCACAAGAAAGACATCAGGAATACCTGAAGCGAGTGGACCTGAACGGGTGAAGCTGCAGTTTGAAACCCGATCAGCTGCAGTGTAACGTGTAAATTAATCTTTGTGATTTTCTAATTGCAATATCCTAAATTCCTATTTCCATTTCAAAGGAATCGTTCAGCCTCCTAGAAGGTTGGATGCAGTGGATAATCGCCAACATTTTTACTCGTTGATTCAGAGAAAGTCGACAGAAGGGCTGCTCAGTTCCCTTCCTCAGGCCTTTTACTGCCTTATATACCAAAGAAACCATTTGTTTGGGTGGAGCTGCTCTAATTAGATGTTTAAAGTTATCCCATACTGTTAGATGTCATTAGGTGGCTATTAAGTGGATGTAATGTATAGGCTATTATCTTCCATGCCCTTGCTTTGACGAGTTCTATGGAAACTGTCGTGTAAATGCAGACTTTTATTTAGTCAGGTGGTGCCACTGACATAAATACTTCACCTCAGGAAATTACTAAACCACGAAAGCCTCATAATGCAAACATCCAGTGTTTGTTGAATGGCTGCTCAGCTCAGGCCACAAGCCATGATTATTAGTTTTATCACTTCATCTTCAGATTATTTCTGTAATAGTTTGTCAACAAAATGTGAAAAGGGTGGTGGGTGCAAAAATATTACCGTTCTGTCAAGAAGATGTGTGTTTGCTACTAAATACCATTCATTTGAATTTTTCTTTTTTTTTTTTTCCCACTTTATACAACTATTCTTCCGTTTAGCCCATTAATGACAGATGTCTCGAGGGTCATAGTGTTAAGATTTTATAGTTTCTTAACCATCTAGAATAATTAATCCTGCACTTGGGGGTCTTTTTTTTTAAATTAGTTTTCAATCCATTTAAATCCTTTTTTAATTTTAATTTATTTTTTACAAGTACATTGCAACAGCATTTACTTAATGGAATGTAGTTGCTAAATATATAAATCTGTGTATGTAGCTGCATGTATGTGTGTATAAGCATAAGCATATTTATATTACATATATATATATATATATATATATATAATTTGTGCAATTTAAAGACCAGTTCATGGACCTTTCTATACAGGGATGTATTGTTGTGCATATGTAAATGCAAACCTTGACTGTATTTAACAACAGCACCCCAGGAAGAATAGCTGTCGTTAGTTGTTGTAAGCTAATGGGGATCCAAACAAATTAAAACAAACAATACAAAAAAAAAAAAAAAAAAAAAAAAAAAGTCAGAGAAGAGCTGTTGGGGAAATGGTGGGCCGTTTTCCAGACCACTGCAGCTGAAGACCACTGCAGCTGAAGACCACTGCAGCTGACCAGAGCTGAAGGGGGGGGGGGGTTCTTCTCCTGTTGTTACAGGAAGCTCGAAATGTGCAGACAAACAACACTCTGAAAAAATTTACCAGTATAAAACTTGTTTTTGTTGGAATTTTTTTGTACGTGCATATTAACCTAAACGCTTCTGTTGTCTCTGCTGTAGAATTGTGATGAACGGTTCCAGTACAAGTACCAGCTTCGCTCCCACATGAGCATTCACATCGGACACAAGCAGTTCATGTGCCAGTGGTGTGGCAAAGACTTCAACATGAAGCAGTATTTTGACGAGCACATGAAGACACACACAGGTAGGAAATGAGAAAAGCAAAGATAGTTGAGTCGCTGTGTTTTGGGTCTGCGTTACAGTATTTTAACCTCAGAAGTTTCTGCATGAGCTCAAGCTGCCAGAAAACATTTCTAATTTTGAAACCTATTTTGGCTGCTGAAGCATTTCCATGTATCTTGGAGGTTTTTTAGGAAACAGGAGACTGAATCCATGTGGGAAAGAGGATTTAAAATCATCATCAGGCTGTAGTTCATTTCTACCAAGACATTCCAAGAATGTTGCTTTAATAAATCAGGAACGAACAGGATAAAATCTTTAGTGAATGAAGCCACAGCAATGATGCATTTGTTTGAAATTAAAATGAGTTGGTATTATTGTTGCAACTAAATGAATAAAATCCTGGAAATGAAACGTTTTGTAAAGTTGTTCACATTGAAATGGATGCATCCAAGTAAAAGAGCCAAACCAGAACACATTAAGCCTGGCTGTACTGAACAACGATGTCACACCTTTCTGTCATTTTTCCACCCCCTTTTCAATGTTGACATGTTTCTCTTCCAGCTTTAAATATAGTTACTTACAGAGAAGGAATTGGCTCAGCTACAGGAGCATTTCATGTTCATTTGTCCCTTTCAATTTTCCTCAGTTTATTTACAGTCGTTCAGTTTTGACACAACTCTTAATGTGTTCAATGTTTTTTTGTTTTTTTTAATCACCTTCTTCATTTTTTAAATAAATATGCTTTTTTTTTTTTATTATTTACGAGGTCAAGTAAATTTAAGGTCTTTGACTGTTTTTTGTTGGAAATTTTAAAGCACATTGTTAAATATTCTTTCCAAATGACAATCTTCCTGGACGCTCCGCCAACCGGGCACCACACATCCCCTATAAAAGGAAAGACATGGGGTGTTTCCCAGTTTTTGCAATGAGAGGGATGTGTTAGATGAAAGAAAAGAAGCATATATTGCTTCTTGTAATTACTAGCCAGACTCGTGCAGTTTTACATCCCTCTGGCTTTCTGTCCACAGTGCACTGCTTTTTCTAAGAGCCAGCCGAGCAGCAGTGCCTGCGTATCTGTCACTGTTTTTCTGAGCCTGTGCCTGCCGTGGGTGGACACACCGCACTCAGCTGGCCCCTCAGTTATATTTGCAATGTGTAATTATCCTAACTTCTCGTCTCCTTGCAGCTACCGACCAATTTAGTCCCATCCAGGAGGAGACACACCCAGCCATGCTCTGTGATGCCAAGCACAAATGTTAAACAAGCAAAGTTTTGCTTCCCTGAGCATGGCTTTTTTTCTAAATTCTTATGAGTGAATGTAACACTTACAGAAGGCTTGCACATTAGCTGTCACCTTTTGATATTCAATTTGTGGTGAAGAAGCTTCACACATAACATGCCAGAATCAGGCATTTAGAGAGCCCTTCAGCAGACTGTTAATAGATGGCTGTGTGGGTGGTTGCAGGCACATTCAGTGGCTCCATGGAGGGAGGTTAATGAGAGCGGCATTCCAACAGAGCTGCTGTTCACTTTCACATTTCCACTCCTCCAAGTGTGAATTGTAATAGCTTCCTGCAGAGTGGGTGGGTTGATGGCAAAGACCCTCAATTCAAGATGGCATTTTATTTGCATTTTTAAAACTGAACTGGGAAGGCAAAGTTCGCATGAAGAGCTTCACTCAGCTGGTTGTTGAAAAGTTTGGAACCATCACATCTGATATAAATGTATCACATTATTGTTTCAATTGATGGAGTCTCTGTCTGACTTTGGTGTTCTGTTTTTATGGTTCTGTTCAGGAGAGAAGCCTTTCATTTGCGAGATCTGTGGGAAGAGCTTCACCAGCCGGCCGAACATGAAGCGCCACCGCCGCACTCACACCGGCGAGAAGCCGTACCCCTGCGAGGTGTGCGGTCAGCGCTTCCGCTTCTCCAACATGCTCAAAGCACACAAGGAGAAGTGTTTCCGGGTCACCAGCCCTGTTGTTCTGCAGACTAGCGGACCCCCTGTGCCTGTCCGCATCTTTACCAATGCCTTCTCATCCTCCTCTTCATCCACCTCTGGTCCCGGCCCCTCAGCCTCCACCCCGCCCACCACTTCAGCATCTCTGGGGCTCAACCCAACAGGAGGGTCCATTCCTCCGCAGAGCCCTGTTGGACACACGTTTTCCCATGTGCAGCTTCACTCGCCACCATCTCACCATCATTCCCACCACCAGACAACCCAGCAGCACCTCTCAACCACACCCCAGCAGGCCTCACCTCACCCTCACCATCACCTGGCTGTGCCCCCAGTCTCCCACCTTCCACCTCCACCGGCCCTTTTTAAGAGCGAGCCTCTAAACCACTGCGGGCATGAGGACAACAGCTATCTGCATCACATGGCGCCACACGACAAAGGCCCCGGAGCCCCTCAGCACCACTGAGCTGTGTTCCAGGTCAGCAGGCGCCACCGGACCTCGCCTCTGTTCGCATCTTTTCACAGTCCTGCCTCAGTTTGCGGATTGCAAAGCCCCTAAAGTTGTGTCTACCGGGGAGGCGATGCATGAGCAGTGCATTGGCCGCGCAGTACCACCAGTGTCCTAGTGCTGGTCTGCAAAGGGAGGCATTAAGCACAGAAGCAGCACATGCTTTCCTTCTTTCTAAGTTCTCAGCGCCCAGCACTTGAGTGCAGTTGCAGCGTCAGTAAACTGCAGTATTGATTCTGATGGAGCACGCCGGTTCCATCACAATGGATATGTTGACCTAAACACACAGGCTCTGTGTGTGTGTGTGTGTGTGTGTGTGTGTGTAGATATGCCTTGTTCTTGTCAAGCAGATAGCAGTTCATTTTAAAACAAACATTTGTTTATGTGTGAAAGATTGAGACTAATGCACAGTTGGTGCATGCAATTCAGTTAGACACCCTCCCTCACACGCACACACATCTTTGGTCAACTGACAGATTTTACAATGTTGTTTTCTGCATTTTCTATTTGTACCATGTGGGGTGTAAACTATCTCATTTTCATAAAGCTGCTGATGGAAGTCAACATATATGTAATACCTGGACTTAAACTCACCGAACTTTTGACTCGCTGACTTACTGTTGCACATTGGTCAGGACTTGAACTTCCTGTGCAGGTCCTTCCCACAGCAATACGCCGTCTGTCCTACTAGCTGAACTCAGAAACTTTGAGACTCACAGAAGTGTTTTAATGAATGTTGTAACCGGTTCTACCTGAGCCTTTCTTTGTCGAAAGACCAAGATTGGGGCTTCCTGTCAGGCAGGCAGCAGCAGTAGTGCAAGATGTAGTGCCATCGGTTATAGAGAGCAGTGACGAAAGGGGGGAATTTTTTTGTAAAGAAAAATTTTTTTTTTTGTAAATGTTATGTTGAATCTAGACCAAGTCTGAGATTCGTATCAGAGTAAAATGGTGCTTTTCATTCCAATACATAAAATAATCTTAATTTTATTCTTACATCTGATTTTTCAGATGTATGAAATACAAAATAATGTCGTGTGTCATACGAAACATGTCTTGCCTGGATTTCCTACAAAGAAACTGCAGTTTGAACAGATATTCTGCAACATAACTTTAGTTTTGCAGGATATGCCCTAGGTGCACACACGCACCCTCACACTTATTCAAGCACACACACACACACATAAATAAGACCACACGGTTGCAGATTTACATGCTGCATGATCTGTGCCACCTCAGCTTTCAGTACTGTTGGTCAACGGTTGCTTTTAGGTAATGGATGACTCAAAAACTGCCACTGTGAGGGGCCAGAAATGTGGCCCCATCAGGATTTACCCCACCTGCTTCGCTGCTGTTGAAATTATACGGGTTACCATTGTTTAAAGGTCATTTAACACACACAGTCGATAAACAACCGGGACCTTTTTTTTCCATTCAAGCTCTTAGCAGAAGTTATGCATATATTCCACAGTTTGGAGTGGGGCGTTGTAACGTAGAGGTTTGTTTTAGGACTTTGTGTACTGACATTGATCCACACAGGCAAGTGCATGTCTAAAACTGTTGAATGTTGCCTAAGCAGAATGATGGCCCTTAAGCCATTCGTATGTTTTATGTTTTTCTAATAACCTGTGCAGTTTTAAGCTAAAGAATGGCTCTTTCGTGTAGATAAACTGTTAGCACATGATAGGAAAAGTCAGGATAACAGGCAGTGGTCATACAGCTTCTAATACTTGGAGTTGGTTTATAGATGAGCATCAAGTGTTCAAATCTGCGCGAGAATGACGTGTATTGATGTAATAGCCGATGGTGTGAGTGAGATTTTGTTGTTTTTTTTTTTTAAAAAAAAAAAGGAGTGGGAGTGGCCGGCTTGTGTGTTTAACAGTAATGGCATTTTAGGGAGGGGGTATGGAGTTGTATGTGTGTGACGTATGGGTGGGTGAATGCAGAAATCTTGACCAGTCTGGTGGTCCCCAGTGCTCTTGTACCAAAAGCTGCTTTTTACAGTGTGCCCAGATAACGTGTGTTTGGGGGGGAATGCCTGAGCTGGGCACCAGCAGAGGATTAACACGACCTTTCTGCCATTATGATGGAAATCAGTCTGAAGTGGTTAAAGCTCGATAGTTTAGTCCCTTTTTTTTTTTTTTCTTTTTTCTTTTAAATGTGAGACCTGCGATTATCCTGCCACTTCTCTGGGTCTTAAAACTGCTGCAATATTTGCTTTTTATCCAGTCCCCCCCCCCCCCCCCCCCCCCCCCCCCACTCCCGGTTCACTGCTGTGATTCAGCATTTTGCAGTATGGATCTGTTTGTCTCTTATTTTCTTTTTCTTTTCCTTTTTTATATAAAGCCTTTTCATTTGTGTGTATTCTCTGCACTTTACTGCTGCGTGGGCGAGGCGCAGGGAAGGTGGAGCTGACAATGTATTGTGGAACAGAGTGCGGTTGTGGCTGGGTTGGGGGTGGAGGGGTGATTGATTGAGTGGATGTTTTGGGTTTTTTTTTTTTTTTAAGGCAAGGAAAGGAGGAGAATCCCAGGTGGAGGTGGGCAGTGTGAAAGGGACCATAGCAACAAGGACATTTCTTTTTAAACATGCTTCAGTTTTTACCTTTTTTTTCCCCATTCAGACACACGTAAGCTTCAATATGGACCTTCCCTCAAAGTGGAAGCGACGTTCCTCCTGCTTTGGCAACTTCACACTCACCCCTCCATGCAATGTCTGAAATATACTCATTTATTTTTTCATATGTTCATGGAGTGTTTTTTTTTTTTTTTTCTTTTCTTATCATGTCCGCTTGTGTCCGTTGGCAGAATGATTCTCCTCCTCCTTTCTTTGTTATATAGAATGCACTTTCTACTAAAATCCTTGAGTAGTTAAAAGAATAACATTGTATATTCTTTAAAGATGTTTTAAAACAAATCGATATACTTTCCCCCTTTGTATTTTTAACCACTTAATGTAGCATTGCGTATTTTATTATTGTATCTGGTACAAAATGTGCAGCTTTATAATGTCCTGGTTTGTCTTTTTTTGTATGTTATCTGGAGATTGAGAAGTGGAAAAAAGTTGGGCCTTTTTTTGATAATGTACATTTAACTGACTGCTAACTTTGAGAAGTAAAAACAAGTAGCCATGATGATTTCTTTTCAGTGTTTTTCTTTCCTTTTATGTACAAAGAAAAAATGGCAACTTCTGTGTGAATTGTAGAAAAATTAAGGATTGCTCAGCGTGTTCCTGAAAGTCTTTTGTATCTTCTGCATTTAGTGGTGCTGAAAAGCCTGAATTGAAGCTGTGTGTTGCAGCTGAACACTGAAGAAATGCTGATTGTTCTGTTTCAGGTTCACATGCTCCTTACGGTAACATGTTACCAAACATGTCCGCTGGCTACGCCCTGACATTTTTGCTTTCCAAAGCTTCGGTAAAGGAAGTTGTAAGTGCTGATTTCCCTAAAATGCTAAATGTCCTCCATCACTGTATGTTCTTTGAAGCTTTGCACCAACTGGTCCCGTAACTCTATAAGGTACAGTAGAGCGATGTGTATGGAGAACAGTGTGTGACTCACTGTTGGTGAGTGGGTGGTCAGGTACCAAAGCTCACTTCATGAGCAGAGGAGATAATAACACACCGTCTGTACATCTCCATTCCCATTTGGTTTTGAAAATAGTTGGCCTCCCCAGCTGTTAGTCATTATGCCTTGTGGTGTAGAGGAGGGAGGAGGCTGCGTCTGTCGGCAGGCAGATAAAGAGGAGGGATTCACATCATGTATCTCAGACGTGTTTGCTCCTCTGAAAGTTGCTGCTCCGTGGATCATTAATCGTGTACTTACAGGGTTTCATCAAGATCTCGTGGAGAAATGAGCAGCCGGTCTCATGCTGTGACGCTAATGTTTCAGTGTAGTTAATAAACCGAAACTGCCTGAGTTTAGACGTGACATCACTCATGCTTATTAATTTGGATTATTAGTATTCCTCTCAAATATAAAAATTCTTACTTTACTTGTCACTATGAAGTGTTTTCGTAATGCACTTCTCATCACAATTATCCAAAATCCAGGTAATTTTGTTGAAGAAATGTAAAACTATGGTCTTAAAGACATTACCTTTTAAAACTAATGGTATCTTTTAATTCTCTTTGGGTAGAAAATTTGTCACTGGCTTAACTTGATCTAAATGCACCATTTTCCTAAGAGGAGAAAAGTGGAGAGACACAGCAGAATTTTTTTTTTTTTTTTTTCCCCAGTGTGTGTGTCCTGTAAATGAGTCTTTGGGGCAGTAGGGTACAGCATGTTTGCATTCTGCCTTCGGGTCACGTGAAACGAGAATACATGCTGATTCATTTACTTGACTGGAAATATCTAGAATGAATCCAGGAAACAGAACAGTCCATTATACTTTCAGTCGAGTCTTTTTCTTTCCCTTCCTTCCTTTGCTCCCACGGCACCTCCTTGCTCAGTTGTAAGAGCCGCGGGTGCGCGCAGGGAACTGCTATTAAATAGGCGGGCTTTGAGACGCGGGCGCGTTCACGGCGGCTCCAGTGGATCTGAGTGGAGCATAAAAGTGCGTGAAGCACCGGCGGATTTCTGCCTCCTCTGCCATCCCTCTGAGACTGGATCGGACCTGACCGACACTGGGAGTCGAAACCAGCACCGGTAGTAGGCTACGTGTATTTTTCTTCTTCTGTTTTTTTCCCTACACAAATAGCCATAAATTGGTGCTTTTTCTAGTTATATCTGACAAACCAGTTTAGCTTTTAACCTAATGGTAGCACTTTGACAACCTGTTTGTGTTTTCCTCAAACCTTAAACTGGTCAGTCTGGTTCTGTTGATTATTTTACAGGCAATGTGCCATTTCAGTTTATAGGCTACCTGTTGTTACTCAGTAGTTACATGTTAACACTTGTTGCTGGCAAATCTGATGTTTTTGATCAGCTAAATAACAAATTGAACTTTTGAGTTTTGTCTATTTAGGTTATAACTGCACTGTGGCAGAACTCCGCTGTGTTAGTATAATGACATAATGGAGATGTCCACTGACCCTTATTGCGTAATGATACGGTTTTATTCGAAAGCGCAATTCAGTCTTGCTGTCTTCTCATGCAGCTCAGCATTTATGGTGTTTTTATCCCCCCTCACAGGATCAGTCAGCCGCACAGCTTGAAGACTGGTCGAGTGTTGGAAGAGATCCCCAGTTATCCATTGCTGACATAAAGGACAATCCAAGGTATAGGTAATTATATCTTGTAAGAGTCGCACCCGCGGCTCTTACAAGATAGTTTCTGTCCTTTGAAAAAAATGCTTATATGCTTGCCGTGGCTATTTATCTGCATGATTCTCCTTTTTTTTTTTAAAAAACTAACAGTATATTCGATTTTTTTTTTTTTTCTCTACATGCTGTGCAGGATGACCATCTGCTTTTGCAAAAGGTGCTCGAGCTTTTTTTTTTTTTTTTTTTTTTTTTTTCCAGAAAAGCTATAGTTGGTGGGGGTCTCCTCTGAAAAGGCGGCTGGTTGGCTGTTTTGCTGTCTTGATATATAATAACATGATAAATAATTTATTTCTCTCATTAAAAGTGTGATTCTGTTTTGCTTCCACCTGGAAAAAAAAAAAAAACAACCCCCATCCATTTTTGCAATGATGTTCCACAGAGTCCTCCACCACTGTGACCTGCATTGCGTGGGATGCTGAGAGTGGAAGAGCAGACTTGATGCCACTTGGCAACGTTAACAAATGTGGCAAAGTAAGTCATGGGGAAATCAATCTTCAACTGCTGTTATGTCCCACCTCATCCCCCAGGCGAGGAGGAACCCCACAAGTCCAGGCGTGCAGAGATCATGGCCTCCCCTTCGGCTCACATCCCTTCAGACAAGCGCTTCATCATCTTCTTTGACTTCGACGAGACTATCGTGGATGAAACCAGCGATGACATGGTGGTGCAGGCCGCTCCGGGTCAGCACCTTCCCGGCTGGCTGCAGGACTCCTACCAGCCTGGTCGTTACAACGAGTACATGCAGCGCGTGCTGGCCTACCTGGCAGAGAAGGGCGTGACAGAGAGCGACCTACGCAGCATCATGGAGAAGATGCCTGCTTCCCCTGGTATGCTCACCCTCTTCCAGTTCCTCCGCACACGCCCCGCGCAGGACTTTGAGGTGGTGCTGGTGTCCGACGCCAACGCGTTCTTCATTGAGTCCTGGCTTCGATGCGCGGGGGCCCGCCAGCTCTTCCACCGGATTTTCACCAATCCGGCTACCTTCAACAGGGACGGACGGCTGGTGCTGCGGCCTTTCCACTCCCACGACTGCCCACGGTGTCCCGTCAACATGTGTAAGCAGGTGGTCGTCAGGGACTACGTGGCGCGCAGGACGCAGGAGCGTGGCCGCCCCTACCAAAGGATCTTCTACGTGGGGGATGGAGCCAACGACTTCTGCCCAGCGCTCGCTCTCGGGCCTCGAGACGTGGCTTTCCCACGAAGGGACTTCCCCATGCACCGACTCATCACGGAGACTCACGAAGCCACGCCTGGGGAGTTCAAAGCAGTCACGGTGCCGTGGGCCAGCGGGGAGGATGTAGTTCAGCGGCTGAGGAAGATGGTGGCAGAGTAGGGGGCCACAGAGGGGGAGAAGGGGGGCGTTAAAGCAGCCAGTTGACACTTTAAGATGTTTTCTCAGGTAAAATGGTACTCGAAATTATTCTTTTAGGTAATAAGACACTTGGACTGTCTGTAAACATAAAGCTAATTCATGCGTAAAGCCAGCACGTGCCTCAGTCCAGCAGTTTTGCTGCTGAAGTTACTGCGCAAACACAAGCAGGTTACTCATTTTGGACCCCTGGACTGTGACCCGAAGTTAAAAGAAAATTTTAACTTAAAATGAAGTATTTTAAAGGTGGAATACATAATTTTATGTATTAATATATGACCTTAATATTTTCAAAGTTAGTTAGTTTTTCCTATTTATTAATCCTGGTAATACCGCCCATTGAAATGTCTAAAAGGCCATTTCATTGATTGCAAATGAAAAACTACTTAACGTTTGTTTACTCGCAAGCACTTTTAGACTATAAAATGGGCTATTAATGGATCTAGAAATAAACAAGTTACACTGCCATCTAATTCTAATCCCTATTTAAACAGACCAAACTACATTCTTTTGTAATCTAATGAGTCTCTCGTTCAGGAATATATAAATATTTTATATGTCATGTAATACTACGTCTTTTTGTGTAGCTATGCCTTTTTTGTGCCTTTTCTGTGTAGGCTTGGCCTACTAAAAACAGAAAATAACACCAGCAGGAATAAAGCCATTCACTGAAACACTGGCTCTGTCTGAATTATCATACCATCAACACCCATGTGAATCTATGTCTCTTTCTCTCTATCTAATATATAGACGGATAGACTGTCTGTCTAAAACATAACTGAAATATTTTATATCACATAACTTATTAATTTATCACCTGCAGCAAATCTTGCAGTTTTGGTTTACTTCCATAATGGTGCATAATACGTTTTCAAAAATTTATGAACAATGATAACAAAACATAAGTGTATTAGAAGCTGTTACATTTCATCAAAGGGTAAGTTCATTCGAACTCTTGCAATGGTAGTTTCCTAAGGTGTTACTTTTTTTTTAAACCAATGATGGCATAGGAAATTTAAACTTGGGGAAAAAAAAGTTAAAAAAAACCAAAACTATTACATTCTAAATACTCATATACTTGGGTAAAGCTGTGCGTATATATATATGTATATATATATATATATATATATATATATATATATGTATATATATATATATATATATATGTATATATATATATATATATATATATATATATATATATGTATATATATATATATATATGTATATATATGTGTGTGTATATATATATATATATATATATATATATATATATATATATATATATATATATATATATATATATATGTGTATATATGTGTATGTATATATATATATATATATATATTATATGTATATATATATATATATATATATATATATATATATATATATATATATATATATATATATACAAGGAGGCTCCATGGAGGAGGAGGTTAGAAACCAAGATCAAGGCAACTCGAAGGGAAAGTAGTCAAATGTCAGAACTCCAGAAGGGCACAACTGAGAAGAAGGTGCCAGAGAGATACAGCCAGATGCCCATACCTGAGGCCCTGGAAACAGCCAAACAAAGCATTGGCTGCATGACTGAAGAGATACACAAGAGAAGTTGAAGCCAGAATAGAAGAATAAACTGGCTCTTCTCAACTAACCCAGCTAAAGTGTACTCCCAGTGGCAGGCTTACACTACACAAGCTGACCCACCAAGGCCAGAGACGGAAAGATATTGGAAAGGCATATGGGAGAAGGAGCATCACATAATACTGAAGCACAGTGGTTAAAGGACCTCAGAGCAGACCACAGCTCCCTCCCTGAACAAGACCCAGTTTCCATCACGGTGTCAGATATCCAGCATAGACTCTCAGGTATGAAGAACTGGTTAGCGCCTGGCCCTGACATGATCCATGCCTACTGGCTAAAGAGACTGACTTCACTCCATGAACGCCTGGCAGCACAAATGAACCAACGCCTGAGGGATGGGACTCACCCTAAATGGCTGACCAAGGGACAGATAGTCCTGATACTGAAAGACCTTGGCAGAGGAACCAGAGGAGCCAAACATCAGCTACTGGTTGACAGAACAGTTGCTCGAGACTGTAAAACCAGACAGACAAACCTGTGCACCACCTGGATTGACTACCAGAAAGCCTATGACTTGATGCCACACACGTGGATCCTGAAATGTCTAGAGCTGTACAAGATCAATGGCAAAATAAGGACCTTTATTGCAAACTCAGTCAGGCTGTTGCAGACCACCCTGGAGGCCAACTTTAAGCCAATAGTACAAGTCTCCATCAAATGCGGCATATATCAAGGAGTTGCCCTGTCCCTGCTGCTGTTCTGTATAGGCCTGAACCCCCTCAGCCAACTAATCAACAAGACTAGCTAAGGATACCGTCTCAGGAATGGGGCCACCATCAGCCACCTCCTGTACATGGATGGCATCAAGCTGTATGCTAAGAGTGAGCAGGACATCAACTCACTGATCCACACCACCAGAACCTACAGCAGGGACATCGGAATGTCATTCGACTGGAGAAATGTGGCCGAATGATAACAAAGAGAAGAAAGGTAATCCATACGGAGGGCATTGCACTCCCAGAGGGCAGGACAACAGATGTGGAGGAAAGCTACAAGTACCTGGGCATACCACAGGCGAATAGTAATCATGAAAAGGCCACAAGGAAAGCTGCCACAGCTAAATACCTGCAACGAGTGAGGCAAGTACTGAGAAGTCAGCTCAATGGCAAGAACAGCTATGCCCTGCCAGGGATCTGATACCCTGCTGGGACAATAAGCTGGCCAAAACAGGAAGCTCAGACCGCAGATGTCAAAACACAGAAGCTACTCACCATGCATGGAGGATTCCACCCCAAATCCAGTGTCCATCGACTATACACTAAGCACAAAGAAGGGGACTAGTGAGCATCAAGGCCACTATCTGAGATGAAACATCCAAGCTCCACGAATGCATCAGGAAGAGGGCACCAAGGGATGAAGCACTTAGTGAATGTCTCAGACAATGGAGTCTGGAGGAACATGAGATGGAACTTCTGGGACTTCCAGATCCAGACAGATAAAATGGTGGTGGCCATCCAACTGGACATACTGATCATGGATAAACAGCAGAGGAAAGCCGAAGTGATCAATGTATCCATCCCCAGTGATGGAAATATCAGGAAAAAAGAGCATGAGAAACTGGAGAAGTACCAAGGCCTCAAGGAAGAACTGGAGAAGGCCTGGAGGGTGAAAGCAACAGTAGTACCCATGGTGATCGGCGCAATGGGGCTGTGTCCCCACACTGGAGAAGTGGCTCCAACAGATACCTGGTGAAACATCAGATATCTCTGTCCAGAAAAGCGCAGACCTAGGAACAGCTAAGATACTGTGTAGGACCCTCAAGCTCCCAAGACTCTGGTAGAGAACCCAAGTTTGAGAGATGAACAGCCACCCGCCCTACCCTGGGAGATGGGGAGATGGGAGGGGTGGGTGAGAGAGGAGTTTATATATCTATATATATATCTATCTATCTATCTATCTATCTATCTATCTATCTATCTATCTATCTATCTATCTATCTATCTATCTATCTATCTATCTATATATATATATATATATATATATATATATAGAGAGAGAGAGAGAGAGAGAGAGAGAGAGAGAGAGAGAGAGAGAGAGAGCAAAGAAGCAGTGGTGAAATGCCTACATCAGTTGATTGTGGATTACTTTTCCGACTGTCCTGAAATGGCACTTCTCACAAATACATCATCAACTTGCGTGATCACTGACACAAAATCCATATTTGCAAGACATGGACTCTCACGCATTATAATGAGTGATAATGGACCATGTTTCAGCATTAAGAAATGGCAAAAGAGCAGTATTAGTTTCGTCATGTCACATCAAGCCCAGACTATGCACAATCAAATGGACAGGCAGAAAAAGCAGCTGCTAAAGAAAGCCGCAGATAATGGTTCAGATCCATATTTGGCATTCCTCAGTTATCATGCCTCCCCAGTTCAGTGTGGACTGTCACCTGCAGAACTACTGATGACCAGAAAGCAATGCACAACACTTCCAGTGGTACTCAACTGCTACTGCACTAAGGAAGCATTCAAAGCTTGAGAACAAGCTCAAGAAACAGAAACTGACTCAAAACAGGTTCTGTGACATTTCAGCTAAACCACTCACTCCACTGATAAACAATGACCATGTGAGGATTGAGGATGTGACAGGTGCTGAGGCATAATCGTCGCAGTCTTCTGAAAACTCCACAGCCATCCAGAAAGGCTGAAAATGCTAATACAGAACAACCTGAAACAACATTTCTTGTAAACTGTAATGCACAAGTTCCTACAGAAAAACATTAACTGAGAACATCAAAATGTCAGATTAAAAAAAGAACCTGACAAACTGGACATGTAAGAGTTGAAAAGGTAAAAGTGGGGAAAGCAAATAATTTTTTTGATGTTTCTTTAGAGCATGTTTGATCAGTTTGTACAAAGTGTTAGCCTATACATGAAAAGGGGACAGACTTATTTTTTGGATGTTTTGCAACATGTTATAGACAGCAGGGTGCATCTCAAAGAAAGGGGATGTTGTGATTACCACTAGGAGTCGCGCGTGTGTACTTGAGCATTTTTGAGAAATGCAGCAGCAAAGAAGAGTTGAATGAACCTGTTTTACATGAAGGTTAAAAAAGTAAGCTAAAGAAATAAAGCGTCCATCGTGTTACACAGCAATCCTCTTTCATTATTTAAAACACTAACAAAATAGATACATAGATACATACATAGGGCATATAAAATGCGTGTGTATCTATCTATATGTCAGTAGTTTTCAATGCCATCTCGTGGTAACGTGGTGTTACTGCAAGTCTAAGATTTATTTTTTTTAAAAATATACTTTATTTTGCCCTCCAAGCAGGCGCAGGTTTATAACTCCTTATAAAGTTCTAAAATGGTTTATTTAACTCTTATTTTAACGCTGTACAACATATTTTCTTCATTTTAATTTTATGAATCATTATAGCCACCAGAGGACATTGATTACTCATATTTTTAAGATTGCAGGAAATTCAGCCTGCAGGGACGTGCAATTACACATAATTACAGGATTAACTAAAGCTCTCCGTAAAAACACTCAAGTGAAATTTTGAGATGTCAATAAATCAGTTAATCAATAAATGAATTGATAACAAGATTAATGGGATTGACTTGAGGTAGAAACGCTTCAAGCCAACAGGGGGCGATAGTCAGGATTTTAATTTGTCTAATTTTAGCTACACCACAGAAGAAGAAGAGCGGAAGTTCACGTCTCATACGCATGGCGCCGTTTGAATAATTATTTGTCCTATGTTTGCAAGCCTCAAATTTTCAGTTTTGTTTGACTGTTTGTCAATACGATTTGCTTTATAAAAGAATAAAGGTAAGCACATTTATCACAATGGAGTTGTTGTTTCTGAGGAGTGCGCTAACTAGTTATGTCTGAACAACAACGTAATGCAGACGTCGCTTCCAATCCATTCTTTTTTTTTTTAAGCTTGTTAGCCTGCTAGTGTGCCAGTTTGCTGGTCAGAAGAGGTGTTAATATTACGCTTCTTGGTCAGAGCGATTCTATGTCAAAGATTCATCCTGCAAACCGAGTACATAGCCAGTTTAATGAAGTTTAATTTAGTGGCGCACAGTGTTAGCATTAGCTGCTGTATGTTTACTCGGTAAGAACTTAGCTCTTATCGACAAAATGCTGCATGACTGTCAAAAACGCATCGTATTGAAGTTGTTTTGTCTTGAAGGAGGTGAAAACAAGTAGTGCACATTGATTTTATAGCACAAGCACGTGTTTTAAATGTTTGTTTATTTCATCTGTGCCTTTATACTGGCAAAACATTGTCTTTCAGTTAGTAATATAATCATATGTTTCTGTTTAAACGACCTTCTATTACTTTTAATGTTATTTTAAATGTCCTTACCTTTATATTGTCATGTCAGCATCCTTCAAAATGGTATTAAACATTTTATTCCTTATCCAGTTCTCTACAAAATGGAGGCTGATTTGTACGATGAGTTTGGGAACTACATTGGTCCAGAACTGGACTCTGATGATGATGAAGATGACCTGGAAGCAGAGGACAGAGACATTGATGAGGTATGATGTGTCATTCACATGTAAAACCATATAGTACACAGGATTGTTTGGGCTTTCTATGCACACATGGTACTTAACTTGTGCAGGGCGATGAAGATGATGACGACGAGCCTGCTGATGCAGACGACGATGTCCCTGGGATGGAGGTGGTTTTGCACGAGGACAAGAAGTACTACCCCACAGCGGAGGAGGTTTATGGACCAGAGGTGGAAACTATTGTGCAGGAGGAGGACACACAGCCTCTTTCAGGTTTGAGATATTTAAAGTAAAACAAGGAGATGGGAAAATGTTGAGTCTGTTTAACTGAAGATGTGTCTTTAAGATGGGCAGCTTGTTGTTACATTGGAGCTTGTGCTTGGTTCTGACAGGGAAATTGTCCCATACCAGCAAATATCTGCCTATTTAAATGGCTGAGTGGGGTTGTGATGACCAATTATATGTCTGGAATTTCAATGTTAAAGAAAAGTAAAGGCATCCAGTCTAATCTAAAGGACAAACAAGTAAAACAAGTGAAAGCTTTAAATGGATAGTCTGGCAGTATTTGTCTCCGTTATTCTCATCATGTCAAGTTTAACAGTTTTTGAATGCTGTATTGTACCCATACAGTAGTTTTTACAATTATTTAATAAATCTTGTTAAAAAAAAAAAAAAAAAAAGTGTTTATAAACAATTTCTGTCAGTCTCAATCAATGATGTTTATTTTGGCTAGTATATATACTGCAAACTATTAACAACTTTTACAAATAGTTTTTTTTTCTCTTCACTCAGGGTTTTAACTTTGTTTGCACATTACCTCTTTCAGTAAACATCACTAGTGTTTTTTTTCTAATCTTTCTAGAACCAATCATCAAGCCTGTGAAGCACAGGAAGTTTGCCTTGATGGAACAGGAATTACCTTCCACCGTTTATGACATGGAGTGAGTAATCTGTGTTGTTTATAATGATGTGTGTGTGGTAAGATAAAGATAAGATATTAATGTTGATGCAGCTGATTGTGGATAATAAAGTGTCATTAATGTGTAAAACCTATTTTTTTAAGTTGTGATATCTTTGTGGCAGATTTCTTGCAGACCTGATGGATGGTCCTGAGTTGATCCGTAATGTCACCCTCTGTGGTCATCTTCACCATGGCAAGGTTAGAACTTATGGTTCTGGCTCTGTCTCAAAACTTTTGAGTAGCATTTTATGGATGTTTTTGGTATTTTTCTCAACTAAACATGTTTGTAAGTTGAAGAGTTTCAGAGGATTAAAATGTTTTAACTGGAATCGAATTAATCTGTTTATTATTTTCAGACCTGCTTTGTGGACTGTCTGATTGAGCAAACACACCCTGAAATAAGGAAAAGGGATGATGTGGATGTGAGTATTGTCTGTAGCAGTTTAGTATCTTTTCACTTGAATTTCTTTGTAATTTCTTTTCTGCTGAGACCAACATTATTTGGAACTTTTTCAGCTCCGTTACACAGACATCCTTTTTACCGAACAGGAGGTGAGTAGTTATGTTTAATTTTGGCATCAAAGTGAAGAATACCTTATTTGCTATAACATTATATTTTAAAGCATGTTTCACTTGGTCATGCTTCCTTTTCTCGTATCTGGTACATTTTTCATAGAGAGGAGTAGGCATCAAAAGCACTCCTGTCACTATGGTCCTGCCTGACTCCAGAGGAAAATCCTACCTTTTTAACATCATGGATACACCAGGTGTTGTATTTCAGCTGGGTGTCTTGCTTGTTAACAGCGTATTTTCTTCCAGAGAGTGATAAAAAATGTTTTTTTACATAAAATAATGCATCTCCATTAAAGGTCACGTGATCTTCTCCGATGAGGTCACATCTGGCATGAGGATCTCGGATGGCGTTGTCCTCTTCATAGATGCAGCAGAAGGAGTGAGTCACCTTCGCTTGTTGCTGTCCTTAACCAGTTCGAAATTCCTATCCATATACTCTGGTATTCATTACCCGTCCTCTTGACGTAGACGTTTGCTCATCTCTGTGCAGGTGATGCTGAACACAGAGCGTCTGATAAAACATGCAGTTCAGGAGCGCATGGCGATCACCATCTGCATCAACAAAGTGGATCGGCTCATTGTGGAGCTCAAACTGCCTCCAACAGATGCTTATTATAAACTTCGCCACATTGTGGATGAGGTCAATGGTTTGCTCAGGTAATTCTGGAAGTGAGACTCTCAGGGGTGTCTGGACCATGGCAGAAAATGACAAATTTACTGTAATTCTTATAACGTTTAAGTTATGGATGTACATTCAATTGATTTAGAAAGCTGAGAAGAAAGCTTTCCGTTGATAAATAGGATATCACTGCCCACGAGGGGGAAGGAAACAGTCAGTAGAGCAAGAAGGCAGCACTTTCTATCATGGTCAGATTTCATGGGTTAATTCTTCAGGGTAAATCTTTTGTGATGCTCCACTGGAACTAGTAAGTTAAAAAAACAGTCAAAGAAATTAGATATGACATTAAAATAAGCATGAGCTCCTCCTTTTTTGAAACTTTAGAGGTGGGCTTTGCACATCAGTTGTTTGTTGCACATAAAGTGGCTCCCCTCATCTGCTTTAATGGATAGTATGGTTTGGTTGGACCAGTATGAACCTGCATTCGCATTCTGGTGCAGACCAAAGAAGCCAACACTAGTTTGGTGTGGTTTGCTGACGCTGCAAGAGCAGGCGGACCATCCAGTGAACTAAACAGAGGAGGTGATATAGGATGCGACTACATGTTGGATATTTGTTGCCTCTCTTGCTGCTCATACTGGAGTTTCCTGTGAAGACCACATTAGACAAGAACACCATATTAAAAACAAAAACTCCAAGACTGTATCATTTATTACTGCACCATTGTTTACCTGCAGTGTTTACCTGTCCGATGTTGTTGTCTTTTCTTGGTTATTGATTGTTTCGGGTAATGCAGCCCTTTTCCAGCAGTTGTTATAACAGACAGATATAGTCGGGTTGGTCTGCTTGATACATGTGCTGGACTGTTCTGGTGTGAATGCACTCTTAAAAGTAGAGCCGCAGCTTCTTGTGATAAAATCCACCATACTTGCCCCTGACAAGTCATTGGTCATTTCTCTCTTTTCAGTACATATTCCACAGATGAGAACCTGGTCGTGTCTCCCCTCCTTGGAAACGTTTGCTTCGCCAGCTCTCAGTACAGCATCTGTTTCACTCTGGGGTCTTTTGCAAAGATCTATGCAGACACCTATGGTGAGATAACTCATCAATAAACAGATCGATAAAACCCGTCATTTACTATAATGCTTACTTTCTCCATTCATAGGCGATATAAACTACAATGAGTTTGCAAAGAGGCTCTGGGGAGACATTTATTTCAATCCAAAAACGTGAGTATCCAGTTAAGATAACAGATACAAACTCGACCCATTCCTCTTGCTTCTCACTGGATGATGGTTTTTCTTCTGTTTTTAAGTCGCAAGTTCACCAAGAAAGCTCCCAGCAGCAACGCTCAGCGCAGCTTTGTGGAATTTGTCCTGGAGCCTCTCTACAAGATTCTCTCACAGGTTAGACATATCAAATGGCTCAATGCTCAACCTCCATCTGGCCCATGCTAAATTTGCTCAGTGTGTAATCCCTCCTCTAATCCTCTTGTGTCTATAGGTGGTTGGAGATGTGGATACGTCTCTCCCTCGAGTTTTGGATGAGCTTGGTATCCACCTTACTAAGGAGGAACTAAAGCTGAACATTAGACCCCTACTCAGGCTGGTCTGCAACCGATTCTTTGGAGAGTTCACCGGTATGGCTATGAAAAGTATTTAGAGTGCAATTTAAGCATTTGATGTTTTTGTTTTTAAGATGTTTCACAACTTGGCATCACTATTAATTAATATAGTTGAAATAATGCTGCAGATCCTGTTGCTTTATCCACTCCTGATAATTAAATATCCTTTTAGCTATTAACCTGTTCTCCATCACATACTGATCCTTGATGTGCTCCGAAAAGGTTTTGTGGACATGTGTGTGCAACACATCCCATCACCACAAGAGGGCGCCAGGACAAAGATAGAGCACACGTACACTGGAGGTCTCGACTCAGATTTGGGGGAAGCCATGGCGGAGTGTGATCCTGATGTGAGTATAATGGAAGCGGGGGTGTCCCTTTTTGTTGGATTAAAAAGTGAAGTGTTTGTGGCTGTGATATCGTCCAAGTGGAAGTCTGAAATGTTCTTCCAGCTGGTGTTGAAGATAAAAAGCAAAAATTTTAGTAAATAGTTTGAAGAAAAGGAGCAAAGCTTACTTCTTGCTTCTTTTTCTCCCGTTGTCTTCATGTGTCTCATCTTCAGGGTCCTCTAATGTGCCACACCACGAAGATGTACAGCACTGAAGATGGGGTTCAGTTCCATGCATTTGGCAGGGTGCTGAGTGGGACGATTCAGGCAGGTCAGCCTGTCAAGGTGTTGGGAGAGAACTACACACTGGAAGATGAGGAGGACTCCCAGGTCTGCACTGTGGGCCGTCTTTGGATTTCTGTTGCCAGGTATGCTCTGCGGTTTGCTTTGTTATGTTTGAAGAACTAGAAATCAGTAACTTTGTTAAAATCTAGTTTCTAACACTGTCCAGATACCAAATTGAAGTGAATCGAGTGCCGGCTGGTAATTGGGTTCTCATTGAGGGTTGTGACCAGCCAATCGTGAAGACCGCCACAATCACAGAACCCAGGGGGAACGAAGAGGTGAGAAATCAATGAGAAATATCTCTGTTGTCCTTAGAAACCTGAACCAAACGAAGGCTAACGGTTTGTTTTCTCTGGCAGGCTCAGATTTTCAGGCCGTTGAAGTTCAACACAGCTTCAGTCATCAAGATTGCAGTGGAGCCAGTCAACCCATCAGAGCTGCCCAAAATGTTGGATGGCCTGAGGAAGGTCAACAAGAGCTACCCTTCTCTTACCACAAAGGTACGTCCCTGCACGTCTGTTCCGTCGTCACTCAACCTGCACTGAACAGAAATTTATTTACAATTTTCTCACAATAAATGGCTGAAATGAAGTGATGGCTTTTGTTTCAGGTGGAGGAGTCTGGAGAGCACGTTATCTTAGGGACGGGAGAGCTTTACCTGGACTGCGTCATGCACGACCTGCGCAAGATGTATTCTGAGATAGACATCAAGGTAAGTTTAGTTACTTTAGGTGCATGTGGTAAATATAGGTTCATTTTTATAAAAAAATGCTGGAAGGGGTGTCCATCTCCGGTCCTCAAGGGCCACAATCCTGCAGGTTTTCAATGTGTCCCTGTTCCAACACACCTGACGCAAAGTAATTGCATTGTGCAGAACTCCATAGGTTGTTGGGTCCAGCCAGGTGTGTTGGAACAGGGATACATAAAAAACCTGCAGGACAGCGGCCCCCGAGGACCGACTTTGGATACTTCTGGATAAGATGATCTAGGTCCATTAAATTAGTAATACGTTGAACATAATAAAAAAGACATTTTAATAATGTGAAAGTTTTTGTGGTTTTTCCACAAAGATAGTAAATGGACTGCATCTATTAGTCATTTAGCAACTAAAGGCTCTGTCTCATTCATACAACACTTGTTAGTCTATTTACCTCCCTCTTGGATGAGGAAATAAATACATTTGACCAAAGTATTTTGAACTTTTGTGAAATTGTTTTTGTCCTTTTGCTTGTCTTTGGCCACAGGTTGCAGACCCAGTTGTGACTTTCTGTGAAACAGTTGTGGAGACATCCTCACTTAAGTGCTTTGCAGAGACCCCGAACAAAAAGTATGTAATATAATACAATATAAGACAGTTTATACAAACACAGAGGGAAATCATCAGTGCTTGTTCTGCAACATCACACAGGACTGCACAGGGAATTGGGGGAATAAAACATTAAGGGCCGTTAATTTTCTATAACCCTTTTTTTTTTTTTTTTTTTTTTTTTTTTTTTTTACAAGAGACTTTCATGTCCAGCATTTTATCAATGTTATACTTTCTGTCATGAGCATAATAGAAACTTTAGTTCCTTTAATGTTTACGCAGAGAAAGTGGTACTCAGATTTAGGATATTTGTTCACTTGGAGAAAAATTGTGATTCAGATTTAGCTTATTTATTTTGCCTCAATCAAACAACTTTACAGATTTTTCTTGAACGTTTCTGACAAACTGTTATTCATAGTGTTGGTTCAGAGAATCTCTCCCTGTCTGGGGTTTCTGCGAAAGCCTGTCCTTCCCTCTGGCTGCGTGCCTCCCCAAGCCAGGAAGAGTGATTGACAGCTGTTTGATGTGATTGACAGGAATAAGATCACCATGATTGCTGAACCCTTGGAGAAGGGACTTGCTGAGGACATAGAGAACGAAGTGGTGCAGATCACATGGAACAGGTACAGGCATGAAAGATTGTGGTCAAAGTGACTTCTTAATTAACAGAGGCGATATAATGTGCTTTTCATGTCAGACATGCCCATTTTACTTTGATGTCAGCTTATTAATTTCTTCATTTCGGTGCCTTACTGACTATTCATTCTCATTTCATACTTTACAAGGATAAATGAGCAGGCAGTTAAGAGCAATGATTGGTTCTTTAATTAAATGCTGTCATCAAAGAAGGTAGAAGAATATAGAAATCTCTGGGGCTGAAAGAGTCATTTTAAAAGTAGTTATTGGACATGCGACATTGCTCCTAAATCTATAGGTGTGCCACTCTGAGCCTGCCATCAGTTTTCATTTTACAGTGTTAAATTGAAGGAAAATTCCTGTCCTGCAGATTTTCCTCATTTAGAGTGTAGAAATGTAAGAAAAATTAATAGCTATCACTGCAAGACAAATGTAATACATTTTTATGAGGAATTTTAGGCATTGTAAGGACAGCCTTCAATGTTTAATGTAAAATATGTCCTCATAAGAAAAAAAAAACAACACCTCACCTTGGCATATCGATCAGCTCGCTCACAGTAATCGCACTAAAAGCATGCATGAATTTTCCTGCCCCTCTTGTATGAAGAGCATGCTCGAGGCCTTATTCTGCTCAATAGAAGCTTCCTGTCTGTGAGGCCATCTGGACCCAGCGGTGCCAGCACAGGAGTTACACACTTCAAGCACCACTCCTCTTCTTCCATTAACCCCTCTGCCCCTCAATCAGCCAATCTCCTTAATGTTTCAGCGGACACACTGCGCACACTTTGTACCAACTGGTGTCTTGTGTGTTTCCTCCTGACAGGAAGAAGCTGGGAGAGTTTTTCCAGACAAAGTACGACTGGGATCTGTTGGCTGCCAGGTCTATCTGGGCCTTTGGACCAGACACAACGGGACCAAACATTCTTGTAGATGACACACTGCCGTCTGAGGTTAGTATTTCTGTTACACAGCTCAGCTGGTTTAAGCCTGGGGGGTGCTTTATTCTTAAGTTTTCCATTTCTGCTCTGGACAAAAGGTTTTTAATATTGTAATATTTGCCTTATAAAATTAGATACAAACGCAAATATGAGAAGTGAAAATTAGGGTTGTTAGTTACTAAATGATTGAATTACTCAGTGCGACTGATTAGCTAATAACTCAAGACGGGTTATTAGCTAATCATTTTCACCCTCAAACTATGTATTTATATAAATAATTAACCTTTACAGTATGGCAGAAACTAAAATTCTTGACTTATATTAAACCAGCAAATTAATGTGCATTTATCTTGAGCAGTGCTAGATTTAGGGTAAAGCTGTAAAATGAGAAAAGTCTTTGTCTGGAAGTACAGAGGAAATCGCATCGATGTGGAAAAACACTCCCAAAGAGCATCAATGCCGCCTCTTTTAAATCAGTCCTCAAGACTGCTGGCCTGCATATAGCTGGTTTAAATAAAAGTTCTGATTTGTTCATCATTTTCACTGCATATTTTACTGTTTTGCTTCATTTTCTTAAATTTTAAACTTGAAGCTGGGGTAGGTAATGTTTGGGAGCGAGCAAGATGTGAAATTAAACGCCCTGTCTAGCCCCCCCCCCCCCCCCCCCCCCCCCCCCCCCCCCCCCCCCCCCCGGTTTTGCTCCTTGCGTCATCGAGGGATTTTTTTCTTTCCTCCGCCAAGGAGTTTACGTTTTTACCGGCGTTTATCTGTTTGTGTTCGAGATAACGCAAAAAGTTATGGACGGATTTTAATTCAATTTTCAGGAGTTGTTGGAAATGTGAAACGGAAGAAGTGATTTAATTTTGGTGGTGATCCAGATCACCGTTTGGATCCAAATATTTTTTAAAGCCATGGCACAGGTTTGTGCTCTCCGAGTGTTTTTCTAGTTTGCAGCTTTTTCCACCAACAATTTTCTCTTTCTCGGCTGTTTAATGGGAGGAGGCAAATAAACCGAGCCGGGTTGGGGAAATCCTTCCTGCATTTTCTCAGCCATGAAGAAGCTTATAAAATATAAGAAATGAACAAGTTCAATTCGGCCCGAACGTTTGGATTGGTCAGAGTTTTTACAGATTTACAGTAAACTGAGGGGTCTAACTATATTTCTTATTGTTCACGATTACAAAATGTACAGACTACTGTCAGGATGAGGAACCAGTTCACCCAGAGTAAAAAAAAGTGTCTCTGAGCAAGATTACCTACCCCAGCTTTAAATGGCTTGCTTTTATTTTCATATGCATTTTATGTTTTTTGCAAAACTATTTTAATAGTCTAGTTGTTTTATATCCTAAAGATCTCATGTACTTATTTACAAACAGGAAAGCAAAAAAATTGGAGTAGGGATGCTGCTGCTTATTTGTAGTTTGCAATTAATTTCATTGATGATTAATTTGGCCTTCATTATGATGCAGAACATGTGTCTTGGTTCGGTACATACAGTAAAGCCAATGCAGCGTCTTGTGTAGAATACACGTGGGGTCGATGGCAAAGCCATTTTAAAGCTAATGCACGATAATGCTACATGCAGAGTTATATTGATCTTCCACAAAACTGATACAAGTCACATTAATTAGTGAAATTAGATTTCAGAAAACACTGACCAGGGATCGTTCAAAATGAGTCCTTGGTTTAAAGCAAACTAGATTTTCCTCTTGTTTATGCATGAATGCAACGTTCACTAAGCTAATCACATTTTGTTGTCGGTATGACCTTGTTTGTACAAACTGGAAAGGTGCAGCTTGAGTTGTTTTACCAAGTGTTGTAACAGAAAAAGGGAATACAGCGTGTTTGTAGACTGGAGCTTTTCCCTTCTTAATTTGGTGAATGAGAAATTATGGGTTAGTCACAGATTTACAGGCCACTGTAGCTCGTCTATTCTAACCAGTTTAGTAAAGTTTTACATTTGTTTATAGGTGGACAAGGCGCTGCTTGGATCAGTGAAAGACAGCATCGTCCAGGGCTTCCAGTGGGGCACCAGGGAGGGACCTCTGTGTGATGAGCGTAAGTCATCTCTTCCATAGCATGTTTTGCAAAACAAATCTCTGCAAAAGGAAAAGCCATTTTCCTCATCAGCGTTGCATCACTAAGTCTTTCTGCCGCCCTCAGCCATCAGGAATGTCAAGTTTAAAATCCTGGACGCCGTTATCGCTCAGGAGCCTCTCCACAGAGGAGGAGGTCAAGTCATCCCTACAGCCAGGAGGGTGGTGTACTCTGCTTTTCTCATGGTGAGATCATTTTCCCCGACCCGTTCTTCTCCCCTCATCCGACTTCAGCTTGCCAGACTTCCCTTTCATCCACGCTGTTTAGGAGATTCCATTATGCTGATTGGAGTTGGGAAATTTGCTGATGTGTCTTATTTTTAATTGAGAGATTTTTTTTTTTCCTGTCCTGATTTTGGCTGCTGTCTTCCTCTTTGGCTCATGCACAACTTTTGTCATAAATCCATCAGCAGCTCTACATGAGAGTGCCATATTGTTCTCTGCAGGCTGAAATGTAAAAGTGTCTCTCTTGTCCCAGGCCACTCCGAGGCTGATGGAGCCGTATTACTTTGTGGAGGTTCAGGCTCCTGCCGATTGTGTATCTGCAGTCTACACAGTTTTAGCTCGAAGGAGGTTTGTGCCAAAAAATATAGATATTAATCTCATATTGTAAAGGTCACTTTTTTTAAAAATAGTTTTTGTGTTTGTTGTCAAACAGGGGTCATGTCACCCAGGATGCACCTATTCCTGGCTCTCCACTGTACACAATTAAGGCTTTCATCCCAGCAATCGACTCCTTCGGCTTTGAGACAGACCTTCGCACACACACACAGGGTCAGGCCTTTGCTCTGTCTGTGTTTCACCATTGGCAGGTAAGATTTAAGGACTCAAAATAGATTTTTATTTTTTTATGTCAGCAAATTCAGGGGTTTGGTTTCTTACTGTTCTTTTTTTTTCCACTACGGATGAAGAAGAATGTGGAAAAACATTTGTGTTTCCACACTAATATTAAATAATGAAATTTATAGTAAAATTAATAGAATAGGTGAGTTGAAGAAAAGGCAACGGTACCTTTCACTGAGGTGATGTCCAACAGATGGATGCTGCTACTATAATATGTTCTGGTTTATCTGCTATTTATAAAGCTCAGCTTCAGTGTTACGGCTGTTGCCATCTTGGTTTTTTCACTTTAAGTGGCTGTCTGAGAATTTAAGCCTGTCATACAAGTTCATATGACTAAAATGAAAACCAATGATCTACATACAAATGTATCAATGATACAATATTAGGGTTCACAGTTAGCATTAATGTGGTTTCTCAAGTTGTTTTGAACAGAAAAGTAATCACACCCCCGTTTTAGAAAAGCTTGACATTGTCATTTGTCTCAGTTCCTCGTATAATATAAGGCATTAAATGTGCTTTTAAAATTAAATAGTTGATTTTTTTCAACTAATTTTATCTATAAAAGAGAATAAAATACCGAACGTCCAACAAGTCTTCAGGCAAATGTTTAGAATCATAGTTACATGCATGGTTAGAGTATAAAATATACCTTCACCACGGGACTCTTGAGCCATTTAAAGAACCTCTATCTGAAATGTTTGTGATTTGTTCAAAATGAGCCAAGAGTTTTTCTGTCTGGAAGAAAATGGAGTTAGTAAATGGAAAATGAGCAGGAATATCTGACCACATTAAATCACATGCTTGTAATGATATTTCAGCAGCTGAAAAAAAAAAATCAGCATTTTTAAAGGTCAAAACAATTTACAACTTTTGGGACTGATTGGCAGCTGTTAACTGCTTCGCCCGGCTCCCTTTCTGCCTTCTCGCTTTGACAGGTAATGCAACAGAAACTCGTAATTGTATTTGTTTTGGTGTGTTTAGCTGGGAGGACTCGCCACCTTGAAACAACCATCAGTTTTTTCTGTTTTTCCTATTAAATCTTTGTGTCACCCTTACACTTGCATGACCAAACACTGTCACGTTTCTTTGCTCATTTCCACACACAGTTGTGGCATCTTGTGCTGCAGAGTAACCAGCCCGTGCAAGTCTGCCACTTCGGCTAAAGTGTTTTTGATGGGGAGTAAAGTGGATTGTTGAGTCATTACTTTTTAAGTGTCATCTAGCTGTTTTGTGTTTCTGTCTGCTCTGTCCGACGTGTGTTTGTGTCTGCACTCTGCAGAGCTACGTCAGAATAAATGAACTCCACTTATGAGGATTAAAACTTGACTGCAAAGCCAGTAATGTGTGAGCCAGACGTTTCTGTGCAGTGCAAATATTTTATGTTTAACCTCCAAACTTATGTTTTGTCCCTTTGAGGTGAAAATGCGAATGTCTGACGAAAAACTAGACTTGAATTATTTATTTCTGTGTGTACAACACTGGGGGAAAAAGATGTATCATGGTCATAGTAATCCTTTTGCATGAAAAATGAATGAACGTTGCTCATGATCGGTTGAGTTTTGTTGTGTTAAAAGCATTTCTACATGATCACGGTCATGCAGTTTATAGAAAACTGACTTTTTAAAAAAGAAATTTCATACCTTTTTTTAAAATTTTTTTTAAAAAATTTTGCTGTAATTATTGAACATAAGCAGAAATGTGAATGTTAACGTCGTCTCAATGTGATAATTTAGCTCTACTTTTCACACTCTTTCCCAGAGAACTCTCCTGGGATGATCAGCGTGACTAACTATCCACAGATTATTCTTTAAAGAGCAGCGTAGAATCTGGACCGGATAACAATCAACTCTCTGAATCTTCTCCCTGCTCTTATCTTTGGGAGAAATTATTCCTACACATATTGATTCAGCTGCTCCAGATAATAAGAATAACACAGGAGTCCCTGAACTGTGCTGTTTGCCCCATTAAACTCAAGAGGCTATATTGTGCCTCCCTCATTAGTTTGATCATGCGCTGCCACTATTGGCATGCTAACAGTGCAGTGCTTGAGTTACTGCTGTTAGCAGCTCTCATCCATCTGTTGATTGGGCTTCAGCCACTCCATTGATTATGTTTTCCTCTTTCCTTCCAGTCTAACGTTCTCCCTGAGGCCTGGAAAGTCTTATTTAGTCCCCTCCACCCTACTTATTTCAGATAACAAGTCATCTCTTCCTCTTCTATCTCTCTTGCCAATTACAGAATGTTTTAGATTCCTGACAGTGAACTGGTTTTGTGAATTTCGTGCTGCAAACTGTGTCAATCAATGGATTAGTGGATCCCTTTAAAAACCTGTGCAGTTCTGCGTGTTCTGACTCAACGTGTAAACAGTGCTGTGCTGCTGTCGGCCACATTTGAAAGGGTGACTGTACTTGCACGTTGCTCCTTCCATCATGATGATGGACACTCTCCTGACTCAGTAACGGTGGGACAGACATGCAGCTGAATCATATTAAATGAAAGGCTGATGCCACCATCAGAAACATCCACTCAGCTTGTTAAACACTCAAAGTTTGACGTGTTTTATGTTGTCGGATTGTTTGTACTATTTACATGTCTGAATACAAATGGGAATGCTGCTGCTGTTTTTTACCATCTTGTATCTCTGGTTGTCTTTTAAAGATTGTACCTGGTGATCCCCTGGACAAGAGTATTGTGATCAGGCCTCTTGAGCCCCAGCCCGCCCCCCACCTGGCCAGAGAGTTCATGATTAAGACTCGAAGGCGCAAGGTGAGCCTGCTGTCCAGCTTTTTATTGCCGTCTTTAATGATGGTAATCTTTTTTTTTTTTGTGTGGCCAATATTTTGTAATGTTTGCTCTGCAGGGTCTGAGTGAAGATGTGAGTATCAGCAAGTTCTTCGACGATCCTATGTTGTTGGAGCTGGCCAAACAGGATGTGGTGCTTAATTATCCCATGTGAGATCGCACCAGTTACCACAAACCACCAACACCTCCACTAGACATTCAACAACTAGTATTTGCCAGGATATCTGGGGTAAAATCTTGTTTTTTTTTTTACAGATTTAGGTTATAAAAGGGTTTTTTCACCTGCTTGTTTTATTGACTCTCCCTGCCCAAGTGAAAACCACACGATTTGACAAAAAACACAATTGTCAAAGACGTTTGTTGGAGCCCAGTTGTCTTGTATTTTTATTTTTATATGTACAAATGATTGTTTTTGTAACGTAACTTGGAAGTTTGGGGAAAAGACTGATCTGGCATAAGCAAATAAATGATGTTTGTAATTCAAAGACTGATGTAAATGTTGCTCCATGGTGTCCAGAAGTATGCAGAGCAGAGCTTTTAAAACTTGTGTGGATGTAATTTGTTCTTGTTGGGTGGCTTGAGTGAACCAGACTGAATACTCCTTCTCTTTGTAGAGGTCACTGCAGTGCAGGAGCTTCGCTGATGGTTTGAGTGATTTGTTAGTCTGTTTGAGGATGATGTGGGCAGTGACTGACGGACAGGACGCCGGATGGTTGAAGGCAGGCAGAGAGGCTAGCAGCCAAATATAAAGGAAGGAATGTTGCAGCATATAAAAAAGGAATACCAGGAATAAATACATAAATACTGTCTTCATTTTTTAAAGCTTTAAATTAAAAAGAAAATTTAGATCAGTTATAATAATCAACATATTACATACATGAACCACAAAACATCTTCATTAAATTACATTACCGTGTGCGCTTAATGTGCATTTCAGATGTCATATACAGGCAATATATAAACATTTGTTCAAAGAAATGTCAGAAAATGAGATTCTCTCACACAGATTTTTATTTATGGCTCTGTAATCAGGATGAGAGTGTTTTATGTTATTCAGGTGCTCAGACTCTGCAGGTTAAATGAAGCAGTTTGCAGCATATAACTGCTGTATCATATAAAAAGTGTAGTATTAAAGTGATGTTCCAGCCAATCCCAGTGCAAAGACGTATATTATGCTGCTGAAATGGTACCAGAAGGGCTATTTACTGGGAAATGTAATTCACACAGTGTCAAGCTGACCACAGTTTCCGTTCCCAGTGAAGGATTAAACCCTGCAGAGCATTCCAACCAGTAGCGCTGTATATTGAGCGAATAAGCACTCTGAAGAGCATTTAACTACACTTCAGGATGGATTGCAGACACCTTCAGAAGACTTTGGTGTCTGAATTGCTCAGTCCTTCATCAATCACTACTGACAATCCCTCCAACAGTCCTGCAGGAGGTGCAGAAGGCGAAGGTTGGAGCACAAACAGGAAGAGTCAAAAATGGCTTGAGCGGCTTTTGACATTTGGACTGAATGTCAATCCTTTGCAACAAGACAAGGTTTTCTTTCCCCGCAGACGTGGGTAGATGGCGATGGGGATGTTCTGCCCTTTTCAAATGCTGACAGGAAGGAGAAATGAGACTGAAGAACTTGTGAACACCAACAGACCAATTAAGTGAAGCAACACCTCTGTTCTGATCACGGGATCGACATGCAGCTTCCTTCATGGGTTTGCATCCTGACATCATCGCTATGAGGCATCTAAAGTAGCAGTGTAATCAGCTTTGCATATGTGGTAAGTAAGCGTGCACTCAGACGTGGTCACATCACCCTTCCCTTGTGCTGGCATGCGCTGAGATCGTGTCTGGCCCTGGGTGCTGAGATGGATGGCAGCAGTTCTTGCCAGTCTGAACACAAGGCCCGGAGCACTTCTTACAATCTGTGGTCCCTGTGCTAAATATAGAAGGGAGCAAGCTGTGGTACAGGGCCGGCTCCGGGCATCCTCCTCCTGCAAGTCAGGCTTCATCCTCTTCCTTTGCAGCAGCATTTGCTCTCAACCACCTCTTCTGTCACCTTTCTCTACAATGTATTTGTATCTTTTGTTCATGTTGCTCTGGCTATGCCATGTGTCTGTGACTCAGTCACACTTGTCTCTTCCTTCTAACATCACGAGCAAATCTTCCCCTCTAGAATCTCCAGCTAGAAGCTCGGAGAGTTCAGTCAGGCTATTTCATACAAACGGTTTGTAGCGAAAACGTAGCTACTAATCATTAATGGATCTGAAAGCTGAATGAAGATGATGAAAATGGTTTTTAAAATGACAAAATAAGTGAAAAGGTTTTTTTTTTTAAAATTGAAAATGGTGACTTCATGACGACAAAATAAAGCCTCGGTTGACATATGGAGTGACAGATGAAATGTTCTGTTTTTTTTTAAATGTCTGTTTTATATAATCAGAAAGAGCTACTGCTTTAAAAACATTTAACTCTTCTAAAAAGCTTTTTGTCTTTAAGACTGACCCTCAATTTGGACCTCCACATGTTTCTTAACCTTCCCTGAGTGCCTCCTTGTATTCTGAGTAAAATAAAAACATTGCATAACACTCATCTGTCACCCTGAAGGTCTGTGATAATTTGAGGTCCAGCAAGGTCAAGATTTTTAGCAGCAAAACATACAGTCACAAAAAAAAAAGAAAAATGACATAACTGTGGATGATCTTCCCTTTGGTCACCCACAGGACCTTGAGTGCTTAATCATTCCCTTATCATTACATCAGAGGGTCCAGACGTTTGTCCATTACAGCGTTTAGCCCACAGACTGATTCTGGCTCTGCATGCATGGGTAGCTGCAGAATCACTGAGAGGATGGATGAACTTGTGTGGAAGCCCACTTTAGAACAATCAAGCTGCAGACACAAAACAACCAGCAGTTTTGATTTGCCAAATGAGCCATATGTGTTCCGCCGCTCGAGGCCTTCCACAAAAGCAGAGTGAGACCGGATGAGGGCCTTCGTGCAGACTGAGCTGGGAACAAACAGAAAAGCACCTTGGAATGATCATTCTGCGGCTTTCTCAAGAGGAAGCCATTGTCATCGTTCGGACATTAGCCACTGCTGGGATGTGGTTTGCAGCATGATGGGGAAATCTGTTAATACTGTGTTGTGTTGCTTCGTTTTCCATCCAATGGAATAAACTCATCAAATCTGCCCTTTATCCAAGCTTTATGGGTTCCACCATAGCCCAGGGCTGAATGAAGCATGTTTGGAAGCTTCTGCAAACTAAAGCAGACAAACCAAAATCCACTTTGGTTCAACAAAGGCTTTTTTTTAAAAAAATTATTTCATCTAACTGCTAGGACTACTTTGGTTCAACTGGCTTTTTTATTATTATTTTATCTCTGCTAGGGCTGTGACGATATGCTTTTGTCTCGATTTGATTCACTTACAACTTTTTGGGTACCAATTCATTTTAAGTTGCGATTCTCACGTTTCTTTTAAAGTTTCTAACTTTTGTAGACTATAAACAAAATGTACAAAACTTTATTTTGCTCATCATTTTCCTACATTTCAGTTAGGAAAAAACAACATAGTCGCCAGACCATCATTCTGCTGCTATAAAACCAAGAAGTCAAGTCAAAGGTCAACAACAAAAAGGACTAATTTTATAATTTTTCTATTATAGGATATGTATGAATTGGCTCAAAATGTGTATGTTGATTTGTGTATGTAAAGTGCCCTGTGACAGCATTGTTGTGAAGTGGCGCTATACAAATAAAGTTGAATTGATTTTTTTTTTATTGAATTGAAAAACATTTTTTAAACAAAATTAAAATTAATTTGTAAATTAAGCAAAAAATCCTGATATTCGATTTTTTCCGATTTGATTTCCCACCCCGACTAACTGCATTCCAAATTATTTCTTAACTTTACCATTTGATTCTATTTTATAATTTTCAAATATAAATATTTATAGGCATTTAGTCATTACGGGAAAATCAATTTTGCTGTTTTTGCCCAGTTTTCAATGTATGAAAGCACCTACTAATTACTGTAATATTTCCTAATGTCAATTTTAATAAAAGGAAAAAAAAAACACATTTATAGCACGTGACAATATTTACAAACAAATTTATTGTTAAAAATAATGAACAGATTATATAAATAATACAATGATTCAAATATAAAGTGTGATAATAAACCAGTTATGTGTGTATTTATAGATACAGTGTTTTCATGGTCGACACGTGTGGAATACAGTACAGTACTGATGTGTGAAATGTGAGCCCCACATACAAACTGAGCTTTGTTTAAAATTGGCTGATGTTTATGGAGGCAGATGTTTATGGACCCGAGCTGTGTGACCTGTCGGGTGCGCGCACTGCCAAAGACGCGTACGCGCAACATCCAGCTATTACTGCTCCCCTGCAAAGGACGGGTCTCCAGGCTCTCTGAGGGAATCCAGCTGTCAGTCATCCAGATCCCCGTTCAGCCAGAGTCGAGCTGAGCTGCTGCGTGGCGAAGAACCCGGTTCTGGTCGTATCAGCGAGGAGAGGACACTGGTTGATGTTGGTGGACCTCCAGTGATCAACAGATCGGCAACTATACTGTCCACTATTCCTGCGAGGAGGAGGAAGAAGAAGACGAGGGACCCGACAGACAACGCCGGAGCCAACTGGCACGTGAGCGACTGACGTTTATCACCAAAATTTCGAGCCAGTCGCAGAGAAATGACCCAATCAGCGCTCACAATTAGCTTTTAGCCAGCTGATCCAACTGTTCTTGGCACTAGAGGAGGTTCTACCCGTGCCAAAATGACCCGACTATTGTCTCGCATCTCTGTAACGGAATGGGCCCGCAGGAATTTTGGCACCGGTTTTACGCAGCAGACCACATAGTTTCATCGACGTAGCTCGACCGAACACGGAGCACATGGACAAAGACTGCTCACAGGTCTCGGTAGTGATGCTATGAAACCAAACTGAGAAGACATCAGTGAAACGTCCTGCTGGTTCCGTGGAGCAGATTATCAACGGCGGGATTCAAGTTTGGACCTCACCAAGTCCAAAACGACCTTCCCATCCCAAACAAAGGATCATCTTACATCTTAAAGCATCTTCACAGACTCGCATAGCGGTAAGGATTTCTCTGTTGAATCACGGCATCTTGAATGTTTTCAGTGACATCTCCAGATGTGGTTCATTGGAGCCAGTGGAAACCTCTCACTCCGTGAATGTCGAGGGTCACAGACGCGCCACATGGCTCCATAACGCACACATCACACTGGCATCCTTTTTACTTCATTTCCTTTTATTTAATTGACTGAATCGCCCGTGTATATATATATATATATATATATATATATATATATATATATATATATATATATATATATATATATATATATATATATATATGTGTATATATATATATATATATATATATATATATATATATATATATATATATATATATATATATACATTTTCTTCTATTTTTTTATTTTCCACGTGTAAGGTCATGATCAAGGCCAATCAGTGAGACACTTCCCATACCAGAAGTGCTTATAGGGACAAGAGCCGTGATGAGCGCGTGTGATTGACATAAATTGCTAATTTGGAGGCATATCTGCTCATCAGCTGAAACTCTGTTATAAGGAAATCAGACTGAACCCCAGTGCCTCACAATGCTTTTAGTCTCCAGTTATTTCAACAGGAAACATGGTGTAGATGGGCGGTGCAGGGTTTCTGTTGAGGGGTTTGGTCAAACCCTGCAGGAGCTGTTCACATCAGAGGGAGCAGAAGCTGCTTTTATGATGACTTTATTAGTTAATTCTTGTCACTGATTAATTAACAAGTGCTGAAAAAGCTTCCCTTTTGATGTCTTTAAAGAATTTTGTATTGATTTTAATTTAAATATGGCATTTAGAGTTACATTATGAATACTAAAACAAACAAAAAAAAAATCCTAAACTGGGTGCTGATGTGATGCTTATGATTTTTTTTCTTAGTTTTAAACTTAACATTTCCCAAATTACTATAAAAAAAGCTAATTGAGTTTTGAAACTATTTTTTTTCACATTTTGTGTTGTGCAAATCTACATCCTAAGGATTATATCCTTTTGTGTTGCTTCTTTATGCAGGGTGCCAAGCTGAAGCTTTAAACCCCCTCTATTGAAAACACATGCTAAATGTGGCTTTGACAGTCCATCCATCTCTATACATTTTACCTTATTTAGTTATTATCTCACAAGTCATGTGAAAAGAAGCCCTCTCACCACTTAAAGCCTTTCACCTGAGGCGCAGCCAGCATCCGCATTATTCACAACAATGAGGAACCACCTCATATTTGAAATATGCCACATTGGCTTCTGTGTGGTGCATTTGTCAGTGGCATAGCAGCACAAATATGAGCCATCATAATGATTTTCTCCCCTGTGCTTCAGAAAAATCCATGCTACACGTGAAGTCATTGTGATGGATTTGGGGTATTGCCAGTTGAAAGAGCTTAGTGCTAGTGAGTGATGCTTGCTTTCTACATAACATATGGATGCTATGTATTTGTTCAGAATTTATTCTTTGGTAAGCTGCCAGCAGCTGCATATCAACCTCCATTTGCCCTCCATATCTTTGTTCCGATCAAGTGAATGCAGTTTTGGCATTTCATAGCTTTGCATGCTGCAGGTTTAATTAACATTTTTCTGTGTTTGAAACTGTTCTGCGAGGCAGTCCATCTTTCTGTGATACTCCTCCCACCTTCTCACGCTTGTACCCTCATCACAACCCCACCGCAGACCATTATTTCACTCCCTGTGTATTGGGAGGAAGGAAAGTCACCCTCTATCCACTCCAGCACTGAGAGAGAAATGAGAAGCATATTCTGTTTGGCACCTGAGAAACAGTCCATCACTTCAGAATCTGCTCCAGCTCGATTTTCATTTAAAATACAGGATTTTCTACAACCCCCCCTCTTTCCCTGGAGACCAAAAGAAATCATGACCTGGCAGATAAAAGTGATAAATAGTGTATGGATGTTTATTAAATGATCAAACGACATCCTAGAAAAGTTGGAGAAATCACACACAGCCTCACAGCTGCCTGGTGAGTTGATGTGTTTCCAGTGGATCTATAAAAACTTTAAAAAAATTGCCTGATGCTTTTTAAATTGATCCCAGGATTTTTAATGATATAAATCAAAATATGTGAAAGAAACTAAAAAAAAAAAAGAAAAAAGAAGGACCTCGACGTGGACGAAGACGGCTGTCAGCTGTAACACAGTGTAACACAGTGGTTAGAAGGAAAAATCGGAATGATTTTAAGTATTGAATCTTTTTTTTTTTTACTATTAATACTTTAAGAATAAGTATAAAAAAATCATATGTACAGATAAAAGGGCAGTTCAGGTTATGACTTAGAGATTTTAATCAGTAAATGTGTGAATTATTGCAGGAGGTAGAACTCATTTTCCAAATGTAAAACGAGGAGCTGTTTAATCAATGCGACTCATTATGTTTTCCCCGTTGTGTGTTTTGCATACACTCTGCATCAATGCAAAGGTGGTTGAATGTGCAAAATCTGGAGTCAACCAGCAGTTTATATACTGCAAGTGTGTAAGGAAAAAAGTTAGCGTAATTCTGGTTATGCCAGTATATGTTACTGCCATCTCTACCTGGTGATGGCACAACCTAAACCAGTTACACAAGCTCTCTTCTAAGAAAAGTTCTCCAGGCTTCTGGCAGGACTTTCCAAAGCTTTTCTTTGGAGGGTGACTGCTCTGAGTTCTGTTCTCTCTCAAGATGATCCCACACTGCTTCAGTAATGTTTAGGTCCTGGCTCCAGGTGGGGTGGGGGACTCATCGCTCCATAAAAGCTGTTGCTGCTGATTTTGAGCCCAGTTCTTGTATAATTCGGCATACCTCAGCATTTTGACCTTGTCTCCCTTCCTAAAGGGCTCCGGGATGGCCAGCCTTCCATTTGAAGCATTTTATTAAGAGGCTTCAGCCAAAAGCAGATAAATCAGCCAAACATAGATGCATCATTCAGGTCTGTATCAGGTCTGTGCTGGACTTTTTCCGCTTCTTCTTCAAGACATAACTTTCAGATGCTATTTAATTTTTATAGGTAGTTTTATTCAGTTTACCACCATTTCTTTTTCTTATTTTTAAGCCCACAGTGAGCACCCTGGTAAAAATATGCTGAGACTTAGGCTAAAAGAAAAATGAGCCAATGTGTTTGTGTGGCAGGCTGCTATAACAATGTGCCTGAAAATGCAGTTTAAAAAGGAAATTGTCAACTTGTCAGTAATGTTAAGACAAAACACTGGTTCATTCCTTGAGTTTGGTTCCTTTATGTGCTTATGTTACTCATAGGTCAATGTTAAGTTGCTTTACAAACATTCCTCTGAAAAATGGACTGGACTGAAAAAGCATCTCATTTCAAAAAGAAAAAGAACCAAACAAAAAAAAGCCTTAAAAGAATTTCAGAAAGCCTGTAGAGTTCAAGGCCATTTTAAAATATTAAAAGAAAGTCTGGCTGCTTGGAAGCAAAACATAAAGAAATGAAGGCTCAGGACTTCTGTGCAGCGCTGAAGAATATTGAAATAAAAAAAATAAAAAAAAATCACATTCAGATATGTGAAGACCACAATACCTCTTCTTTACTGTGGCATTACTGAAAAACCTAAATCATGTAACATTTATTATAGAAAAAAATAACCTTAATTACTAGGTTTTCATTACAATTCCACCCTGTAAAGCACAAAATCTTCAGCATGTTACATTTACTTCAGATAATTGTCAACTATTAAGGTGTTTCCAACATGTTCCAGTATGTGTCCATCAGCCGGCCCCCTTTGCGCAACTCAGTACAAAGCTTAATGATACTTTAGCTTTTATGTCCTACAATTGAATTCATAATGACTTATTATAAAATGGAAATCAATATCACTGTGTAGTGCAGATTTCATTAGTCCGCTCTACTTTCAATTTATAGTTAAAAGCTTGAATAACTCCTGGGCTTCTAATCAGTGATGGCATATTAAACTGAAGACACTTCAGGCTTTCTTGCATCCCTTAAAGGACTTTTAAAGAGCATGTGATTTAATCACACATGCAGCTGCATGCTAAAATAAATTACTTTCCATTTGACGCTGAACTTTAAGTATAAAATTAGTCTTTGAACAGCCAATAATAATGATAGTCGATCAGCACAATACAATACACACACACACACACACACACACACACGTTCCTGAAATGTTTAATTTACTTTCCATTAAAAAAAAAAAACAACTTTTTTTTTTTTATTGGAAAAAAAGGTTTTTTTCTTGAGTATTGTCATTATGTGTTCTAAATGATCTACCTTTGTGCTTTCATTTGAATGTTTTTTATTGTAATCACTTGCAGCTTATCAGCTATTTACAATTTTTCTTGTTCAGGAAAATGTCTGCAGGATGTGCTTAAGTCAATTACATGCTTAACAGGCAGCTGTTTGCAGCAAATGGAGTAACATACTGCCTGTTTTTCCCAACTTTTGCCTTCAGAATGTGAGATGTGGAACCATTACAGTAAGATATCAATTTTATGTTTTTACCCTCTACAATAAAAAAACAAAACAAAACAAAACGTGCTTTTAAAAAACAGGTGTTGATCGCCAGCATGTTATGATAGTGGCGTCTAAAACAAGTGGTTGCAATGATTTTGGTGAGGTGGAAAGTGTGCAAACGCGATGGGAGATCATTCACCACTGCAGCGTCTCCTAACTGGCTTTACGCAACATGAAATATCAAGGTATTATGGCTATATCTTGTTTAGCAGACGTGAGCACACTGCCATGTTTAATCCTCAGAGTAACGCTCGCAGAGGGAAAACAGTGTCTATATGCCTGCCAACTCGTCTGGATTCCCTCTGCTTGACGCTGTGTACTCTGCTCTGCATTTTCTGGTTGCCAGTTCCTGTAAGCCACTTTAAGGCAGCAGCAGAGGGAAGGTGCTTTGCTCTCTTTCCATGTAATTACCAAGTGATTAGAGTTGTTAGAGGTCATCAGCTGCAAATGGTAGCTGCAGCAGTGTGTGTTTTAGTGCAGTTTGTGCACCTACTTCTACTTTGACTGTGCATTTGGTGCGTATTAGAAGTGAGAACTTTCAGCTGCACTGACAGCTCCACTTGAAAGTACAGTTGAGGATGTAATTTATGGATTTGGATGATGTGGTGGAAATATTTCTGGAGTCAGCAAGTGATAATTTTCTAGGAGAACGGTTGAAGATTGAGTCCACAAAGTGAAATAAGTTGTGGAAGGTTGATACGGAGATGGGCCCAACTGTCCTTAGATAACAGTCAGGATTAAAATAGTTTTAATTAAATTGTCATTAAATTTTGAACTCATCAACTTCACGGCGTGAAGCATAAATTATGAAGATTTTGACCTTTTGTTTCTCTAATTCAGTGAGTTGATTAGCTGCTGCCATTGTGTTACGTGTGATTTTGCAAAGTGCAGCTCGAGTCTCCAACACTTTTGATATTTTAATGTAAACCTAAAATATTCGGCAATGAAAGGGAGGGGAGGGGAGGGCTGTGCATGCTCTCTGTGACTCAGGATGACTTACTCTGGAAAATGAGCCCTGCAGTTGGCCCTGACCCTTCGCAAACAGGCATGTTACCATTTGTGTCGACGCACGTGTTGCCGTGACGCAACTGCAGATCTCTTAAGTTTGTAACTGTTAGACAAAAACAAAACAAAATGGAAGGCAAGTGTCTGATTTTATCGGACAAAGGGAACCCTAACACCGTGATTCATGCAGCATGATGTTGTTGTGCAACACACGTGTTTGCTTTGCAAACGTAACTGCAATGCAGCAATGCTGCACACTTCAATGTTAAACATGCAATGTTGCATTTGCAAGATTATAGCTATAATATGTGCATTTAAGTGAGACTGCTGTCTCTCTTTTAACAGCTTCACATATGTCAGAATCTGTTGCTGTTTTCTGTATTATAATAACTAATTGGAAAAAATAATAAACTGGCAGTTGCTTCTAATTAACTGGAATCAGATCACATGAACCCATGTCTACACAACAACATGAACAAAACAGGCCGAGTTTTCCGTTTCATCAACCAAATATTTATTTATTTTTTTTCTGTTTGTATGCATGGAAATAAACAGAAAAGCTGTAATCCTTTCCTTGCAGAAGGTGCAAGCAGAGGGGACGTGTGGCAAAAGAATAGACACAGAGAGAGAATCCTGTCTGAGTGTGGATGAAATCAGATGTCACTTTCCCCTAGCCTGTACTCGCGAATAGATATGGGCAGTCTAACAAATAAAAACAGTAATGAGGCTCCTTCCCACTGGGAATGTCACCGTTACAAACCAGGATCAGCTCGGACATACATTCTGCGTGCATGTAAACACGCACGCACAGATGAACTAAGCCCCGCATGCACATAGATGTTTACGCTGCAGACTGTGCTGCACATGCATATTCAAACTGATATGTCAGACTCATGAATCTGTGCATGCTGACACATTTACATATGAGCGTGGATGTCGTGGTCCAGGCCGTGATTCGGGGTGACAGGTCTTATGCCACTGCCTTCAGGTCAGCGGAGGTGGGCGGAGCCACAACGTGACAGCCATGAGGGCAGAGAGTTGCCTTTCATTCACTGTCAGTCTCCAATGACACAACCTTTCCTTTTTCTGCAGTTTACTGGCTTCAGCAGTTATGAGGTAATGTTTGGGCTCGTGGTCAGCTGACTGTGCGCTCATGTTACTCATACCTGTTGTTTCGGTTTCTGATGTTGTTGCTCTGCCTGTACTTGTGTTGACAGTGTTACTGACTTAGATTAATTCAAAGCATCGTTGCTGACAACGTTGCTCTACTCATGTGAATTCAGGCTCCAGCTGTTCAGCACTTGAAGTATAAGCGTGTATGCTGGCATCTTTATGTAAGAGGTGGAACGCGTCGGCAAAATGCGAGAAAATACTGGAAAGTGTCAGTTGTCACGTGAGAGCAAAGCAAGCATATAAAACAAAAGATTTGCAACTTACTGAAACCATGAACCTGGTTTCTGACAAAGTTACTGTCAATTTTGGGAGAAAAAACCCCAAAAGAAATTAGTGATAGTCGGAAATCTGTTTAAACTGATGTCCACAAACCATCTTTAAAAATAGCATTGCTTTTCCTCTGTGATCCAAGTTGTCCATTTGGCAGCAACAACATGTTGTATCCTTGGGCTGAATGTCCATCTGGGGTGTGGAGTGTGACCTTATGTTGAACTGTAACTTACCAGAACTTGCACTGTTTCATTCACTTTATCAACATTAGTCAATAAAGTAAACAGTTTCACACATTTTAGTCATATAAACTGGAACTACATCACTTGTGAAGCAGATCTTGGTACCATATATTTGATTTCCAAACTGTTAAGTTAGATATTTGATGAAGAATTTAACAAAATTGCTTAAATTTTCATGTCGCTATAAAACTTGTCACCCTTTCGAACTTAATGAGCCGTGAATGAGCAGGACCCAGGTATCTACAATACTCTCCACTAACCCCTGTGATCTGTGACTGCCCATATTATTCTGGTATTTGTTGTCTTTTATTGCTAAAACAAGAAAGGAAATTCAGTGAAAGCTCTTTCAAAGGAGACAAATGGCAAGTTCAGAGTCAAACTGGAGGCAAGTTCTGTCTATCCTAAGACTGTGAGTGACATTAAGCAAACTGTTTTAAAGCTTTTTGGTAAGTGAGTCGTATTTTTTCAGGTTGATTTGACAGTTCTTCCCTGTAGGATTTTCCACCACTGAAGCGTGCATGTCATCATCTGAAGGGACGTGCACGTGCGACAACATTTCGAGTGCAGCCAACAAGGAAGCCCCAAGAGAAGACTGATCATTGAGAGTCTGCTGTCAGAATTTTTAAAAGCTTGAAAACCGAGCCAAAAGGAGATTCAGATGACTGCTTTCCTCTCAGACCACTGAAGTTAAAACATGCCAAAAGGTTACTATGGCAATTTTGACAAAGCCAAAAGGAAAAAAAAAAAAAAAAAAAAAGAGTGCCTCCCAGCTTTTAGTGAAGAACCCAGCTGCTGCTGTCCCAAAATAACTAAGAAACATCAACAGCATTTTTATTGCTGATGTTTCCATGTTTGTAGACAACTATGTGAGCATTTTTGGAGCAAGTTCAAGAATATTAACATCAACACACTGTAAGAAGGTATTTATTTAAACTCGTTTCAATACTGATGTGTGTTTTTTGTTGCCTTTCAGAGTTTTTCTGACCATAGTGTGGAGCTGGACTTTTTCAACTGGATTCATAAACTAGTCTTGGTGTTAGGTGCTGAACATACCTCTGCTCTGTGTGGTGCTTTTGAACAGCTCTTGCAAACATGCAACCTGTTATGGTTTCCCACACGAGTGACCAAAATATGGACAATGTGAAATGCAGTAGCTGCTTTTGTTTTTTCTGTGTCTTGTTTTTGACCTGATGCCTGTTATTTGTGGCGAAAGAGAGCAAACATTGTGAAAGCGGATTCTTTAAAGTTTGGATTGTTCCCAGAAAACGTTACAAACAATGATTTTATGATCTTGAGGGCAACATTTCTGGATCTTTATCCAGTTAAATCTGCATTCAGTCTGGACATATTGTCAGCTCTCTGGGCTCTGCTGCTTGCTCTGTGGAGTACTGTATTCCTAAAACTTATTTTGTAGAAGAAATTGAACAGAATCCTTCAGACTGCAGGTCCTGATGTTGGTTCAAACAGAATGTGTTTAAATTTTTCATAAAAGCAAAATAAAAACAGGAAAACAATGTGGAAATAGACCAACAACAAAGACTGGAATAATAAAAACTACAATAAAATATTACATTCATTAATAATAAATTGATTGTACAAAAATAAATTAATTATATAAAAGAAATACATGAATACAACCAACAATCTGTGAAGACAAAAATAACTTCTACTTCTTATTCATTTTTTGGGTGAATATTTGCTGAGAATTAGTTTCCATGTTCAACTTTTACTGCACTGTGGAGATTTGTGAGTTGCATTAGCGTTGTGTCGACTTGTTAAAGTTGGGAACTAGTTTCAACTAGTGTCACAACTTGTAAAGGTGACATTTTCTACTTGGCCTTTTTTTTTTATTTTTTTTTTACAAAAAATTGAAAATACACAAAAAAGTTGCAGAATAAATATCTTGAAACTCAATCAGTGTGGGAGCTTTTAAGGAGAGCGCCTTTATTATCTGAAGAAATGTGGTGTAGACGCTGTGGAGAGTATTTTGTAATACATAAGGGTATCTGTGCCACAGCGCTGCACATGGCGGAAGGCATGCGCTGATTCAACCACGAGGTCTCACGCCTGATTGGTCCAGCTGGGACAACTGCGGCCGGGCGATGTCCCCCTCGCTCTCTGTCACAGACGGGGCTGAGAAGAGCAGCCAGGTTCACAGACCGCAGCCGACACCCTGTCACCGCCTTGCCTGGCACACTCCACCACACTCTGAAGCACACACACACAGACACACACACACACACACACACACACAGAATATGCAGAGATGTGAGGAAAGCTGGACCACAGAGCAGAGAAAACCTAGAATAGGTTTGCTTGAGTTACCAAAAGGCTTTCTGGGGAGGAGGCATTTGTTTGGCATTCTTGCAGCTTGCATGTCGTAATGATTAATCGAAACAATAACCAAATGAACATATTACTCCCATTTCGTCAGCCTTGTGTCAGCTGTTGCAAACTCTCCTCCCTCTTTTACTCTTCTGCCTACTTTAAACCAAACTCACAAAGGCCAAACATCATTTTCAAGCTCATAATAAATGCACAGATGTGTTATCAGTTACGTTTTCATCATCAACTCAACATATTAATCCCATAATTTTAGTCTTTTTTTGCAAATGTCTCTTATCGGACCAGAAATCCCCTTAAATGTCAGTTAATTTAATTCAGCTGAGCAACTGCAAGAGGTTACATTAATACAAAGCAAGAAAAAAACAAGCCAACACGGGGTTATTTTTAGCTGCTGTTGCATATACAACATGTTCCTCCAGACACAAAGATGCTGCAGGGTCATTCTCAGTGTTTATATAGTGTCCTATGGAGTCCTGCAGACTGCATTTAAATAAAGCTTCGCTATTGGCTGGGTTTGAAGACATGTTGCAAGAAGAGTCTGGATTAAGATTAGATTTAAAGTCTATGAATCATAATTCCCAGTGTTATCTGTATAACAAGAGGTGATATTTCCAAGTCTGGTAGTGTTTGTGTGTTTATATGGATGTCTTTTCATTTTAGCATAATACAAAATGTTGCCGATTTACTGTGACTTCCTGAATAATATTTAATAATTCCTTTTAGTGGAGTAAAGTTCTGGATCTGGAACAGTTTTGTGGTAATAAACTGAACAGTTAAGGAACTCATTTTCATTCACTTTTGAGATATTGAAAACATAATCATCAGAAAGAATCAACCACAAAAGTCCTGTTCCTAATAATTCACACTGTTTTGGTGTTCATTAAGGAGCAGTAGACTGAGGTAAACCCCACACACAACCTGCCCGTTTTTCCTCTTCTTAATATTTATGCTCCAAAACACCCAAGCAGTGTGTCCGTTTCACTTCTCCGTTACGTCATGAACACGTACGTGGTGTGTCTCCCAGTACAGTCCTGACCTGTCCTGTGCTTTCTCAGTCTCTGATCCTGGAGTCATATTTGAGCAAAGTAACATTCATACATGAGTGGGCTTTGATGACCACATGGCCTCAGGATGAGCCATAGCTCTCCACGGTGTGATGGGTAGACTAAAAGCCCAAAGGCAAGCACAGATGTTCTCGTGCTACTAGTGTAGCCTCGATGATAGCCTCACGGGCTAACGTTTTGAGACTCTCTGTCTAAAACAAAAAAAGGAACAGATTTGCTTGACAGAAGTGCTTAAGGCTTAACTTTAAATAGCTCTGCACTGTTTCTGTATTCGCATCTGCTGTGTTTTGTTGGTTTGGGCCTCTGTTGTACAAAATGATGTTGAACCCACTGAAGAGTCGAGGGACTTGAGCCTTTCTATGTGAAGAGCCTGAGGACAGACACTTTACATAAAGATTTACTCTGATGAGGAGCTTGTTTGTTCAGAGAATGACAATAACTTAGTGATTGTATGCGCAGGCTGTAAGGGGAGAAGCAGCAGCACCTCGGCAGATTGTGGTTTTTCTGGATTTTATCACAGCTAATGTCTGGACTGCTTATCCTTAACTCTCATCTTTGCTGAATCTGACTGTTATAAGGCTGTTTTTATTCTCTAATTTGTGTTTTTTATCAAGTCGCACTCTGTCTTGATGAGTAACTAAAGTTAAGTAGACTGAATATAGAAGTTGGCATATGTAGCAGCACATTTTGCTGCTTGCTGCGTTGCTCTTTAGACATGATAGTAATGTGAAGCAGAATCTGTGGTATGCTCTAATTGCAGGGATTTTAGCAGCAACTAAATGTAACCAGCAGTAACACATTCTCACTACCAATTTGTCAGGTTTGAAGGTTTAATGAAAACCTTTTTCATTGTATTTTAACCTACTGACATCTCTATAGGCAAGGCAAGGCAAGTTTATTTGTATAAACCTTTCATGTACAAGACCATTCAAAGTGCTTTACATGAAACAGCAAAAGCATTACAGAAAAAAAGCATAAAAGAAAATACAAATAAAATCATAATAAAATCATAAATTATATTAAAATAGTCAAAAGCAGAATTAAGTAAAAGTTACTGTGCAGATGTCATGCAAAGGTGCATGAGAAAAGAAATGTTTTTAACCTAGGTTTAAAAGTTTTCTACATTTGGTGAATGTTTAATCTCCACTGGCAGATTATTCCACTTGTTTGCAGCGTAACTACTAAATGCTGCTTCTCCATGTTTAGTCTGGACTCTGGTCTGGACTAGTTGACCAGACTCTTTGGATCGAAGAGCTCTGCTTGGTTTATATTCTCTGAACATATCACAGATGTCTTCTGGTCCAAACAATCAGCAGGGCTTTAAAATCTATCCTGTGATTGACTGTAGGCCAGTGTAAAGATTTTAAAACTGGTGTGATGTGTTCAGACCTCTTCATTCTAGTTAAAGCTCTTGCAGCAGCATTCTGGATGAGCTGCAGATGTTTAATGCTCTTTTAGGAAGTCCTGTAGCATCGTCCATCAGCATGCTGAGTTGTGGGCGAGGACTTGGAATTCTGCATTGAAGGTTGGAGAAGTAACGGAAGAAAAAGAGTTGATACCAAGTCTGTTCATGGCAAGTTATCATGCATTTACGGTCATTTTCTGGTTAGTTTTAGGAAGTCATCATAGGTCAGGTGGAAATACAGTGTTTGACTTCCAAATGAGCATATTTCTCCTTCCAACAGAAAAGCTTTTCTGCCATATTCTGGATTGCAACAGGAGTGATGGAGATGATACCATCAAAAACAATTTTAAATTTCAAGGTTTCTGCTTTAGACTCATAGGAATGTTTACCAAAGTGTATTTGACTATCCACACATTGAAAATGCACTTTAAAGGGCCTCCCTGAATGTTAAAAAGTGACGTAGATGTAGATCCTGACTGTTGATCCATATGTAATGAGTTGAAAGAACAGCAGATGAATGCAGTGCAGCTACAGCAGACGACCACTGCATGAACAATGTGGTGAGCATCATTGGAAGTGAATATATTACCAAACCCAAGCTGCGTTTATATGGAGCACTTTTCAGCTGATCAAATGTCCAATCAGAATGAAAACTTGTGTCATGTAAACACCTCAGCTTGTCAGATCAGAAAGAATTTTCAATCCGATCAGATTGGTGGATCAAAACCTTTTAAATCAGCAGGGGAAAAGGTTTCTGTGGTGTATGCTGTTGCTGCGTGTGCTTCAACCACATGGGGCTTTAGGTAAGGTGCTGAGTTTCAGGGAAGACTTGGAAAATGGTGGCAGCAAAACAGAACTTCTCACAAAATTAGTACATGTTGCGCACATCAAAAGCATTACCTTCATATTGAGTCTTTCCATCACGTAAACCCACAACTTACCAAGTCACTGTACCCAGTGTCCACGCAAACACGTCACCTGGAATCTCTGATCACATAGATTTCAGTGAGATAAATAAAATATTTGTCCATGTAAACAAAGCTACAGATAACTAAGGAGCTCTAATGGATTTCAACTCTAAACACAATGTGAGCAACTGGAAACCAGCGTAATACTTTTATAAATATTTTCCCGTGATCAGAAGTCTTACATATTTGAGCTATAAATTCAATTTTTATTTTTTTTTCTCTGTTACATAACATGATTGTGTTTACTGTATCTCATATTATGACAGAGGCCGTGCTCAGTCTGAAACAAAGCAAGACTTTACTCTGCTTGCATCTTGTTGGCAGATGTAAACAAAGCGCTGTGTGGTCCCTAATGTGATGTAGGAGATTTCATTAGGTTGTTGTATACACTGGTTGCCTCGGCTGTGAGGCAGCACAAAGGACTCGCCTTTAGGGAACAATGTATTTTTGGAGAGCAGCTCAGAAAACCTGTGTGTTTTTTTTCTTACCCAATCCTTAATGTAACTGTTCTATTGACAAATTTGCTAACACTGAACTATGTCCAAACACTCTACAAATAGCTCTTGTGTAATTCCTGCAGTGTATTTCTTTTTAATCTGTTGCGCCATTGTTTTCTTTCTGTTTATTCGCCTTTTTGTGGCTGTGTGTTGATGTCTGCTATCTGGTTTCTTTCATTTCTGGATTTTGGATCCATTATGGGAACGAGACGAAAACATTTGTTGTCGGCCAGCATGGCAAGCCTGATTGGATGATTAAAAATGTATTGGAACAAATGTAACCGAAGGGAAGACCATATTGCTGCGTGGCGGGCTCTTTTTCAGCTCCTTTGCATCTTTCCATCTCAGCTCTCCCTCCTTCTTTTTCTCTGCATCCATAAAGAGTTTTGTTGGAAAGTTGATTGCTCACTTCCGTTTACATTCACTCACCATCTGCTGAATTTGGCTGCATCTCCGACTTAATTCATAATGTTGGCAGCTTTGCATTCACGGCTCTCTTTCTTTGCGCCTTCATTTAATCTTCCCTTTGGTCTCTGGCATGTATTGATCATGAAACAAAACTAAACAAATTATGTCCTTTTATTTTTAGGTATGCATTAACAAAATGAAACTGTCTTCACTTATGGTTGTGCAGAGTTTTATTTGACTGTTTAAATATGTTTTATCTTTTGATTCCAGGATGCAATGAGGCATAAAACACATTAAAACCTCATATTTTCACTGAATGAAAAGCGTTCTGATAATTTATTTGATCTTGCACATCCATCTTATAGTTGTAGAGATATTAGTGTAGTGGAGCTGGACTTAACCAACCAGCACCCTGACACTGCCATCCCTTATTAAAGACTAAAATTAAGGTTACTGCCACCCACAGTTTTCCACTTATCCTTTGACTTTCACCTTGGTTGTCCACAAGGCATTTTTCAGTTTGAACTCTGTTTCAACTTTTAACAAACCTTGATCTCTCCTTCAGTCAGGATCTTTTCTAAGCCTGCTTTGTTCCTTGAGGCAAAAAATGGTGACAGTGGAGAGATGGTGTCCGTGGTGCAGTCAGATGAAAGTGAATGATGGCTGATAGACGCTGTCCGCTGACACACTCTCATTACCGACATATTGAAGTTTAATAGCTTTGGGAGATCCTTGTCCCGTGCCATTCATGTTTCGGCTATGGCCCAGTATAAATGTGAATGATGTTCTGTGGATTTGTCAGAAGAAACAGGGTCAGAGTCATGTCATCGACTGCCAACACGTGTGTGCTTTTGTGCCTGTGCATCACGCAAACAGAAAGATCTGCTGATGTGGCCGTGAGCAGGCTGCTTAACCCCTGACAGTTCCTGTTCCACAGTGAATTATCCCTTCAAGGCGTAAACCAGAAGTGTTTTAAAGAGGGGCAATTTGAGTAAAAAAAAGCAATAAATGACTGTCAAAAGGAGGAACTGGTTCTCAGTTTACAGTTAAGCCAATTGTTTCAATTTTTTGTTTCATCAACACATGAAATCTTACTCAAACACTGTCAGTTTTACCCTAAATAAAATGTCCATTAAAATATTTAGCCCTGCTCTGCACATCTTCTGTGCATGCATGCCGCTAAATGCATGTACTCCAATGTCTAACACCCTTCCTCCTTCCTCAGTGCAACCTCAGCCGAGCTCATCTTCTCAGCGTTCAGTCACTGTGACGGCAAGGATGTCTTCACTTATCTGGAGTAAACAAACTCAACAGTGGCTGGCAGTGGCATTTGGCCTCTGTGTGCTCTCCTTTGTGGCAGCATGTGTGTGTATTTGAGTGGAGACGCTGCAAATGGAGACCCTGAAGTTGACAGTTCATCCTTCCCAACTTGTGTGATTTGAGCGGCAGTGTGCTGCAGGGTGAAAGCAGCATTTCATTATGCAATGCTAATTAATTTTCGCAGGAAGCCATGCGTGTTTTTAAGTGATTGAGTCATTGTTACACAATAAACAGAAGAAACATTGTGACCCCGCAACTCATTGCGCTTTAACGTGGAAATTTCACGCCAGCTATTGTTCACAGGGATACATCAGGTGTTAGAAGGGAGGACGCTTTAATAAGACAGCTGTTCATCATGAACTCATTAGTGTTGTAGTAGATTACACCCTGAGGGACCTGTTTGTGATTTATAGTTTATTAATACCACATGTAAAGGCTGTTTGTCATCAGGATGGTGAGTTTTGACAGAGTTGACCCTGGCAAAGCAGATGAGCCGAGCGCAGTTGGCAGGTCTCAGGTCTGTTCTGGCCCAGGACAAGAGACTTCACGGTGAATCCAAGCTTCTTTACAGGAACCGTCTTATGTCCACCTTCATCTTGTTCCCTCTGCCCCACTTTACCTCGCTCAGCTCATTTTTCTTTTCCCCCTGCAGCCCCAACGTCTCTCCACTACGATCAATCTAGCTGAGCTCCGATATCCGTTCACTCATGGTCGGTCATAAATCACCACTCTAATCAGCTTCTGTACACATCAGCTGGCAAGCAAGAACCCTGGAGCACAAAACAATCAGTCTCATCAATAAGTAAAAGAATAGTATGTTTGTGTGTGTGTGTATGTGTGTACAAAACTGACCCTTGTGTTGAAGGCAGTTTATCTTTTTGCTCTGTGGAGGGTTTATTCCTGCTTTCACTGCTTGTTAGTGGCTTGTTTCACATCAGTGCTGTGTTTCCCTGAAAGCAAACAAAGCCCTTGTGGATACGAATGAGATGGTTTTATCTGCGTCGTCAGAGTTTCATACACACAAACACAAAAGATGAGAAAGTTTCAAAGTCATAGCTGGCTAACTGCGAACTGTATCACTTCAGCTTTTTTTTTTTTCTTTCAGAAAAGCAGGATTTGTTCCAGAGGAACAACAAAAAAAAGAAAAGTTTACGCTAAACTGACATTTCTGCTTTCTTACTTTTCTTGTGAAAACTAAAGACTTGAATCTTTTCTGCCTGAAACCGCAGGGGCAGAGCTAGATAAAATGTATGTTTGGTGTTGAATATCTGGTTATTTTCTGGAATTGTTTTTAAAGGGACCATAGCCCCCGGACCAGACACATTAAATCAAGCCATTGGAACCATTTGGATACTTTTCAAAGGGGAAAGTTGATTTTGTTTAACAACCTTTAGTGGTTTAATACATTATGACACTTGTTTTCACTGTCATACTTGTGGAAAAGCAAGTACATGTTTGGGACAATAGTTTGTCCACATTCACCTCTTGGATTGGCTGCTCAAAGACAAGACAGGTTAACTCTTTCTAGTTTTCAATAACAGTTTAGTGCTGCATTTGTCTGAATTTGAAAGCAACATTCTTCATATTGATCTATAATAAGAAGTATAAGAAAAAGTTGAACCACTTTTCTTCTCAACAGTCTCATTTTATCTAGATGTGTTTGAGTTGTGATGTTATTATATATTCCTGTCATAAACAGCCTTGGACTGCCTATGACTTTGTTAGAAGGCAGTCATCCACTCTGTGTACTTCCAAATGGCTGCTATGGACACTCATAACAGACACATATAACGGTGCCTGGATCGTTCTGCCAGAAGTGGTCCTTAAGTTATGTGTACACCGTTTCAGAAGGCATCTGGAGTTGAAACAGGAAGTTCTTGAGCTGTTTGAACATTTTTCTCTACACCACGTTTCAATCATACCACCTGCAGATTTAAAAGCAAGTGTTTGAAATGTGGTCTCAGCTTGCAGAGGAGAGAAAATGAAACTGTGTTGTGAGGCAGATGGGACCCTCAGCTGAGTTAAGGACTGAACTACACTCTCCTCCAAACCATATGGGACTTAGGAAGTGGTTCATTTACTACCAGGGAGCAGTTTTACCACAACAAGACGTTTCTAAAGCTGTTATTGATTCTAATGACAGTATCATGTTTTGCTAAAAAAAAGAGTGGACATTCTACCTTTTTTCCTTAAGCGTCGAATTCGTATAGCCGACAAATTCTGCATGCCAATGAAGGTTTTCTGGGTATAATGTGAATAAAACTGTCTGAATGTCTGAATGTGATGCTAGCACTTTTAAAAAGCAGCGTTTCTCATGTCTGCAAAGAGTTTATGTTCTTTCATAAAATAACTACACTGCAGGAAGTTATTTTGCCTAAACAAACTACAATGAAGAACACCTTGGTGCAAGAACTTGAATGAATGAATGAATGAATGAATGAATGAATGAATTTATATTTCCCTGGAGAGGTTGTTTTTAATTTGGCAGTTGCCAAATCAGTTCATCTACCTCTTATTGGCCCATTTAAAAGCTCTGTTCAAACCATTATATGTATACATTTTATATATATATATGTATGTGTATATACATTATATATATACATTATGTATACATTATATATATATATATATATATATATATATATATATATATATATATATATATATATATATATATATACATTATATTATATTATATATATTAGGATAATGGGAATATTACCACAGCTAACTAACTAACTAACTAAGTGTAAGGTGGGTTCTTTTGTTTCATTTACCTGTCAGCTTGTTAAAAAGTGAGGAACCCTAACTCTTGCTTTAGTGCCTGAAAATACTCAACCATCCATCCATCCGTCCGTCCATCCGTCCATCCATCCATCCATCCATTCATCCGTCCATCCATCCATCCACCCATCCACCCATCCACCCAGGAAGCGGCAGGGTGCACGCTTACATTGGCGGTTCATTGCAGGCCCTCCACAGACACAATAAATCACTCAGTGAGCTCTCAGTCCTCAGGAAATTTTTGAATCACCAGCTAACATAACCAGCATGTTTTTGGGCTGTGAGAAGAAGGAGAACATAAAAATTCCACACAGTAAGATCTCAAAGGAGCTTTGATTCAGGACGTTTCAGTGCTGGTTATTTATACTAACCAAGAATTAAAAAAAAAAAAAAAAAAAAATTATTCATAATTTTTTACAATTTCTATTTAGTTTCATCTTTGCTTTATCATTATATGTTTTAACCAGTTCTTGTTAATAATAGCTTCCCATTTTTGAAAAGGGTCCCACCCAAAATAATGACTGGATTTTTCCTTATCTTTTATTTCACTTATTTTTCCTGGTGATAAATTCTTGAACTGCTTGGTCTTTCTGATGAGTTGAAGAATTCTACCAATCTACTTTTAGTAGTCCAAAACAGATACTTGTTAAATTTAATGATTAAACAGTTGTTACTAAACAAAACTTACATTATTATCATTGATCTATTTATTAGCCTTTTCAGTTTTTATAAAAAACAACTATTCTTTTTTTTTTTGCATGTATTCCTTTTTAAATTGAGAAGATGTCTTACTTTGTTTGCCTGATGGGATCTTACATTAAACATATTCAGTTTGTTGGCAGAAGAAGGAAGTAAACTGGAAGACACTTCAGGAAATGCAACAGGCATTTGTAAGTTTTTTTTTTTTTTCCAATATTAAATAACTCATACATTAGACATCATTAAAAATAGCAACATGAATGAGGGGGTTTGGTTTGACTGTGGAGCCGGCTGCTGTCCTACCGACTTCATGGAAGCTAACTGCGACCTCTGACTATTCCTGGAATTAACAATTATGCACATCCAGTGGTTTGTAGTCTGTGTCATGTGTGAAGAGCTACAGGCAGTCCTTATGGTCCTTGATGGATGATGATGAGGATTTGGTAGTACTGTGAGGGGGGATGGGGATGGAGTATGAGCAGAAAAAAGGAGGAGGAAGGGTGATTCTGAATTGGGATTTGTGTGGGTGGGAAGCGAAGGCCCTCAGGGACTAAGATAGGGGGATGGTGAGTTACTGGGGTCTCTTCCAGTTATTATAACACCACTATACAGTTAGTCAGCTTTTGAGTGAGCTCCATTTTCTGCCTTTGGTGCCAGGGTATAAATGGGAAGTTGCGTGAGTTCTTTGTCTCTGTTTAACATCCGCTGAAACAGGGAACTCCATTCATGCACTCTAACTTTGCCTCATTAGACTGTGGGTGCCACGCATGTTTACGTGTATGTGCCTCGTTGTTTGTTTCTGGAGTCTGTGAGGACAGTCAGCTTTGCTTGCAGGGATTTTCTGGGAAGCTTGTGTGCACTGTGTATCAGCATCTCTAAACTTTTTTGGTCGTTTTTGTTTGTTTTTTCTCCTTTTTTTTGCTGTGTGATGGGCAGAAGATTGTGAATAATGAAGGAAGTAAGGAAGGGATGTTTTTTTTTTTTTCCCCATTCAGTAAAGATTTTCCAGCCCTCTGGTTAGGACTTGTGAAACTGACACATGCTTTCATGATTGCATTACCATTGTGATCCCTTCATCCAAAAAATACACCCTCAGGGCCCATTTTTTGAGCCTGCTCTGATACTTGACCCAGAAGCTCGGCTTTTGTTTTCTCTTCCTTCTTCCAAATGTTGAATTGCAACAGCAGAAGAAGAACAAGTGTGTATAAAAACACACCATCGGCACTGTTCTCCTAGCTATCTCTCATCACTATTCTGCGCTTTGTATCTATCAGTCTTTCAGACAGCAGAGTGGCCCCTACAGTGTAGATGGAGGCTGCAAGCTGCAGCTGCTGCACATGCTGAGCAGAGGCGAGGGACCCCCACCCCCCCGCCCTGCACCTCTGCATACACACAAACACATGAAGATAGAGGGAGAGAGATATTCTTCCCTGTTTGTCTGATGTTCTGCTTTGCTTTAATGGCAAGACTGATGCCATTTAAATCTTTCGCTTCACTTCACTCAATGCAAATCCAGCTGCATAAGTGGGTTACTAAAGTCCTTTACTGACACACAGGCGGCGACAGTGAATGCAGCGAGCCTATACAGTTCAGCGCAGCTATATTTATTCTGATGTCAGATAGTCAAAAGGATAAATGAACCAGTTGTGAAAAAGCTGACTAAAGTGCAGCCATGTGAAGATTTCTGTAAATATTAAATCAAGATTTTAATGCAACTGCATTTATTTTAAATTACGCTTGAAATGAGAAAATCCATGCCCTCAAGAATAGAAAAAAAACCCCTGTAATTCATGATATTAGTACAAAGAATCATAGCCATGGATTTTTTAAAGGTGAATTCATGACATTTATGTTTTACATTTAGATTGTACTTGTGTTTCATCTTGTGGAATGGAGATGAGCTCATTTGTATGGAAAGTGTCCTTCTAATGTAAACGCTTCTCTGGGATTTGTTAAGAGCTTTATAATGCAATGGATAGGATGCAGAGATGCTACTTTAAATAGGAAATTCTCTGCTCGGATCTACTCTTTACATTGTATTTCTTGTTTCAACACACATTAATACCATACATCGTGCTTGCCTGAAGGCACTAGCCCTGAGTGGCTGCTAAAAAGAAATAAAGACCTGCTATGAATTTGGGTTGAGAATTGTTTTAAGATATAAGTAGATACAGATGTTTGAAGCAATGCTGCTGTGGAAAGAAAGACACAAAAGCTTAGCTTAAGATTCTCTTAGTTATTTTGATTATTCCTTTGTATTAAAGTGTCTGTTTTATGTGGGTTTCCATCCAATTTTGCTTTTCTTATGTCACAGTTTGATTAGTTTGTTTTCTAGGAGTTGTTTTGTATCTGTCTGGTCATTTTAGACACTTCTTACCATCAATCTGACCAGCTTGCATGTGACTGAGGTCACTTTGAATTTGTTATTCTTTTGCAGCACTTTGTCACTCTTTTAACCTTTTCATTTGTTTTTTTTTTTTTAAATTTCATTTACATCTATTCATTTAAAGGTCAAACGTCTACTTTTGGTCACTTGTGTGTTTTTTGTGGATATGCTGTTATTGCTAGTGTAAGAAAAATGCTGAATATCCCTCCTTAGTTCCCATTTCACATCAGAAACCAGCAGGTTTCAGTAATTTTTAAACAACTTTGGGTCTTTATAGCATACTGTACCATGCACCTTGATTGAAGGTCCTGTCCATCATCCATGTGCCTAACCTTTCAGCTCCTGTAGCATTAAAGGTATGCTCAGCAAATGAAGTCATCCCTAATCCTGCATGTGCTGTACAGGCCCTCTGATGAAGACTCATCAAGGTGAAAGTGCTGTATGATTTGTTGGATATTATTAGCATAGTAATAGGTCTTAGAAGACACAGGATGGGAGGGGAGAAGCAGGCACTGTGCATCCAGGTGTGTGATATTTAGCAGCAGCAGTCGCCTCAGGAGCAGATCCGTCAGAGAAGTGAACATGCACTCGGTAATGAAAGATTGCCCACTTCCCTGGAGAATATGAATAATATGAAAAACCCACATGTACAGTAGTCTGTGTGAGCACGCTTGCATTCAGAGGTGTGGACAAACATAATCACACACACACACACACACACAAATTCCCTCTGCCCTGCAAACCTGTCCCCAACGGCAAATGTGATCTGCACACACACACACACACACACACACACACACACACACACACACGCACACACACTTTTTCAACATGCCCCATCCACGCCTGAGGACACAACAAGAAATATCTAATTCTGAGTCACCCTGAGCCTGACTCACACACAGGCTCGTACAAATACACACAAGTTTACACTATCTGAGTGGAGCTTTGTTTCCCCAAGAGCACCTTTAACTTCACCACTGCCCTTTAAGTTACTGAGACATATTTACCTCAAATTCATCCTTTGTTGTGTTCTCCTATCTAAGTTGATACATTGGACACACATACTTGTCTTCATTCAGGCACAGCGCTCTCATCCTTTAGCTCTCCATCCATCTTTCTCCTCTTCCTCCATCCATACTCTAATGAGTCTCTGGGTTTGCAGGTGAGCTTGAGCCTGAGGAAATAGTAGCTGAGTGCTTCCACGTGTGTGAGTGTCTTGGCGCACATGATTGTGTGTATCATGCGCCAGCTCAGGAAGATGCTCGTGTGTCTGTTCACCTCAGGTTTGCTCGTCTCCTTGACACTAATTACAGATGGGAATCTGATCTAAGGCTGATGAGTTAAATGAAACTTATTATGGCAAAGCATGAGACAAAGTGTGCCTTCATACTGCTGATATGCATGTGATGGAGACTTACCCTCTAACAAAATGTATGCACTTGTCAGTTTTCGACAAATCAGACAGCGTAACTCACATGTGCAATATACACTCTGGACAAAACCAGGAATCTTTCTAAAACGAAAACCATCTGTCATTTAGCTACTCCCTGTTACGTATTGTGCAAGCATTATCTGTTATTTCAGCCCTGTTTGACAATGAATTATGCCAACAAATCCAGACAGACTGCCTGAGTCAAGCAAGCAAGTTCTCTCTGAACTGCAAATATTTAACCATCCAAATATTTGCTCGCTCATAAGCCTCTGAATGTCTAAGCCGCATGTTTGCATATGATAATGAACATGTGCATGCAGCCTCCACTCACCCTCTGTTGATTAATTTTCTTCTTGCTGCAGATAAACATCAACAAGGGCTTGCTTTTCTAGGAAATTCATTGCTGCTAAGGGTGATATAAAGGACTTAAACATTTCTATTCATGATCTCGGGATACATTAACCTCACAGTGAACCTAGATGCAAAACATGCTATTTTTTTTTCTAAAATTGTAAAATGTCTAATAAAATAAATTTTTTAATCAGTCCTATTGCAAGTTGGAGCTCAATAAAGACCACATGAATAATGATAACTAATGACTGCACTAAATGGTTTACTGATGATATACAATGTATTCGGCTTGGTATAATTGGTTTGTTCATTAATGTGCTACACTATTTAGAATGTGCATTCATGCTTTCTTTACCCCGTGCAAACCCTAACCAACCATGGCAACAACAGTGATGACGATTATTACATAAAGACATTTTTGGATGAAACTGGGCTGTTTTGCAGGGTAGACCAATACAGCTCTTACACATTTTGATGGTTAGATCTAAAGAATTTGGCTGAAAGTTAAGAGGTCCTGGGTGCCCCCTTGATTACTTTTCCTCATATAAGTCCCAACTTCCAATTTTTATTTTACTTATTTGGTTTACTTGTACAAAACATCTTAAAAGTCTTCAACAAACACACAAGCCTGATATTTTTACATTGAGGTTTAACAACAAGCAAAACTTGTTCTTGCAAGTTCTAAAAACGTGCAAGTTTCCACCACAAAAGTGCAGGAACCGACAACGGATTCTGTCTTTCTTGCTCTAGTACTGCTCGTCACATCTGCTCAAGCCTGTCATGGTTTTAAATAAGATATAATTTACTTTGAAAAAATAGAAAAAGATTATAAACTAATTTCTGCTGCTTTTTCTGGGGACTTTTGTTTCAATAAATTCATTGAAATTTTCCATTGCTGAGTGATGACTTACTGTTAGTAAACAAACCTTTTTAATATATTGACATTCTGTCTCCATATTAAAATTAGCTTGTGTGAGAAGTACTGATGGTATGAGGAGATCTTCTAATCTACAGTCAGATCCTTAAACTATAAACTGTTAATGTTCATTTTGCTCTTAAAGGGATCCATAACAAATTTACAATTAATATATCTAATAAATTCTGACCACTCCAAGTCAACTCATATCCTACTTCTTCTTTTTTTTTTTTTTTTTTTTTTTTAACTAATATTGAGAGGTTCTCCTAGCCAAGCAAGCAATGATCTGTGACTACAAAAGGCTACTTGAAGTTTTCCAGTCCCCAAAAAAGGGCCATATAAGGACTTTTCAAGGCAACTATTATTCAATGGATTTTTATAGCCTCTAATCATTATTTATTTCCCCATAGATGTACGACAGGACATGTTTATTGTAAATGATAGTTAACACACATTCATTTCACTCAAAGGTTGAAAATGTAAACTTTTTAATATTTTTTTCACCTCGCAGCTCTCTCTGTTGCGCTTAAACTCTGCTTTAAAAAGCCCGACCCTGCGGAGAAAGCTGCTGTGAATGCACAGGCCAGGAGTCGGAACAAAACGATAACGGTCAAGTGACACTGTTTAAAGACTCTTTATCACTTATACTGATTGTTTTTATTGTTGATTTCTTTATTTTGCTGTTTTCTGTGCTGCTACCAGTGGGATAAGTTTTGACCTTCAGCTAAATCAAATATTTTATCTTCCAGTATGGGTTTAGGTCATTTTCTATGTTGCCTATATGAAAAAGGAGGCACTGGATTTGAACTGGGGAGCTGCGGAGAGCTACACCATCTCAATATGCGTATATAATAAGAAAAGACATCATGATGATAATTACCGTCACTGGCGTAGATAATCTTGCTCAGAGACATTTCTCTTTACTCTGGGTGAACTGGTTCCTCATCCTGATAGTAGTCTGTACATTTTGCAATCATGAACAATAAGAAATATAGTTAGACCCTTCAGTTTACTGTAAATCTGTAAAAACTCTGACCAATCCAAATGTTCGGGCCGAATGGAAGTTGTTCATTTCTAATATTTCGTAAACTTTTTCACGGCTGAGAAAATGCAGCTAGGATTTCCAGACCCGGCTCGGTTTATTTGCCTCCTCCAGCTAAACAGCCAAGAAAGAGAAAATCATTGGTGGAAAAAGCTGAGAACTAGAAAAGCACTCTGAGAGCGCAAACCTCTTCCACGGCATTTAAAACAATTCCTGGATCCAAATGGTGATCTGGATCTTCACCAAAATTAAATCAGTTCTTCCTTTTCACATTTCCAACAACTTGCGAAAATTTTATTAAAATCAGTCCATAACTTTTCAAGTTATCTTGAACAAAAACAGATAACACAGGTAAAACTATAACCTCCTTGGCGGAGGTAAGAAAGAAATCCCTGGATCACACAAGAAGGCAAAACCAGAGGGGGAGGAGCCAAGATAGGGTGTTGCTTTCAGATCTTTCTAGCTCCCCAACATTACCTACCCCAGCTTTAAAGCTTTGTGTAACATGATTCAAGCTTTGAACATTCAGAAATGTTCACCTAACTCTTTTAACCTTCTGTAAATGAGTTGTATCAGAAAACTGAGCCGTCCTCATACTTCAGCGACAGCTTTCCACATGCTTACACTTAATTAAAGTATCCATACCGCATTTGTGCCAAGACATGTGGAAATAGTAAGAAGAACTTTAACCTGCTGTTTGATTTCTGGGGAAATGGTTTTCCAGTGAAAAATACAGAAAAACACCACTTAAATATCAAGCATTTTTTTCCCTTTTTGTTCCATTCTTATTTATCTCTCTGTCGTGGCACTCTCTGACTTTTTAAGTTATCATCTAAATTCAATGTTCTTTTCATATATTTGGTCATTTTAGACCTGGCATGACAACTATCTTCGTTAAAAAGATCCTTTTTTGGGGGGAAGTTCAACTTTCCCATGAAGTTTTATGTAATGATGACATGGCTTTTTCACTGAGAGCCACTTGTCAGTCTTTAACTAAAAAATCTGAGATTTCTTTAATGGTCTAAGTCGATGCATGTTGGGAAACTAATAATAGGAAGCCTGCTGACAAATTTGTCACTCTTAGTCTCTTCATGAAGTGCTTTGATGTTGACATGGATGATAGACTGTAAAAATTAACCAAATGAGTTTGGTTTATGCAGTCAGTCAGTAAGGATTATGGGAATTAAGCTGTTCCAATCACCTCAATCCATCTATGAGTCGTCTGTGTTATGGCATGCACATATACACAGATTTTCTGAAAACTACTTAAATGGCCTCACAATTTAAAATGCAACATCCAACTGTCGATAAGTTGCTTTTAATGCCAATTACTGATACTGTTGCCCCATTACTGTGGCGTGTATGGTGGTGTGACTGCAAAGTGACTGCAGATGAAATTATTTATATGTGTGGCATGTGTCAACTTTCTGTTCAATCGTCTGGACAAATGGAGCCCCATTATGGTACATCAGCGGTTTATAAAGTTGTGAGCATAAGGTGATTCTTTTTTTTTTTTTTAATGTATTTATTATTCGTCAACATAACATGGGTTCAGTTACAGAAACATTTTCTTTTTTGCAGTTTGCACATACCCTCAGTTGACAGATTGTGTATTTACAATATATATATATATATATATATATATATATATATATATATATATATATATATATATATATATATATATATATATATATATATATATATGTATATGTATATGTATATGTATATACACACATAAAAAAAGTCATGAAGAGAAAGAAAAAAGTTAACAAAAACAAAACAAAACAAAGAAAAACAACAACTGTATTTTAAGTACATTCTTGTAATACTTGGGTTTGACTCTATAGTTGTAAACATGGGAGGGTGATAGGGATGTTCAATGTGGGCTTTTTTTTACCGATAGCTGATATACAGATTTTACCCAGCTCTTAATTTCCGATACCGATATCAACCGATACTGATATTTTTGGAGCAAGCTGTGCCAAACAAACAAAAATATTTGGAAAACTATGCATGACATCTCTTATGTTTTGTCATTTAGAGTTCAATTCAATTCAATTCAATTCAATTCAACTTTATTTATATAGCGACTCTAGGAACCACAAGTAAGCCTGCAGTCTGCGAACGAAGTGCTCTGCTTGGTATATAAGGAACTATGAGGTCTTTGATATATAGTGGTGCCTGGTTGTGGAGGGCTTTATATGTAAGGAGAAGGATTTTAAATTCTATTCTAGATTCAACAGGCAGCCAATGAAGAGAGGCTAAAACTGGAGAAATATGATCTCTCATGCTGGTTCTGGTCAGGACTCTGGCTGCAGAATTCTGGATCAGCTGAAGGCTTTTCAGGGCATATTTAGGACAGCCCAGTAATAGAGAGTTACAGTAATCTAGTCTCGAAGTAACAAAAGCGTGAACCAGTTTTTCTGCATCACTCTGAGACAGAATGTCCCTAATTTTGGCTATATTACGTAAATGAAAGAAGGCTGTTTTAGTAACCTGCTTAATATGTGGGCCAAAGGACAGGTCAGGGTCAAATATTACTCCAAGGTTTCTCACTGTAGCACTGAAAGCTAAAGTAATGCCATCCAGGTTCATTACAAAACCGGAAAATTTAGCTCTGAGTTTTTCAGATCCAACGAGAATTACTTCAGTCTTATCTGAGTTTAAGAGGAGAAAATTTCTAGACATCCAAGTCTTTATGTCTATGAGACAATTTTGTAGCCTATTGGGCTGATTTGTTTCATCTGGTTTAAAGGATAAGTATAGTTGAGTATCATCTGCATAACAATGAAAGTTTATTCCATGCTGTCTAATAATTTTGCCTAAAGGGAGCATATATAGCGTGAAGAGTATTGGTCCAAGTACAGAACCTTGAGGAACTCCATGACTTACTGTAGTTTGGGAGGAGGACTTGTCATTTACATGAACAAACTGAAGTCTATCAGATAAATATGATTTAAACCAGCTTAACGCTGTACCTGTAATTCCAATCACCTGTTCTAGTCTTTGTAACAGAATGTTATGATCGACTGTATCAAATGCAGCACTAAGATCAAGCAAGATAAGTACGGACACAAGTCCTTTGTCTGAGGCCATAAGAAGGTCATTAGTAACTTTCACCAATGCTGTCTCAGTGCTATGATGAGCTCTAAATCCTGACTGAAACTCCTCGCATAAATTATTTCTGCTCAGGTGGGCATGTAGCTGAGCTGAAACTATTTTCTCCAGAATTCTGGACATAAACGGGAGGTTAGATATAGGTCTATAATTTGCTATCACCTCTGGATCCAGAGATTGCTTTTTAAGTAAAGGCTTGATTACAGCAGTTTTAAATGATTGTGGTACATATCCTGTCACTAAAGACATATTGATAAGATTTAGTAGTGATGTATTAATTAAAGGGAAAATGTCCTTAAAGAGGCTCGTTGGGAGAGGGTTTAAGATACAGGTGGATGGTTTAGATGAAGCTATTATTTTAGTTAATTCAGAGGGTTGGACAGGACAGAAACTATTTAGACACAAGTCAGATCCTGGTTCTAAGGATGCTTCGGAGACCACAACAGGCTCAACATTATAGGTAGAAGGAAGAGTATTGTGAATTTGATCTCTAATAGTGTCAATTTTATTCCTGAAAAAATACATGAAATCATCACAGCTAAGTGAGAAAGGAATACATGGCTCCACAGCGCTCCGGCTCCTAGTAAGCCTAGCTACAGTGCTGAAAAGAAACCGAGGGTTGTTTTTGTTTTCCTCTATCAATGATTTCCTCTATCAATGATATCAATTAATTATCAATGAGTTAGAGGAGACTTAGCTGAAGAGTTTGTTATATTATATGTGGATGTTGTGGAAACGTTTTCATTAAAGAGGTAAAAACCAATACCATTAATTCCCAATGTTGCATTTCGATGCTGATATTGGCCATCTAAAGAGGTTGACTAATAAATAAACAAAGGGGGCACCCAGATTTGAACTGGGGACCTCTTGATCTGCAGTCAAATGCTCTACCCCTGAGCTATACCCCCTGCTGATGACATGCAGTGCAGCCAGCAGAGAGCAGACAATCCAAATTTCTGTACACGTTTCTGGTCTGTGTTGTTATCACTATTGATGTAAAATCATTTAATCTGTATCATTTATATCATTTTTTTTTTTTTTATCTTATCAGCTTCTTTCAGTTCATGTTTGAGTAACAAAAGAATTGTCTACATGATCTTAAAGTTTGTCAGATGATATGCATCTAATCTATCACGTCAAAGCACTTAACTGTAACACACTCTTGTCATAGTCGTGGAGTGAATAAACAAACTGAGTTGCAACAGAAGTTACTACCTCGATCATGCAGTAAGTTTATGTGCACAAAAAATGGCCCATAAAAAAATTAATAAAAATTATTTAATTGCAGGGTTTTAACCACTTCTCCAGCTTTATCCAAAAATCTGTCATTTTTCTAGCAGGACTGAGAAATCCCCCCCTTCTTCAACTTCTGTCGCCGCTCGCTGCCCATGGTCTAACTTTGACTAATTTAAAACACTGGGATGTATGAAAATCACCTAGCTTCAATATCGGTAACAGAGCTGGAAGGAACTGACAGTGTTATAAACTTTCATTTAATAGAAGATGGGTGAGTATTTCCTTTGCTGAAGAGATGATAAAGTAAGCGTTGAAGCTCAACAGGTCTTATCATGGCTGCTTCTGAGATGGTTTCAGGTTATTTTATTCAGGTAGGAACACTCCTGTTAGAAAGGGGGAAGAAGCCTTCTGCCAGTCACCTTTAGTTTGTCAAACATCAATCACCTGTCACGGCACAGTTTTGCCAAACAAGACCTGCTATGTAGCGAAACTACTACATTATGCATATCATCCAGATACGGACCTCTTGGACACTTGGAGCAATTATAAAAATCAGTTGTTGAAATTGAGAAGTTTTATTCCATAAACCTCCCCTTGAGTGCAGCTTAAAAAATATGAACATTATAAAATGTTTCATCTTATTTTTCCTCCCTCAGCTTTGCCCCAAACAACAGCTGAAATGTTAGTACTATGTAGCTTTCTTAGTAATCCTGTGTGAAATAAGAAGGTATTTCTAGTATTTAATGTGATAGTAGTGTTATTCCATAGGATAAGAATAAAGTAAAAGTCTACCAAAGCACTGAATGTTTTGTGTGCTTAGTTATTGTGATGCAATATAAAAGAAAATAACCCATATCATTCAGAGGGGTATCCAGATTTGAACTAGGGGACCTCTTGATCTGCAGTCAAGTGCTCTACTAAGCTATACATATATAGGAGATATGACTTGAAATAAACATTTTAGGTGATACATGTTGTTTTATTCACACAGTCTTTCTAAAACTTCACATCAAAGTAAAATATCAGCATGTCAAATGGTTTTCACTCATTGCCACTATTACAGAAATACACGTCACCTCTCATCAGCTCCGCATTTATGCCAAAAAGTTTGATAGCTGCATATTAAAGGAAATGTATTTAGCAGAAACCGTGGACTTTGTGTGACTTGATATGAATTTAAAGAGGATTTGTCTGTGGCACATGAGTGTGAAATCTGGTGATAGCTGCTGGTCTGCTCGGAGGAGAGCGATAAGAAAAGAGGCTGAGATAGCATGCAGTCCTAATTTGAACCGTCACCACTTTGAGTAGATTTGGACAATATCAAATGAACATCTTTTATTGTTCACAGTGTTGCGTGACTTTATGAGAAGGTGTGAAGGAGTGGGGACGCCATGCAAAGGATGAATTATTAACAAAGATTGGGGAATATTGATCGTCATGTATAGTTTACATTAATTCACACAGTTCTTTGCATTTTTCCACAACTGCCTGTCAGTGAGTGGAAGGGATTTTTATTTTTAGATTAATTTAGAGTTATCAGTCTCTTCTTCTCTTCTTGTGGTCTGAACAGTATCAACAAAGTACTTTTCAGAGAAACAAAGCTTGTTAATGTATATTATTGCAGGTTATAAGTTATTTTAACATGCACACACATCTCTATCCCAACTATCAAGTTAATTTAGTATATCATCAAGTGGTTAATGCCGAATATGAACCAATAGGCCTTTTATAACGTAACCTGATAATAAGTAAAAACTCATGACAACAACAAGATACTCTGTAAAGAACGTCATGGCAATTGAAACTGAAATGAAAAATACTTTAGTAATCCAAGAGGAAATGATTAAAGAGGATTTTCTGTTGTTAATAAAATGTTGGATATTCCCTAAAATGTAAATAAAACCATTTGATGGTGGCATTAATACTGAACAGGATCATCATATGCTACCATGTAGTCAGTGTGTTTCCAGGGAAGATCTGGTTTATTTCAGCTATAGGTAAAAACAACCAAATATTCCATATATAACGATGACTTCAAAGAGTCTAGGTGCTAAAGTGGACTTCCTGAAGTTTAGACTAAACACCCATTTTACACATTTTGAGCAGCTGAAATTACATTTCAGGCATGAATTGGAAAACAGTTTGGTTTCAGTTCTCCTCAGTTCAAACCCAGTGCAGGGTTGTTGAATGAGGTGATGAATCTCGAGCCGCTGTCTCGAATATTTGCATCCGTATCGCTGCAAAGGAATAAATATGGATGAAGTCCAACAATTTTACCATTCGAAAATTGGTCTTACTTATAGTTTCAGTTAAGTATTGCATTTAGATAATTTGCTCACTGATTTTATTCACATTTTATCCAGCATCCAGCCTGTGGGAGGTAACTGAGATGCAGAATTCCTTTGCAGGTTTTCCTTTTCTCCTGGAAGGCATTCATAAAGTTGTACAAAATGTGACAGAAACAGTGGCTTTACCACACACTTCCTATGTACTCCATTCTTTTTTGTTCCAAGAAGTCACACAGAAAGAGCATGTCCGTCATTTCCTTGTTTCACAAACACACCCAAACTCCTTTCATCATGTTTCTTCTTCCTGTTAAGTTAACTTCAGCGTAATCTAAAAAGTATAAAGTCCAGTCTCCTAATTACCACTCTTACCATTTCTTGACATCCTTGTCCTGCTCTGTTCTCCTCATGTGGCCCGAGGTCTCACAAAGTCACTGAAGTGAGTTGTATTTACCTCCAAAAGCAATGGATCCTTCTCCTCCCATGCTCTCGCTGTCTGTCAGTCCCAGACTCTCCCTCCCTTTACCCCGCCGAGGGGGTATTAAAACTCCACCACCTCCTCTTCATCATCTCCACCCCCAACCATGACCCAGTTTGCAGGGGATGAGGGCGTAAGTGAGGACCATTGTGAGTACCACAGGGAGAGAGGCAAGATGCTCTGCCTCCCTTCCTCGTCTCCCTTTCAGGAGAAGCTCATGCTTGGTTAAGCACACACACTGAGGCTCTTGATGAGCGAACGGCCGCCGAGCTGTGCGTTTTGTTTTGAGTTTTTTGTTGTCAGGATGCCGATGTTGCTTTTAGGTCAGGGCTGATTGAAGTCAGCTGAGGTGACGAGTATGTAAGGGGGGAACCAAGATAGCTGAGGAGACAGAGATGGGGGGCCTCCTGTTGAGAGAAAGGACACTAACCTGGCACCTGGGAGAGCAGTAGCGTGAGTATGCTGCTTCATCGTTTTCATTTGCTCCTTGTGTTGTCTGTGTAAGTGATTGAATCTCTGTTTTTTTTTTTAATGCTGCTAAAAGCCCCTTTGATATATTTCCACAGTCAAGCAGCAGCGCAATAACTTCCTGGGCTTCTTCACAATCTTTCGATCTTACTTTGCTTTTGCTAACAAAGTCATTTTCAGATATTTTCTTGTCTGCATGAAACTTAATCAAAGGAACAGATGCTCACAAGAAGGCAGCTCCTGCCTCAGAGATTCTTCCTGTAACATATGGAACCAGTTAATGTTTGTGTTTCTTCCCTTTGGACACCATTAATGAGGGATTTTTTTTCCCCGTCCACACAGAGACATGCTCATTGAAAATCTGCCTCTTCAAAGACGAATAGATCATTCATTTGTTTTGGCTAAGACTTCCTCATCAAACTGCCTCACAGGCCAGGGTTCATGTTGGACCACCCTTCAGAGCCTTCTTATTTTAGCCCTTACTTGTGAGATTTTGGTTTTATTTGAATTACTATTACTTTTGCTGCATGTTTGACGAGTAAGAGGCCCAAATTGGGGGTGCGCTGTCTCATCTCTTTGGAATTTATAGTTTATTTATGTATCATGGCTGTGCACATTGATCACACTGCAAGTAAGTTTAAAGTCTGTGTTTTTTGTGTGCGTTTCTGTGTAAAAATACGCGGCACTCAACGTGGTAGAGATCAGACTATGAAATGGATGTGATTAACATTTCTAATAACCTTCCGAGACTGAACTTAATGCAAAGCCACTTTTGGCATGCGTGTTTTTAATCACTTTAGGAACTCCTTTGAACAAAGTCACTGCAGAGAAAATGGAGAAACTGTTGATAAGAAGTCCATATTTAGCCACACTGAGCTTCTTTTTATTTTTTGATGATTTGAATATCTGTGCATGCCCAACAAAGGAGCTTATCTTTCATATTAAAAAAAAAAGAGACATACAGTAAGAACCCCCCTCTGATATATATATAATATTTGAGCTGAGCATTTACCAGTTGGTCCTCCACTGCATTGTTATCTTTTCTCAGACAGAGAAAATAGATCTTGATTAACTTTATATGGCAGAAATTTGACAGTTTTATATGGAGTTTTCAGCAAAAGAGTTGTGATTTAACCCATATGAGGAGCAGGAGCTTCCAGTGGACAGATGTTTGGATAGCTCTTGTGTGAGCAGATTAGTTTGGTGTGTGCCGTCAGTAGCGGACAGGGTGGAAGCTGAGGATGGCAGCGGTGAAGCCTCAGGAAGGACAGAAGGAATCCACACTGTGGCAGTGACTCGCAAATTAAACGCATTAGATCCTATAAAAAAAGGTCTTTGTTCTTTTCTTTCATACCTTTCTGACTTTTACTCAGCTGAAGGAAGATGTTGATGTTTCAGGTGGTTTGTGAAATTACCTCTCTGTGTTACAAAACAGAAGAGAAAAAACATTAAACTGGACCGTGCTGTTCTCCTGTGGGGGATTTTTCACATATTAATTTGATGCTGACACCTTGGTACACACACAATATTGTGCCTAAATTTTTATCTGAATGACCTGATTCCAGTTAATTATTCGAGGCACCAGAGACACCAAAAAAAACCTTTTTTTTTTTACATATTTCTCCTGCAGGAAGAACAGAAAAAGTGTAAACTCAGACACTAAACAAGACAGCTTCACACACCTCTACAAGTCATTTGGAAAGATTCACATTGAAAAATGTTTTTTTTTTAATGATTATTTTTATGGCAGCCTTGCAAAACATTAGATTTCTTCTCTTTCTTTCACTTTTCTGACTTTGCCTTGCAGCTGCTCCACGAACTCTCTTTCGGCAGAAAATGCTGTTTAATGCATTTAATCAAACCTTTTCGTGGCGTCTCAGTGAACAGGTAGGAAGTTCATTTGGTGACAGGAGATAAACAAGCAGCTCAGCCATGTCATGGTTGGCTGCTCTCACTTTGAAGTGCAGAATTAGATTCATACTTTTTTTCTTGATAGAAATTTGCTCAACTCAAACAATTATCGCACACGAACTTTGATTTTTTTTTTTTTTAACTTTTGAATATTAAAAGAATACTCTTCCATTATTATAATAACACTATAAAAAGAGATGAAAAAAGTGCACTTGAAGTCCATTAACACTCCCCCCAGAATATCATGTTGTTATGGCTGGTCGCCGGATACAGGAACGGATCCAAACGCAGGACTCACTATAACTTATTTTATTCCTTGATAAGGAGAACCAAAAAAGAACAAGACACTAGCAAAAATTTCCGAGGCTCTGCAGCCGCAGGTAGAGTCCAGAGCTGAGTGAAGAGAGGAGAACTGAAGAGCTTGCACCAGCAGTGAGCAGGTAGGAGGTTTAAATGCAGGTGGTCAATGAGGGAATGAGCTTCAGGTGAGGCATATGACACAGGTGAATAATCAGCTCTGGAGTCAGCCAGCAGCTGCAGAGGCCAGAGCATGCCTAAAAGAAAAGAAATACAAAGTGAAACAAAACTCTTGTAAAGAAAAGGACCACTTCATAACACATGTATAGGCTTCGTCTTGATTTATCATAAAAAAAGGGTCTCTTCTTCCCTCTTTCCTTCAGTGTCTCTTTTCCACAAAACAGGTTGTTGAGTTGGCTGTAATACTTGTGGAGTTGTCACTGAATAAATCTAAAGAGGTTTTTAAGTGGGCGTTTTATAGCAGATTTGTTAAATAGATGCAAAGGATAAAAATACTGAGATACTGAAGGCAAAGTCAGATCAAGTCAGTCATTAAACGCTTCAAACCGCAGGAGGAAATCACAATTAGATAAAACTGTAAAACGTAAATGAGGAGTGTTTTAAAGGCTGCCGTCCAACGGCAAATCAGCAGGAACAAGAGCCAAATCAATCTTGGAAGAAAAAGGTGCTGATGGTGTCTTTTACTCGATCAGTATTACGATCTTTACAATCACTTTAAAAACACTGAAAGAGATCTAATTGATAATTAGCTGTATTATGAAGCAGAGTAAGGAAATGATTATCTGGAGTGCCTGCTGATTTATTTGCGGTGATCAGAATGATAGATGGGAGCTTACATGTTCATAAAAGTATGCGCTTGTCTGAGAGCAGCCCTGAGAAAACAGAGATTAATATCACTATTTAGACGTATATCTCTAAATATAGCGACCACACATAGTTATTTAGGCTCTGTATAAAGATAGTATTATGAGGCAGTTAAATATGTTAAATTGGTCTATAAATATACACATTAGTATGCTTCACTTGATTAAAGTTCAATAACAGGCTAATAAATCTATTAGCCTTGCATAAACTTATTAGAGCATTTTTCCCCTCATTTCCCGCCCATTCAGAACCCAAACTGCGCTTGGCCTCTGCTTTTTAACATGAATAAAGATTGTATATGCTTGTGTGCGTCTACATGGATTTTCACGTATCAGTCAGGCAGATTTATGTTTTATGTGGACAGGTCATAGGCAAAACCATGAAGAATTATAGAACTAGTCTGCATTAAGCATCCAAAAGTGTTTCGTCTTCAAGATGTCTGACCAGTGACACAAGTCTGTCCTATCATCAGCTTAACCTTTGAGTCTTAACAGAAGTTTTAATGAAATAAGTTGTGATTTTACGAAATGCTCAAAGATGCATCTTAAAAATTCTTCATTAACACAGTTCTTCCATGTCATGCCAGACATTTGCCCATTTAACATTGAACTACAGCATGATATCGCTTGTTTTCACAGATAAAACCAAACCTGTGATGTTGCATTTACATTCACTTGTGCAATTGTGATATAAATTAGACATTGCATTGCACTGCAAAGAAAGATTAAGGCTTTGTGCAAGTAACATGGAAAGCAAATGCTATGTTTAACATATAAATAAAATATTAGTTTCTTCAGCTCACGGAGAAGAAATTAATGGCACCAAACTGCTTGAGAATTCACAATCTTTCACTTTTCACGTTCATCTGTTGCAGCATAGGAGTTTCCTAGATGTTGCACGCACATATACACATGTTGCAGTTATGCAATTCAGTCCCACATACCTGCAGTCTTGCGTGCTCTGATGGGGTTGTGGTTTGTCCCATCATGGGTTCATTCTCCTGGTGCTCTTCCATGCTTCTGAAGCCCTGCAGCTGTAGCAGCACGTTCTCATGGTGAGTCACTACAGTGAATAAGGAGCACCTCAGCTAACCTCGATTCAGTGCTCCTAGTAGTCATGCAGCTCATGCATGCAGGGGCATTGTGACTTTGCTCTTCATGTTTTTTGAGGCTTTTGCACGTGAGTGTGTCAGCCCATCTGGGAGTCTGTGTATGTGCTGCATCTGGCAGTCTGTGCAGGTCCTGAGGGATTAACGCCAACGACTGAGGGGGATTCCCGCAGTGATGCCGATTGTAACCGGAGCATTGTCTGTATGAGCTGATGCCCAAGGCCCTGATGTTCAGATTTCACTCATTCACAAGTTCTGTCGACCTGTGATCTGTTCCAGGTCAGGGAAGGACAATGAGCTACACAAGTTTAATTGTACATTTTCTGTTTGCTCTGCTTATTTCTGCTTGATGTCTTAGGAACTGTTGAACTTGACGTTGATTCCTTTTCAAAGCTCATCTATTTGCCTCTAAAACAAATAACATGAGTTTTAATCTCACTTGAGATAAAATTGGTCTCTTTTTGACATTTCTTTGTGTGACATAGCTTCCACCAATTTGCTGTTCATATTTTGTATCAAAGGAACAGACAGAACAGTTACCTGCTGTGTCTGTGTGGTGCAATTCAGGGGACTGACTCACCGTGGTAACTTAATCCACAGAGTCAGCTTCTTACCCCTAACTGCCCCACTAGCTCCTGCAGACATAAATTGGATGAGAAGGCAAAATGCCAGGCTATATGTGGCTGAATTTGCAGGACTATGTAACCCAGGCAGCTGTAATACAAAGAAGGAGGCAGCTAACCACCAAAGAACCAAACAAATTGGTACATAAATATTAAAAAATGAAATACATTTAAATGTTATTACAAGCAGATTTTATATATCAACAAAACATAAAGAGATCTCCAAATTTGATTAGTCCATCATACAGTCTTAAAGTCTTAAATGATATTAGGTTGAATATGGATTCTGGTCAAGTCGTAGTTCTGCTGGATCTTAGTGCTGCACTTAATACTGTAGATCACAGAACTCTGTTGGACAGGCTCAAAAACTGAGTTGGATTTTCCAGTGGTCCTTAAATTTGATTAGTCTATCATACAGTATTTACCGTTTCATAACCAATACCACGAGGAAATCATCTTTATTTAAAAGGGATTTGTTGCACTTTCATTTCAATGCATTTACTTTGATAGTGACTGGTTACTTTTAAGATTATTATTTATATGTTGGAAGAAGAAATCATTTTGTGTTCTGACAAATAATCTGTATATCGATAAAACTAATCGATTTCTATAAATTTTGCTTATTTATAGAAAGCTAGTAGCTTTTTTTAAATTATTATTTAGAGCACTTCCGAGCACAAAACAACATTCATTCATTCATTCATTCATTCATTTTCCAAACCGCCTATTCCAATTCAGGGTCGCGGGGAAGCTGGAGCCTATCCCAGCTGGCTTTGGGCGACAGGCAGGGTACACCCTGGACAGCTCGCCAGTCCATCGCAGGGCACAAAGCAACAGGAAACACTAAAAACATTAAAAACAAAATTATTAAAGAAATTAAATAAAACAAATTCAGTTGAGTAGAAGGCGGCAAATAGAAAGTATTTGACCTAGATTGACACCGGTGAGAGTTTCATTGGACTCAAATCCTTCTATGAGTTTGTGGCATATGAGTAAATGAAATTCTGCTTTATTATATATAACCTCCATGCATTGACCGGTTGCCATGAGTCATTCCATTTAAGTCATATTTTCAGTGCAGGACTTCAACTTGGGACATAGTTCTTATTCAGTGTGTTTTTAATCACGGAGTAAATAATAAATGGTAGTCACTTTTTTTTTTTTTTTTTTTTTAATGTTTTAGATGAGAAATATGTCATTTAGATACAAACACAGTCCCTGTTCATTTTGTTTAGAAAAGTTTAAACAAGTCTCCTTTGTTCCAACAGAACAGTGAGGGATGTGTAGTTATGAATGAAAAATGTCACAGCTGGAATTTAAAGGGGATCAGACTGATAGAAGTCTGGACAAAGGTAATGAGCTGAACATGTTCTTCAGTAGTTTCAGCTCACCCCCCCTGCCTCCAGCCCAGCAGACCACAAACCCTCCACGAAGTCACAGCCTTCTTGTCACACCTCCACTCTGTCACCCTGCAGATCAGTGATGGACCTTAGAACAGCCTCATCTCAGAGCATAGCGAGAATTCTGCTGCCCCCACTTCTAGCTTGTCTGTCTCCTGCAGTCAGGTGAACTGGAGAAACTGAAACCAGAACAAGATAATTCAACATCTGCACCAAAATGTTGCATCTTCTAGTCTGTTGTGGCAAGTGCAATGAGCTTTGCAGCATCTGTTGAGGCAGCAGCATCGGAGTCTGTACAAACCAGTCACAAAGGCTGGTTCTGTGCTGTGAACAACTCCGGAGCCGCTGGAGCTGATGGTCCAGAAAAACATCTAATAGACAATTCTTTCCAACCTCAACATGACAGTGAAAAAGCAAGAGCGTATTGAGTGTGAGGGTTCATCAAGTACATTGTGGTAAAAAAAACTTATACAAATTTGCAATTTGGAGTGAATAGTTTAAAAAAAAAAAAAAAAATTTCAATTTACTTTAACAGCATAGAAAATAATATAATAGTTGGACAATAATAATATATGATGAAATAAAAAAATTGCCACTGACAAAGGACCAGATTGCACACAGATAAACAACTACTCCCATAACAAATTAACACTATTATTTTACAAATATCAAAACAAAAAAGGAGAAAATACTTCCAATATAATAATATTTTTTTTATTGTATATTATAACCCTATACAAAATACATTATAAAATTAAAGAGAAAAAACAGAGAACACTGTTTGTCCTTTACTGTAACCGTTACCACAGTTAAACATTGCAGCTGCCTGTTTGTCTGAGAGGGAATCTGGACATTATTAACGAAAGGACAACTGTGCAGCACAGGAGGAGTTATGAAACCTATGAGTTGAAAACTGTGGTGATGTAACGTAAGAAAGAAGTCAGCTATGGACGGACACTTGTTTGACTTTTTGGGGCCTCTTTTTCTTCTCCAGCCATGTCCTGCTTACTCATACATGTCGGTCTCAGAAACTTCACACACTCCGACTGCCAGATTGCACAGTTTAGGCTGTTTTACTCTCACATTCTTGAGTGTGCATACTCAAAAAGGAGTCCTAACATTTAACTCCCGTGTCTCAGGCATGTCCTTTTTTGGTCAGAGTGATCAACACAGGACGCATGCTTTATCGCAAGCTCTTTTCAAAATATTCCCACCCTCCTGGCTCCGACTGGAGACACAAAGCAGCGAGCTAGGAGTTCCTACACATCTGCTTTGGCAAGATTTCCCGTCTTTTTGCAGCTCTAAGCTCTCAACCTGCTTGGTAAGGATATTGTCCCTGGAAGCCCTTTATACCCTAACCTAAGCTAGTATTCACGGCTTCATTTTCCCCTCAGTCAAGCTGACAATGAGCCATGCGTTATTGCTCCTTCACGAGAAGGAAAGTTCTGCGAAGGTGTCATATTCATCCCCAAAGCTTCCCCGAGGGATGGCACTGTTTGGGTTCAGCTCCAGTGCCTGAGCTAATGTGGGTCTGCTGCCTAAAATCCCGCTTCAGCGGTTTGTGACCGACCACCTGCTGATTCAGCTGGTGTGGATGGACTGCCTGGAGCCCAAACCTAACCTACATAGGCAACATGTCTCTCCTCCGAAGCTGCACATTAGCGCACAATGCCATTCTACCTCCCAACCACAACAAACCAGTAAAGTTTAACACAATCCTGAAAACTGCACCTCATAGCGAAGAAGGCTTAGTAAGAGGATTTATTTCCTCTAAGAGAGATAGGCTGTTAAATAAAATGTGTGGTGTGGTGGTGTGTGTGTGTGTATTTGGTGATAGTAAATTCCCTATTTGGATTACTTCACTGCCTTCTCAGTGCTTCTTGATGGTATTTTTTTTTTTAATACTGATATCCTCTTTCAAGCCTGTTTGGTCTGCTAATTCCCTCATAAACCCAAATTTGACAGCAACCTCACTGCGGTACTGAGCTGATTTCACTGTGTGTATCTGAGCTGCAATAAGCAACAGAGCAAATTACGGCTGTATTGATAGCCTGAGTTCAAAGAGCAACATTTATTTTAATTAACTCAATTATTATGTCACCCCTGAACTTGCAGGAGTCATACCCACTGGATTAAAGTCTTTCCAGGAAAAAAAAACTTGGACAAATCTTTCTTGGTACTAAAATGCTTTATATGTTAAATCAGAAACTGACTTTTTTCTCATTCTTCTGTCCTTTCCCCCTCTGTCTTTACTTTCTGCAGAGTCTGTGAGCAGGTGAGAGAGGGACACTGTCTGCCCCACTGTCCAGCGACACAATGAGCTGGAGCTTCCTCACGCGGCTGCTGGAGGAGATCCACAACCACTCCACCTTCGTGGGGAAGCTGTGGCTCACCGTGCTCATCGTCTTCCGCATCGTTCTCACCGCCGTTGGGGGAGAGTCCATCTACTACGACGAACAGAGCAAGTTTGTCTGCAACTCGGGCCAGCCCGGTTGTGAGAATGTCTGCTACGATGCCTTCGCTCCCTTGTCTCATGTCCGTTTCTGGGTCTTCCAAATCATCCTGGTCGCAATGCCTTCCCTCATGTACATGGGCTACGCTGTCAATAAGATTGCACGATTAGATGAGACAAAGGGTGGATCTGCAGGAGTTAGAACTGGAGGAGGGGGTTACACGCACAGAAAACCCAGGAAAATCTGCTTTGGAGCACGACAGCACAGAGGCATTGAGGAGACTGAAGAGGACCAGGAAGATGATCCTATGATCTATGAGGTGCCAGAGATTGAACCACCAAAACGGCCACGAGATCCGCTGCAGCCCACACCCAGACCCAAGATCCGACATGATGGGCGTAAGCGTATCCGAGATGAGGGACTGATGCGGGTCTACGTTATGCAGCTGGTGACTCGAACTGTGCTGGAGGCAGGCTTCCTTGCAGGCCAGTATTTGCTGTATGGTTTCCGTGTGAAACCAGTGTTTGTGTGCTCTGGGAAACCGTGTCCCCACAGCGTCGACTGCTTCGTTTCACGGCCTACAGAGAAAACAATCTTTCTGCGCATCATGTATGGTGTCACCGTCCTTTGCCTCACTCTCAATGTTTGGGAGATGCTCCATTTGGGCATTGGTTCCATTTGTGACATTTTACGACGCCGGCGCTGCCCACCTCAAGAGGATGAGTTCCAGCTGGGCTTACTGGGAACCAACGGTGGAGTGGAGGGCTCTGTTGCCGGGACAGGGCCCGAGGCAGGCTCTGAAGGAGGGGTGGGTGGAGATGGAGCTGCTGATTATGTTGGCTACCCTTTCTCATGGAACACCCCATCAGCTCCACCTGGGTACAACATCGTTGTAAAGCCAGAACAGATGCCCTACACGGACCTTAGCAATGCTAAGATGGCGTGCAAACAGAACAGGGCAAACATTGCCCAAGAAGAGCAGCAACAGTTTGGCAGCAATGAAGACAATTTTCCCACTGGAGGAGAAACCCGTGTGGCTCTCAATAAAGACATGATCCAGCAAGCTCATGAGCAACTGGAAGCAGCCATCCAGGCTTACAGTCAGCAACACCGGGCAGAGGAACAGCTAGGAGTTAACCAGGATGACAAGCCCCAGAGTAACATTATCCAGGCCCAGCCGCAGCCTCAGCCTCAGAAAGAGCGCAAGCACAGAGTAAGGCATGGGAAAGGAGGCAGCAGTGGAGGAGGCAGCAGCAGCAACAGCAGCAGCAGCAAATCCGGAGAGGGCAAGCCCTCCGTATGGATTTAACCCTAGAAACACTGACATGTACTGTAAGCATGTATATATTACAGAACAAAAGAGGAGCTGCTGCAATCTTTCTTCGATATTCTGAAACCACTGTGCCTTAAAGAATCCTGCAAGCTGGAGAAGATATGTGTTTTTTGTCTAAGGGTGTGCGAAAACAACCTGAAAATGTGATGTTGCAGCTGACAATTTGTTTTGTCTGGGCTATCACTGTCTAACTTGAAACATCACACCAAACTATGTTAGGCTACAGTCTGTCGTTTACATGTCTCGTTCTCCTCAAAGCAGATAGTTGACCTCTGTTGTCTTCCTGTTCACCCTTTCAGAAGGGATTTTCAGCTTTGAAAAAAAGTCCTTGAGTCATAACGGGTTGTCTTGAAATTAGATCGATCTCTCAGATTTGTCTGAGCTCATGTTCTGCCTGCTCCTCTGCAACTAATAGATCAGGATCCTAACTCTTGGGACAACAGAACACAGTGACAGCAAAATGAAGTATAATCACAATTCAGATGGGCCAAGTCATGTCTCTGTCCTAGCAAAGCTAATGCAATGACTTCACACTGTTGCCACAAATTCAAGGAACATCATCACTTGCAATAACATGAAGCATGATTCAATGGCAGCACCTGCAGCAGCGACTTTGATCACCTTCCTGATGGCCGTGTCCTGTCAGTCATTTACTGTGTCTGCGCTCTCTACGGTGTCATTTCAAAGTGTTTTATGCTACTTTACATTCAATTGTGTGTTTGTTTCCTGTGCAATTTTGATGACACCAGCTGCTACTCAGGAACCGCTGAGTACAGTGGTTGGATCTGAAATTTCTAGACAAGTTTTCTTATTCTTTTTTTTTTTTTTTTTATTAGAAGGGTGCAAAAGCAATCCAGTTTTTATACCTTATTCTTCAACTTCTCAGTTCCTCTCTTTGGCTGTTCATGGCTCTTGGACAAGAGAACTCAGTGCTTCAGTGTTGCTCCATCTGCCTTGTTGTTGACTGCCCCCTGGTGGTATCTTTTATGGGCCTTTACAGACTATGGAGTGGATGCCAACACTACCTGCATCCAGCAACACCTTAACCAGCTGTAGTGTTCCTTTTCTCTTGACAAAATTATGTCACTTATGTCTTCCCAAAGCTACAACCTCATTATTAGATGCAAAAGGATAAACATCATCAATTTGTAAGAGGAAAAAAAAAAACACACACTCAAAGCCATTGCTATGATATTGTAAGACCAAACACTGTTTGTGTGATGCAAGTGTCATTGCCAAGATTTTTCCAGGCTGCTATGAAGCCTGATTGTTTGTAGCTTTGGAATACTGTGGCCATGATACTCCAGCTGTGGAACTATGCCTATGTGAGACCTACCCTTTTGTAAAAGTCACTTTTTTTGTATTACAGTAAGCGCATTGGTTTTTTGGAATGGGATTTGAAATAAGAAACTTCCAAAAGATGGAGTCAGTTTTCATGTTAAAGCCAGTGTTTTATAGAAAAAGCCTCTTTTTGTCAATGAAGTTCTTTTTTGTAAGATAAATGAAAAGAAAACAAGATATTTTAAAGGTGAATTCGTGGTAGGAGTATTTATGGTTACTGTGATTTAAATTGCCTTCCAATTGTAAAAAATGTGAAATATGACATAGTATATTTTTATAATATGTCAACATTGTGACAAAAAAAAAGATAAGTCAGTCTTTTCCTTGTGTGTTGCAGTATAAGTATTTAATGTATGTACCAACTGTCTTCGCTAAATTTTGATGAAACAACGTTAATCCTATTCCAACAGCTGTGTGTTAAGAGAGACTGACTGGTGAAAGGTCATAAAGTGCCAAATTACTCAAACCATTCCTAGTTTTCCAAAGCAAAGTCATGCTCAAATCTGAAAAAAGCACTTTTTGCTGCTGATTCAATAAATAGAAATCGTTTTCAGCTGAATAAAACATTGCATGTGAAGATGTTAAGCTGTTCATCATGCTGTGGCTTATTGTACATGCAGATGCTGTTTGATACGGAGCACTGAAGAAAAAGTCCATGTGTCTGTTTAGAGGATCTTGCCAGAAGCAGTCAGGCATAAATCACCAGAAATACTTCAGTCAGCTGTTCCTGAAACAGTGATTGACACCCTGATCCTGATAAGCCACAGGTGATTTACTGAGAGTCACTGTCAGTCTCTTTCCCTGAAGACCAATCAGCTCTCATTAAATTCTTTCCCAGCAAGCAAAGTTTCTAAACTAAGTACTTACTGCCGTATGAAGAGAGGGAAATAGACTAAATGGATTACGGGCAGGTGGCTGTTAGATCCAGCTGGGGACAAAAGAGGACAATTTTCTGTCAAAGGATGGGACTCTTCAGAATGTGAGAAAAGGGCAAAATGGAGAGGTGCTGCCGGGGAGACCCCATCTGCTTAATTCTGCATGCCTTGCAGCTTTGCCTCACATGTTCAGGACTAGGCTGAACAGCTCAGCTTACACTCTTATTTTTATGAGAAAGTGAGGAATTTGAGCAGCTATTCAGGTCAGAAGAATTACTCTGTGGCATAGTTATGTACTCGTCTTGCCCTGCCCTTGTTTCTTGACTGAGTGACTGAGAAATAAAAAGAATAAGTAAAATGGAAACTGTGCTCGCTGTTCAGAAATGGCTTTTACAGGTTTTTAAGGGTTTTTTTCCCCCCCCTCTCTGAGGATTTATCTTCATCTACATTGTACCCTTGTCCTGTGGAAAGCACTTCTTAAAACTGTGCCGGTTTTTGTGATAAAAAAACAAAAAACTAAAGTAAATACAATACAAGCTGCAATGTTTGATATGACAGTGTTTGTTTTGAGCTTAACCACAGTGTGTTTCACAAGATTTAACAAGAAAGGGTTTCACTAAAGCCATTTCAAGTGTTTGTTCATTTAGTCGTGTAAAAACCATCAAAGAAAAGCATCCTCGTTAATTTATGACGTTTGCATCAGGACATAATAAAACATTGCCTGGTCCTCACAAAGTTGGTAAATGCAATGTCAGCTGAACATAAACCTAAAGTATTAAACTGTCTTTATTCATTTATGTGCAAACATGTAAAAAAGAACTCAAACTTACTTTTTATTTATGACCGTATGAATGATCACTGAAAGAAGCAAATATCCTGTAATTAACGGTGTCAATACATTTAACAGTTTGATTCTTCAAAACAAAGGAATACACAACGTGTGATCACAAAAACATTGAAACACTTTTCATTTTGAAGAGGAAAATATGCATTTGGACAATTTGATTAACTCTTGCATGGGTTAATCTGTATTATTCATGAAATATGAGAATCAAGTAAAACTGATTCAGAAAATTATAGCAGAACTTGGTAACCTTAATAAGAAAATTAATTTAGCTTGGTATTTTAAACAAATATAAGTTGCAGTTTACTTCTGTGCTGTGGTTCAGCTCTGCCTCTAAAGCCCTGCAGAGGGTGTATTATGCATATGCCGGCTGGCACCCATGGTAACTGTAAAAGTGGCAATGACTGAAGCTAGTGTGCTTCTGCAGCTGACTGCATTGTAAGCACAACAAGGAGCTGAGGAGCCTGATTCTTTCACACATTGTTAACTTCAACTTTACTGTCTGGACATGGTGACAACTACAGCAAAGCAACTCCCAGATAATTATTCTGTTGTGGTTTACCTCCATACTGTACATGTACACAGTGAGAATTAAAACTGGTTGAATCAGAAAAATAACAAGTATTAAGCAGCTGTTTACTGAAGACATTATCTGGAAAGATGAAAGACTGTCACAAGGTTGTTTCCCTTCATGTTTCTTCTAGTAAATCATGAAATATGTGACAATAATACCAGTTGTATTACCATTGCAAATTCAGATTCATATGTGTTTATGTGTTTTTTTTTTCTAAGCATTTTGTACAATGTAAATTTCTTCGAGTGCCAATCTGGTATCCCCTGGCCGAGATTCTTTTCATATTCTTTGACGAAACAATTGATATGCATGCAAAAAGGGCCTATTTTCCTACAAAAAATAAATCAAAAATATGTATGGAATAAAGTCTTGTGCATATTTTTTTCAGGGCCATTTGCAGGAGAAAAAAAAATTCCCCACCCTGGAAACATTTTGTCTTGTCTTGTTCTTATACTCATCAAGCATGTTTGAATTTGATCTCTTGAGAGTGGAAGCTCCATTGTCCCATCAGGAGAATCAGAGTCTGACAAGCTGATGTTGTGTCACTGGAAGGAACAAACTCAAAGACAGAAAAGACGTCACTTCAGGTTGTGTCAGACGTTTCATATTGTGCGTCCCTTCAATGGCAGATGAACTTCAACTTGTGGGGAGACATGTGAGTCTGTTAGGGCTTAGAACAGACTTGCCCTTCATCAAACACTCACTCTTTAAAAAAAAATCAGCACACCCCCCCACCTCTAAAACATTTAGAAAATATGAAAATAAATTAATATGTAGTTTCCTTTCTCCAGTCCACTTTCTGTGTCTCAACATCAGATTATTCACAAACAAGCTGCTTGAAGAATATACAACTAAAATGGAGATAAGAAGTGTGTTTTTCTAAGGAATATAAAAACAAGCTCCCCTGAGAGGCATGCCAGTGGGAATGAGTTGAGTGCTGCAGCTGGATATGCAAAGAGGTCACCGGCGCTATGAGTGGAATCCCAGGAGCGATGTTTGAGATGGCAACTTGTGGCAGCGGGCTATACTCTTCAAAAAGAAACAAACATTCATCCAATGAATAAACCTAATTGTAAGGATGCACTGACCCTGTGCAGATAGCGTTTTAGAGACAACAGAACACGGGCGAGTTGGAAAAAGATGCCATAGGACTTTCAGGTTGCTTTATATCCACTTTGTAAATGTGTTCTCCAGACATTTGATATCTAGTCCACATAGTTATTGTGGGATCGTTTGCAGCAGTAAAAGTAAAATATAAAGTGCAATATGTCAAACTTTAATGAAAATGAACAAATGATAAAATTGATAAAGAACAGATAAATTCATATGAACTCCTGCACTTAAACCAGATCACGAGGAGGAACAAAAAGCAGAAAGTAGATAGAAAAATGCAAGTCGTGTAAAACTGTTAATACTACATCAAGGGGATTTTCAGTCATGACAGAAACCCAAAGAATTTTATGCTAGAAACTATGAAGGGGGCCAAAAGTGTCAAAAAAAGAGAGAAAAAGCTAGATTCTTAAGATGAATTATGACAGCTTTTAAATACTAGCCCATTAGCCCAAATCACAAAAACTGAAGCTATGTCCACTTGGGGCTGAGACGGGTTCAGGATGTGAAGATTGTGGAGAAAAGCTTTACCAAATCTACACAAAACGGCTGTAGCTTAACTGCAATTAGGCCCTCAAGGGGGTGGCCCCTAGGAGCTCTGGGGGGAAAAAAGTTATTGAATTCTTCTGCAGCCACTGACACAAATACATTTTCTATCTAGCTCCTCCTAAATATTTTTTTAAAATGATATTTGTATAGCATGTAGGCATAACAGCGATGTGGTACAAGAAGCAGTTTCTGAGAAAAAAATGTGTCCTCATATGTGGATAATGGGTCTATGTTAATGAAGAACATTAGAAGGTCACCAGTGTGCAACAAAGTATAATGCTCATGTTTATTTCCTAAAAAAGACAAACATGCAGAGTGAGATGAATTACAACAGTAAAGGTTTGATTGCAGTTTGGTGCAACTTGCAGCTTGGTGATCCAATATAGCTTCATTAACTACCATTGAATTTTATGTAGAAACTTTTTATGCAGAATTTATTGAGAATTTATGCTTATAACTCAACAGTTTGTCCTAAATTTTCCAACTCCACCTTATTCATATATCACTTTAAAAAACACAATCGATCAAACTATCATGGTTTCCAGTCTGCTGCCCTGACTCATGCCTTATTTGGGCATGCTTCCTGCTGACTGCAATTGCCAATGCATTTCACCTGTTGCACTCCTCTCTGAAGCGCCATGAAACCCTAATTCTCTGCCAGATTATCTAAAAGTCTGTCCTGGATCATGCAGTTTAGCGTGTTTTTGAACCTGATTTGTTGTTCTGAACCTGACCTTGCCCTCTGACTCTGACCCCTCTTGGATTGATCTGACCTGCTTTGGACCTTGACCTGACCCTGACTCTGATCTCTGCCTCTGGTCCCCTCCTGAAGCAAAGTGACCTTCTCTGGACCTGGATCTTACACTGCTCTCTGGAGCCCATCATGGTGTTGTGAGTTTTTTCTTGGATTCATATTAACATACAGATCTGGACTCATTTTGTCCTGGCACTTCCCTCCAACTAAATGTGCGTGAACATTGAGCTTATTTCTAGACCAAGCCACATTGATATCCAATCTTCTCAGTTAAGTAATGTTCCTGTTGGTATCCCATTCACAGAGCATCTACACCATTTCCACTATTTCCACTTTTAAAATATTGCTTATTATTAATATTTTATTCAGTATGTCCTTGACCCTGTTTGATACCAACATTCACGCCACCATTGCACAAACTGCTTTACACCAAAATAAAAAACAAAAGTATTGAAAACACATGATTGGGGTTTAAACACTGTTAAAGGTTATTAAGTTTTACTCTGCATGTGCAGTAATATAGTATAAAGTATGCTCTAGTGTCCTCACACAAGCACATAACATTTATCTTTGTCTCGTAACGCTACCACTCTACACTCAAGAATGAAGCCACCGGATGGAAGAGAAAAGAGTTCATTTTTAAGTACAACAGGGACAACATGCAGCAACTTCTGCAGAATGAAGCATATGATGAAGGAAGGTAAAATAATGTTGATCATATGAACATGCAGGGTCTCAGGAGACTGTTAGCAGGTGAAAGAAAACACTTGGTTGTACTTGGTAGGGCATGCAGGGCAGGGGGCCTGAGGAATGGATTTGAGAAACACTGGTTTACACCATCAGGATAGTCCATTCATATCAAGAAATGTCAGTGTAAATGGTCTCTTCCTGAGCATTTAGAGGAACATGTTTAGTTCCTTTTTACAGAACGTTTATTGATTACAGTCATCCAGATGAACCCTGAGAATCCCCTGACTGTGCAGCTGCAGCATAAGAAAAAACTCAGCCGGCATGGAGTGGAAGTTCCTTAAAGCTTGTTCATTATCGTAATAGTGATTGGTCAATAAAACCCTGTCACGTGGGTGGAAACTGAAGGGCCAGAATCCATATAGATGTACATTTGCACATAGTTCCATTGCCAGGCTGACCATCATTATACCAGAACTAAGCCGCTTTGCCTTCACACCCTGAGAAGCCCAGAAGTGGTCTAGATCTTTAAGGTACTCTGGGTTTAAGAAGACAGTTTGGATGGGGCTTTTAAAGTCCTCAGTCGCATGAAAAGCCCGCAGTGACAAAGGAGTGTTGACCCTATAGGAGAAGGCAGGAAGGAGAAGCAGAGAGTTTCCATAGACTTGAAGATTCTCCACAACTATCTGTTGATCTTTATTGAGGGACTTATACCTGGAAAAAATAGTTAAAGTGAATCAACAAGACATAATCAATATAACTTTTGTATACAAGTTTTATCTTTCTCACTTCTTAATAAGGATGCTTGGGTTTGCTGTTACAAGATCAGTCTTGGATCCGACATGTTTCTCATAACCGTTTGACAAGGGAGGTAGGTTGCACCTGCACAAGGAAGAAAGACTGAGATTTTTATATTAAAGTTCAACAAGAAATAAGTTTAATTTAGTTAATGATGATATTCATCTTTCAGTCCTCTGGACTGGATATTTTTCTCACCTGATGACAAACTGAGCTGAATCTATCATTTTTCCACAGCTGCTGTTGAACAAAAAATTCCAGTTTCTTTGTAATGAAGTTATTAGGAATGTCTTATTAACTGTAAAAACTGTAAAAAAACAAATTTTGCAGATAAAGAAACAATTGTAGTGTAATAGTAATGGATGGTTGCCTTTTACATAAAGAAGGGTGGACATACTGGGTTGGCAACGGTAGTACTGGTCACCTCTGAAATCTGAGGCGTAAGGTGCCCCAGGTAGCTGGTTACTTGAAGGAGAACAGAAATGTCTTTCCATACATGCATGGATCACCACTGCCACTAAGCCATTAAAATTTTAGTTTCCATTTGAAAATATTAATATTTTAAGAGATTTTGTTTCTGTGCAAGTAGAATTACTAATGTAATTGTAAGGCTTTCAACCTGATGTTAGCTTAAAGACACACAACTTTTGCCATTTTCCCTGTCATGCACCTCCAATCAGTGGCTAATTTGCCATCCATCTTGCATCCTTCCAGGCCCATTAGCTCTCTCTCCAGCCAGCAAAAGCCAATCTTAAATTTACTCTTGTTTTGTCTCTTTCTCCCTCTTTAACTTCTTGCATTTCCTTGCTGAATCAGAGACGTTGCATGTTCAAAACAACTGATGTGCTTTCTAGTGTGAAGCGAAACATGGAGTTTTAGGGTCAGAAAGTTATATAATGTGTCTTCAAAGCTACATAACAAATGCTTATCTAGTTATGCGGTTGTACGAGATCAGTTTTATGATGATGTGGTCAAATGCCATATTTAGTTTTCAGTGATTATATTTAGGGAATACACATCAAGACAAAATTTCCACGTAGGAGTTTTGAATAAGCAACATATACTCAAAGAGTACGTACCTTAGTATCTAAGTTATTTTGCACTGCCTGAGCTGGAGTTACACGATTTAGTAAATATAAACAGAAGGCTAACAAAGCTGCTAAGTGATTTTAGATAAGTATCCATCCATTCATTTTCTGCACCTTATCTGGGCTCGAGTCACTTAGGGAGTCCAGACTTCACTCTCCCAAGCCACATTTGCCAGCTTATTGGGGGGGAACCCAAAGACACTGTGAGATATAATCCCTTCAGTGAGTCCAGAGATGTGGCAGGAACACCTCATCAGGGAGGCATCCTAACCAGATGCCCAAGCCACCTCAATTAGCTCCTTTCAATGTGGAGGATCAGCGACTCTACTCTGAGTCCTTCCTGGATGATCAAGCTTCCCAGCCTATCTTTATCAGAGAGCCACCCTGTGGAGGGAACTCATTTCATTCCACTTGTATTCATGATTTCATCTTGTAGTCACTACCCACAGCTCAGGACTATAGGTGAGGCGAGGATAGTAGATCGACTGGTAAATCAAGAGCTTTGCCTTCTGGTTCAGCTCCTTCCAGATGATAGCGCGGTGCATAGTTCGCAATACTGCAGACGCTGCACTGATTCACTTTTCAATCTCACTCTGCATCTTTCCCTCATTTGTGAACAAGACCCAGAGATACTTGAACTACTCCACTTGGGGCAGGATCTCATTCCCAACCCAGAGAAGACACTCCACCATTTTCCAGCTGAGGACTATGGTCTTGGACTTGAAGGTGCTAATCCTCATCCCAGTTGCTTCACACTCTGCTGTGAATAACTCGAGTGAGAGCGGGAGATCACGGTCCAACGGAGCCAACAGAACCACATTATCTGCGAAAAGCAGACAACCAATCCCAAAGCTTGCAAACCGGATCCCCTCAACACCTGGGCTGCACCTAGAAATGTAGTCTAGGAATAGAGTTCTGCCTTGGCTTGAGTCCAGTGCTCACTGGAAATTAATCTGATTTACTGCAATGCAGACCAATCTCTGTCACTATTGATATTGAACTGAAATGCTTTAAGACTCTTAAAGCCCTGTGTTGGATCCAACTTTTGACAGGAAATTTTGATCATGAAATCGAGATATAAGTGCACTTACATTTCTAATATAATCTTTTCTTGTTGCAAGCAGAAACTAATGACCATAACGGGTCTGTGTTACAGAAGACTAAAGATACTCGTTTGGTAGAAAAACCTGTTATACCAGTGTATTTTTCCACTCTACAATTTGATCCAAGTGCTGGACACTTCTATGTACCGTAATTTGTTCTTCCTCAGCAATTGCCAGATAATACAAAATACCTGTTAACCATTTTCTGTCTTAGTTGTTGTTCATTAATTATTGTCAATAACCTCTAAACTAAAACTAAGAATTGAAAAGAAAACAGAAGTTTAAAGCATTTGTCCTTACCTAAATGTTTGGTTCTCATCTTGCTTCTTTGAAGGCAGAAAGTTATGACCCAAGTCTTTTTTTGGTGGTTTCCCTGCAAGATGCAAAAGTAGAACATTTTCCATCTCAACATCTCTAGATAAGATAGCATGAAGAGCATTTACTTGTGAAAAGTGAGTCTTGAGTCACTAGTGGTTATAAGAATACACAGGATACTTTAAAGTTAACACTTTCAAGTATAGATGGTTGATGGGTTTTAAATCATTGTATCAACAAAAAGAAAGACAGAGGTCAGTAAATGAAAATGAAATGGATGACCTATCTGGTGAGAGTAGTGTCATTTTTACTATTTTTTAATCTATGTAGTACTGTATTACTGGATTTGATGTATGTATATATAAACCAGTCTTTAGGAAGCAACTTATTAAACAAGCTATCAGCAATTTTGAGAATCAAACATGCATGTGCTTCATCATGAATGTGAAAAAGTACATCCTCTTTCAGTTATAAGATTTTATGTATTGAGACCATAGACCGCCATCAGGACTTGACATAACTATCTTGTTATCAGATGATAAACTGAAAGCATGTGCAGAAGGATCCCCTTTGAGATTCATGAGGTTGTAAGTAAGTACTTTAAGTAACTATACCTTGAAGTACTTGTCTTTGTACTGGAGGAATTTTGGTCTTTTTATGTTGTTGTAGTCAATTGAGAATTTGTCAGAGGCATGCACAGTCTGAACTTAGGGTGAATATGGACATGCACACCTGGGAATGTTGGCAACTGTCTTGAATATTTTCTACTTGTGGCTAATGTCATCAATGCTGATGTCACTCAAGTGTGTCAGCAGATCAGGTTTGGGAACAAACAGACCGGAATTTTGTACACAAGGACAATCTCTGCAATCACACTTCCTCAAATATTCAAGTTGCCCGATTCAAATTACCTTCCTAACTTACAAAGAAGCAAGGAGTTTGTTTTTGTTCTTTTTACTCCTTCATTGTGTGTGACACTGTATACCAGGGTTGTCAAGCTCCAGTCCTCAAGGGCCTTCAGGTTTTCAATGTATCCCTGCTCCAGCACACCTGACTCAAATTCATGAGTCATTGTGCACATATTTATAGATTTCATAGAATCCCTTTAATCTGAGTCAGCCGTCGTTCATTCATTCATTCATTTTCTGAACTGCTTAATCCAATTAGGGGTCACAGCAATCACAGGGCCAACACAGAGAGACAAACAACCCTTCGCACTCACATTCACTCCTAGGGACAATTTAGAATAACTAATTAACCTCACATGCATGTCTTTGGATAGTGGGAGGAAAACAGAGTACCCAGAGAGAAATAACACATACATGGGGGGAACATACAAACTCCACACAGAACAGTCACCATTCGAGCCCATCCCTCCAGCAAGGCTTAATGCAGTGACCTTCTTGCTGTGACGCCACAGCGCTAACCACTATACCACCATGCAGTCCTGAGCCAGGTGTGTTGAAGCAGAAATGCATCAAAAACCTGAAGGACAGCGGACCAACTTTGGACACTCCTGCCCTATGCATTCTTTAAGTCAGTTTAATGGCAGAATTTTTTTCGTGTTTCTTGAAAAGATGGCAGTTTCACATCCTCTTTGTAATGCCCTCAGAAAACTTGTTCTATCTGTATGACAAAAAATCCTCACTCTACATGTCAAAGTGTCAGAATTGTGCTTTTCAACTGGCCTTTCCCTGTGTTTTGGTTTTATAGTTTTTATATTTTTGCATGATGTTTTTTCTTATTTACTGTGTATTTTGCTTTTGTGGGCAAGATAACAGACTGACAATTAGCCACAGCTGGCATTCCTCCTCCCTGCCATGAGGCAGTATGTTTGGGATTGCAGGGGGACTGGGAAGGAGAATGTAATCGGCAATGGGTCGCAAGCTGCTTGGGATACGCAACTCTGATGGAAACTGAGGAAAGGACTGGTGCCGGCCGCAGGAAGGGACAGCAAAAATGTGGAATTGACAACAGAGCCCGAGGAGGATGGTAGCCGGCGATGCAGAGTGGTGCTGCAGTGATCACCAGCCTGGTCAAGAGAGATGATGCAGCACTAACGAACTGCTAAATTAACTGAACTGCTAAATTTAAAGGAACGTTGGCACGTCTATCTGTTCAATTCAGTTCAATCTAACTTTATTTATATAGCGTCAAATCACGGCAATGCCATCTCAAGACGCTTTCCAGACAGGAAAAAAAAAAACATAAGGAAAGCCAATTCATAATAGTCAATATAAGGAAACCAACTGATTGAGTTGGAGGCTCCAAGGACAGGCAGCCATCAGCCTCTGCTGTGTGGGGGGAAGAGGACAGAAAGACAAGATAACAGGAATTGTTACTCCCAGCCAGGGAGATCTACTGAGACAGGAGACAGACATGTTAATGATGCAACACTGTTATGGGGGGGGGGGCTTATAAGAGAGAGAGAGAGAAAGAAGTTCAGTGTATCAGGAAATGTCCCTCGGCAGTTTAAACCGATGGCAGCATAACTAATGCTGGGCGGACACTGTGCGATTTTAGAAATCTGACTGTCGGGGAAATGCTCCCACTGCACGACCGGGTTTGTCCCTCGTACTCTATTTGACCCTACGACATGTGTACTCATACTGTACGACTGCTGTCAGCCACGATTATTGACAACCACGACTACTTGTCGGCGTCAGTCGGTGTGTGACGGCACGACGTGCTCGAGTGTGAACAACGAAAAACAAAAGTTCCTAGTTCCTATGACAACCACAGCGTGCCTGACAACAAGATGGCGAGCAGGCAGCAAGTTGTTGCAGTTGTGTGTGCTGTCTTGTGCGCTGAAACAAAATAAAAAAAGAAAACCTCGTGTTCTCTGCATAGTTCTACTAATCTCTCTTCGAGCAGCTGTGTCCACCGCACACATCTGAAGTTGGGGTTGCCCACCATTGTTTAAAGCTCCACTGGTGTCTTCTGCGCAGGTGTGAACGTAGAATCGTGACGTAACACCACTCACACTGTACGAGCGACGGCAAAAATTTCTGACATGCCAGAAGTTTGATCGGGTAGTCGCAGCATCATCGTTAGAACGTAGCAGCAATTAATCCTTCCTCGTGAGTGTTCTCACACTGTACGGCTTACGACCTCCCGACCGGACATCCCGACGCTACGATGTTTCCACGATGATGCAGCGTGGTCTGCGACAGCAAAATCGTGGTGAAATCTCCTCAAAATCCCACAGTGTCTGCCCGGCATTAGGGAAGCTGTTGTGTGTTGGTGCGCTAAATGTTTCTTAGCCAGGGGCTGCTGACCAATAGAGGGCGCTAGGGCACCACCCCACCACCACAGTCACAAGAAAAAATTATTAAATGAAATATTGAAATATATGTATATATGTTTAGATATTAGCACAATAAATATTATATAGTTAGTGAGTAAAGTTCTTATGTTAATCTATTGTCTAAAGTTGGTCCCATGTTTTCTCCCAGGGGCGCAAAAAATCTTTCCCCAGAGACGCTCACTGTAAGTGTTACATGTCTAGTTACTTCTCTTTGATACAAAATATAGGGGCTGGCTGGGGATCTGCTTTCTAGCGCCCAAAGCTCAAAAATGCCATTGGTTTTAAATACCACCACCCACCACGATGCGGAAGAGTGTGTTTGAGTCAAGTTTGAGATGGACAACAGAGGAAGAATGAAGAAGAAAAATGGATCAAAAATGGAATAATCTAATAAAGTCGCTTAAAACAACATTTGAGAGGAGAATGTTTCAGGAAAAGCTTGACGTGAAACAGCTCAGAACTGATCAGCCAGACATATCTATCAATCAGCAGTCCAAAGACAGAGGCAGACAATACACGCGGACATTTTCCGGGACCTGGTTCAGCAAGAAGGCTTGGCTAAACTGTATGTAGCGCACACTGGGCCCAGGTGATGTTCAGAGCACCACAAAAGTGAGATAGAAGCTAAATGTGTGGTGTTGGTCTTTTATGTTTTTAATCTTAGTGATGTGTTATTCAGAAAACGCACCTTAAAATAGGCCATATATAATTTAATGTACTTTTATACAAGTGCTATATTTTTGTGCATTGTCCAATAAATGAAAAAAAAAAAAAATTGATCAAATAATTAGGTTATTTGTCATTCATTCATTCATTCATTCATTATCCAAACCATTTAGTCCGATTAAGGGTCGCAGGGAAGCTGGAGCCTATCCCAGCAGTCTTTGGGCGAAAGGGAGGGTATACTCTGGACAGTTCGCCAGTCCATCGCAGGGCCACACAGATAGTTTATATATTATTAGAACATAAAAATATATAGTAAATAAAAAAACTGTATCCATCTCCATATTGATTTAAATAGCTGCATTTATGTTTTAGGTTTGTGACACCATCTTAAGCCATGGGTCTGTTTTTAAACTATTTGATAAAGGATTGAAGCAAGTCTCTTTCAAAAAGAAATGTGCAGCTATTCTGTTCAGGAGTTATAAAAGGAATCTTACCTGTTGTTGAATGCAACCCACAGGCTTCCCACAATGAGCAGAAATATTGTGAGCAGCAGTCCTCTCATAATTTTGCAATCCTGGGTAACACAGTTAAGGGTGTCTTTTTTTCTGTCTCCAAAGTCTTTTGCTGTTAATTTATTTTGATTACAGGACAGCCTTAAGTGAAACTTTTTAATATTTCTCCAATCCTTTCCTATTGACGTAATCATGCCACGTAAATAAAACTCAGAACCAATGAAGTTTGAACACACCTACTGTTATGGCTGCCTGCCAGTTTACGGTTGCTTTTTATTTTGCATGCAAATCCCTGTTTGCTGTCACCTGCTGAGGATTTTTGTTGCATTGATAACTAGTGTTTTAGTTAAAGTTAGAATGAGTTAGGCTAGTTTAGGATTTCTGTTGTACAGAAATTTGTTGAGCATAGCTATAAAACAGTTTACTCATTTTTTTTTTCAGAATTTTCAAACATTGTCGGAGTGGTGGAGATGTGAACCCAATAGCATATTACTAGATAAATTGGAAAAATATGGCATTAGAGGACTACCACATAGATGGATAGGGAGTTATCTGAGGGACAGGCATCAGTTTGTCCAGGTTGAACAGTATAAATCTAATTGTAAGAATATAAAGTGTGGTGTGCCTCAGGGCTCTATTCTCGGGCCAACACTATTTTTACTTTACATTAATGATATTTGTAAAATGTCTGAAATAATGAAATTTATACTTTTTGCAGATGATACAAATATTTTATGTTCAGGGCATGACCTGGAGAAACTTCTGAAAGATGTTAATGAAGAAATGTATAAATAAAAAACTGGTTTAATATAAATAAGCTGTCATTGAATGTAAAAAAGACGAAGCTTATACTGTTTGGTAACCGGAAAAAGGATATGCCAATACAAATAACCATACAAAATACAGTAATAGAAAGAGTACAGCAAATTGTGTTTTTAGGTGTGGTTATTGATGAAAAGATGTCTTGGAAACCCCATATCTGTTACTTGCGCTCAAAAGTTGCCAAGTGTGTGGGTGTGATGAAGCGATGTAGTCTGATACTGAATCAGAGTGCTTTGCTTATCCTTTACCATTCCTTCATAATGTCATATTTAAATTACTGTATCGAAGTGTGGGGAAATTGTTACAAATCAAATTTGTTACCATTGATCATTCTTCAAAAAAGAGCCATTAGAGTTGTTCATAAAGTTAAATATAATAATCACACCAACCCACTTTTTCTTAACACATTTAACTTAAAATTACATGATGTGGTAAATTATAAAATGGCACAAATCATGTACAGAGCATCAACAAATTCTCTGCCTGTCAATATTCAAAATTTATTTCAAGATAGAGATGCTCATCATGCATATAATTTGAGAGGAAGTCATAAACTATATCAGACAAAAGTAAGGACAACTCTAAAGGCTATGTGTATTTCTGTGAGGGGAGTCACTCTATGGAACAACTTATCTGAGGAAATGAAAACTTGTAAAAATCTTTTGTTGTTTAAAAGTATGTTTAAAAGGAAGGTAATGAGTGAGTACCAGGAGGAGATGAGGCAGTGAAAACTTCATGGCCAGGCACATGCACCGAGTGTCAAATTTCTGTCTATGTATTATGTGTTAGAAGTGTATTACCTGATTATGTTTGCTGTGTAAAACACATGGTTGATAACAACATGTTAAAATGTATTGAAGTCATGTGATCGGGAAGAGCGGGGGGGCGGTCGGGAGTGCGTTGGGCCTGTCTTTGTCATTGTCTTGTCTTGTCTTGTCTGTGTTGATTATTGTGTAAATTTTGTAATTTTGTTTTGTGTTATGCTGCGTGGTGTGTGAAGGGGGTGGACTAAAATAAGCATTGCTTCTCCCATCCCCCTTTTCAAACCAAAATTGTAAAAAAAAAAATTTTTGTAAAATTGTTTTTGTAAAATTGTTTTTGCAAATTGTGAATTTGGTTTGAAACAAATGAATAAACAAACAAACAAATGAAGACAGGAAGAGACAGGAGAGATGCAAGTAATGATAACAACAGGAACAACCAGACTGACAACTACAGGAATGACAGGGGAGAAGTCACCTGTAATCTTAAGAAAAATAAATGTAAAAACAAAGAAAAATACAGAAAATAATACAGATGCCTATTTGTGAGCCGATGCTCACAAATAGATGAAAAATAATATATTTCATGTTCTGTTCTGAAAATGTGCGTGAGAAATGTAAATCCTCTTGGAAGAAAAAAAGAGAGCCCAACTTAAAACCACTTTGTTTGTAGAGCTGCTGCCCCATAAAATCTGCAATAACAGTATCAACAAGTTCAATTCCTTTTTACAGAACGTTTATTGATTACAGTCATCCAGATGAAGCCTGAGAATCCCCTGACTGTGCAGCTGCAGCATAAGAAAAAACTCAGCCGACATGGAGTGGAAGTTCCCTGTACCTTTTTCATCATCATAATAGTGGTTTGTCAGGAAATGCCTGTCACGTGGGTGGAAACTGAAGGGCCAGAATCCATATAGATGTACATTTGCACATAGTTCCATTGCCAGGCTGACCATCATTATACCAGAACTAAGCCGCTTTGCCTTCACACCCTGAGAAGCCCAGAAGTGGTCTAGATCTTTAAGGTACTCTGGGTTTAAGAAGACAGTTTGGATGGGGCTTTTAAAGTCCTCAGTCGCATGAAAAGCCCGCAGTGACAAAGGAGTGTTGACCCTATAGGAGAAGGCAGGAAGGAGAAGCAGAGAGTTTCCATAGACTTGAAGATTCTCCACAAATATCTGTTGATCTTTATTGAGGGACTTATACCTGGAAAAAATAGTTAAAGTGAATCAACAAGACATAATCAATATAACTTTTGTATACAAGTTTTATCTTTCTCACTTCTTAATAAGGATGCTTGGGTTTGCTGTTACAAGATCAGTCTTGGATCCGACATGTTTCTCATAACCGTTTGACAAGGGAGGTAGGTTACACCTGCACAAGGAAGAAAGACTGAGATTTTTATATTAAAGTTCAACAAGAAATAAGTTTAATTTAGTTAATGATGACATTCATCTTTCAGTCCTCTGGACTGGATATTTTTCTCACCTGATGACAAACTGAGCTGAATCTATCATTTTTCCACAGCTGCTGTTGAACAGGATCCCTCCATTCCCAACAACTGCACACGTGTGTAGTGTTTTATTTGAGAAAGGATTCCTCTGGAATCAACAAAAGATTTATTACAAAACCGAATTGGATAGATTTTTTTTTTTATAATTTATAATCCAGAAAGCCCAAGAGAGAAAAATGTCTGATTCAGGGTTTATTCTAAATATATTAACATGTAAGATCAATATATGAAAGGAGTGATCAAAATTGTAATCTTGTGCTGTGTGACCCCAGTAGTGTGATTATAATGGGACTTTAAAACTCGATCACACTTGATCACACAAACAGTTTGCTCATCTGTCAGAGCGTTAACCATTGTTTTTCTCAACCTGCAATACCTACCAGATTGGCAAGGGGGCAGAGCATCTGACTGCAGAACAAGAAACCTAGTTTACCTGTTTGCTCCCTTAAATTTGGACATTTACGATCAGAGGGGGTGATGTGAAGCTGGACCATCTTGAAGTCGTTGAAAATTAACTTAATATCTACGTGCTTATGTTTTGTTCACTCCCTGTGTCTCACTCAACATATAGTGTTAGATAATTGCTTACAGAGGCCACTTGTTGCTGATTTTATGGCTTTTTGTTTTATGGCTTTATGGCATGGCCCTGAGTCTGTTAGAAAGCTCCAGTCTTTATTTGTCTGCTTAGAGTCATGAACGGAGCGGTTTTCCTTTGTTTAGTTTTAAAAATGTATTGAACAAAATGAACTTTTTACTCTTGTTTTAGATGCTGGAAATCTTGTAATCTTAGTCTTTTGGTTACAGGGACTGTTAGTCCGTGCTGGGGTATTCCACTGCCGCTCAACTTTTTGATGGTTAAGAGACATTATGTTCTGCCACCATAATGGCATAATAAAAGTTTCATCTGAAGTCTTTTCATTGTTCATTCAATAGGAAACTTATAATTAATGGAAATTTAAAGGGGCGGATTTACACATTTTTATTCCCACAAAAGAATCTAACCATAACTTTAGAGAAAGTTCATTATTTATTTTAAAATGTTTCTTTTTTCACAATTTATTGTCTTTACTTTATTTGCAAGTAATGGGATATTTAATTACAATCAGCATTTGAATTAAGACTTAGCTTATTCTAAAATGTGGAAGAACAAAACTAATAAAGTTCTTTTGTAAAATATTGGAGGAAAAATCAAGTCATCATACATACTTGTGTTTTAATAACCATGAATATTTAGGAACATAAAACAACACCAAACAAACAAAAGTCTTACTTTTGCAAAGGTGTAAAAAGGGGGGTAAAAATTCCAGTTTCTTTGTAATGAAGTTATTAGGAATGTCTTATTAACTGTAAAAAACAAATTTTGCAGATAAAGAAACAATTGTAGTGTAATAGTAATGGATGGTTGCCTTTTACATAAAGAAGGGTGGACATACTGGGTTGGCAACGGTAGTACTGGTCACCTCTGAAATCTGAGGCGTAAGGTGCCCCAGGTAGCTGGTTACTTGAAGGAGAACAGAAATGTCTTTCCAGACATGCATGGATCACCACTGCCACTAAGCCAGTTTTAATTAAATTTTTAGTTTCCATTTGAAAATATTAATATTTGTTTTCTGGAAGAGATTTTGTTTCTGTGCAAGTAGAATTACTAATGTAATTGTAAGGCTTTCAACCTGATGTTAGCTTAAAGACACACAACTTTTGCCATTTTCCCTGTCATGCACCTCCAATCAGTGGCTAATTTGCCATCCATCTTGCATCCTTCCAGGCCCATTAGCTCTCTCTCCAGCCAGCAAAAGCCAATCTTAAATTTACTCTTGTTTTGTCTCTTTCTCCCTCTTTAACTTCTTGCATTTCCTTGCTGAATCAGAGACGTTGCATGTTCAAAACAACTGATGTGCTTTCTAGTGTGAAGCGAAACATGGAATTTTAGGGTCAGAAAGTAATGGATGTTTAATTACAATCAGCATTTGAATTAAGACTTAGCTTATTCTAAAATGTGGAAGAACAAAACTAATAAAGTTCTTTTGTAAAATATTGGAGGAAAAATCAAGTCATCATACATACTTGTGTTTTAATAACCATGAATATTTAGGAACATAAAACAACACCAAACAAACAAAAGTCTTACTTTTGCAAAGGTGTTGAAAATCTCAGGAGTCACCTTGATAGCACTTCCCTTTTCCCCATCATAGACAAGCTTTGATTCCAATGGTGTGTTTTCCTGGGTAATGATGGCTTTGTCCAAACCATGGCACGTGGTGCTCAGCTGAGACCTGATCAATTATAAGAACTTTATAAGCTGACTGAATTATAAGATTGTTGAACACAGAAATCTGTTGTTGACAAAATAAAAGATGTCCAGGGTGGCATAATATGAATTAGGAAAGTTTTTTATTCTGTTTCTAACATATATTTTCACAGGCATGAATATAAGCAATCTACTTTTTCTCGTAAAGACTCCAAGTTCTTTGTGATGACGCTTTAAGAAATTTCCAATTAGCTCTTCTTCTGCCTTTTCCGTTTATATAAAAATGATTAAGGTTGGGGTAGCACCTGTGAAATTTGATTTCACAGTATGGTGTCACCACAGGTGATCTGTTACTGAATGGTAGACAGAAATGCTTTACCAGACAAGCATGGATCACATCTGTCACTACACCAGTTTCAAGTAAATTTTTAGGTACTTTTCGAAATAGTCATAATTTGAAAATTTTTAAATTTGTCTGTACATAGAAAAGATTTCCTGTGACGGGCCGGCAACCTGTCCAAGGTGTCCCCTGCCTCTCACCCAATGATTGCTGGGATAGACTCCAGCTCCCCGTGACCCTGAATTGGACTAAGCGGTTAAGAGAATGGATGGATGGATAGATAGATAGATCGATGGATGGATGGGTGGAAGAGATTCTATCCCTGTGCAAGTACCGCTACTAATTTATATAAGGATGTGAACTGGTTATGGTTGTTTGTGTTCTGTACCAGTCTAGGATTAATGCTTGGGATTGTTTTAGGTAGCAAATGTTTCAGGCAGTGGAAAATGGAAGAACCCTAAGTGGACAAAAAAAACCACTGAATGGGATATACCACTGACAAGTTGAGCAATAGAGGCTCGGAAGCAAAATCACAGGTATAGGATGTGCAAATAGCCCACTGAAACAGCAGGTTGTAAGATACTGGCAGGAAGAAAATACATGGAACCCCATAACAAAGTTGCAGACATAGTGTATAGTAATGTGTACAGACATTGTGATCGCAGCCGGGCATTGCAATCATGGATAAGCAACACAGGAAAGCCATTGTGATTGATGCATCCACACAAAACGATGGGAATATTAGGAAAAAGGAACACGAGAAACTGGACCAACTGGAGAAATAGCAAGAGATCAAGGAAAAGCTTGTTTCTAGAACAGTGCAATTTGCTGAGATACTTCACAGGACCCTCAAGCTCCCAGGTCTCCTGTGAATCAGAACTTTAGATGAACAGCCACCCACTCTACCAAGTGGACAGACTCATATTCATATTAATTTTTTCATTTGCACATTTAGTCCTTTTCTTTTGTTGTGTAAGCATCTGGAGCAGGTGCACAAAGCATTTCACTGCTCATTGTACCATGTGTGATGTGTATGTGGCAACTGAAATCTATTTGAATTTCAATGCAGCAGTATTTGGGCCAATCCGAGTGCTCGTTACCAAAGTTGTGCTTAGCCAATCAGAGCACTAGCTACTAATGCGGGCCTGCACTAGCCAATCAGAGAACTTGTACAAGCACCACTACTGCAAAATGACAGATTGACTTCAGGTGACATGACATGAGGCAGCCTTCTTGCTGAGTGCATTCATGTGTGAATATTCCTGCTTCCTGAACGCTGTTTGGGAAAGTTGAACCCTCAAATTGGTGAGTTGCTATCTGAAAATAATCAAATGCTGAGTTAATAAGTACTAAACTAAGATGTTAAGCTCAAATAATTTGCCCCAAAGCTACTTGAATTAGCATCAGCGAGCAGACTGGCAATCAGTGTTGCTGTCTGTGAATATGCTTAACATGTTTAATGAGAGGGGAGGAGATCCTGGAAAAAACAGTTTGAGGTTGGTGGTACATTATAAAAATTCACAATTCAAAACTCTGAACTCCTTTCGTCTCCCCAAAGCTATGTCTGCAATGCACAGAAGTGTACAATGCATGTTCCGGAGGGTTGTGTACCGTATTTTGATGTAATGATTTCCCAAATATAGCTATGCAGGCTCTGGCTCTAGCTTTGTTGCCTTTACAGGAGCTGCAGAGAGCATGTGATTCAGCGACAAAGAAGGGTTTGCGTAAAGGGGTTGAGGGACAAATGCAGTTCAGTTTCATAGACATATTACCCTTCAATCATTTCCAATGTGCCTGTTAAAATTATTAGGTGGTGTTTCTTTTTCAGTCCTGTCCGTTCCACAGATGAAAATGTTCTAATTTTGTGTTAGACTAATAATCAATTGGCTGCAATTGGAGTGTGAAGAGGAGTTTAAGCTGTATTGTAAAAAATGCTCATGGAAAACATCTCCTACCCTACATTTAACCAGGGAACCATCTGTGTGTAAAATTTGTAGCTGTTAAAGTATTTTCTCTGTACTGTACCTAATATTATTTCCTGTAATCATTTTTAGGGCAACATGACATGTTTTATTTAATTGTGCAGATAAGTGATTACCAACAAGAATAATCAGTGTAAAATAATTATTGTGAAAAATAGGGGCGGGTGGTATGACCATATATATTGTCTGGAGTCTGGACTTTGTGCTTCATATGAAATGATAGACATTTTCCAATCATTTATACCCTGTTCAGAAGCTTTACTGCTGCATTTTACGTCAAGATGTTCCTTACATCACGTCCAGCATACTGCCATGCTGAAATACACAAACAAACATGGAGGAAGATGGAAGTGGAAGCATTTCAGATCACGGTAACTCACAACAAGATGACCAGCTAATCCAGAAACATTGGTGCTTAAAAGAGGGGGCAACTTCTGTAACATGGATATGTTGTGGCTTTAAAAACACTGACGTGGACCAAGTTTGCTCCCAACAACAAACACTGACATGCTTAAGAATCACAACAAAAAACTCCAGAAGTACAACATGTTTTTACACATGGCCCACCAAATAGCCATAGCTCCCCCAGATGGAAGGAGCTCTCTACTGCCATTGCCAAGCACATCTGCAAGGATATTGTCCCAAATCAGCAAGGAAATATTTTTGCATTTATGCCACAACTTCTTTATCAGAACAGGCTTTCAGTGTAAGTGGGAATATTGGGTCATGGCAGAGGTCAGCATTGAAACCAACAAAGGTTGACCAGCTTGTATGGTTGGCACTCAACCTGTAGACACCTGAGATCTGGAAAATAATCTTATGTTTTCATAACTCATATCAATGCTGCTTGAAGTACTTTAGTTTACCTCATATATATAATTTCATATCTCACATTGTTACTCTTATTATGTTATTGTAATTTAGGGTCCTGTATTGTTTTTGTTTGCTGCTAACATTCAAACGTGGGGAGATTTTTTATCTTTTTCACTTGTTAGATTTTGTATAATTATATTGTGAGTCTGATTTTGTTCCTTCACTTTAAACTTTAAAGTTTACATTTGGTATTTTGCCCTGCACCATGCTCTTTAAACCTCCAAAGTTGTCAATTTGATATATTTTATTCCCAATAGGAATAGGTAGGCCATTACCAGTATTTGTGAAGTGCTTTCTGTTGCCTGCTTTATAGAACAAAGGATAGTAATTGAAAGCATCTTATACTTAAATGTTGCTCCAACAGAAGTCTAGTTGATGTGTTACTGTTACAAGGTAGGCCATTGCTACATGTAAATCATTTTAATGGCAGATGTTGCTACAACCAGCATATGTCTTGCTTGGAAAAAAGGTTCTGTTGAATGCATCCATGGTAAGGCAACCCAGTCGAGACTCCTAGATTCTAGCACCTGTGGATGAATTGGTCCAGAGTTCAAACTGCAACTTATAGCTTTCCTTGCCATGGTGATGAGATAAGAAACACAACAAACTGAATTGGCCATATACCTCTATATAGCTGACACCACGTGCAGAGCGTTCACCTTTCAGACTTTGACTTCAAGTAATTTAATTTGATTGATTGCCTGACCCACTACCAGTGCTTGTGGAAGGACTGATAGTAGTTGTCCTGAATTTAGTGTTGTTGGTTTTGCTTGTGTTGAATGTGATTTATGAAGATTGTGTGGGTTTGAAAGAAACTGAACGTAAATGCTTTAAGACTGTTAAAGTCCTATGTTGGATTCAACCTTTTAAAGAATTTGGATTCAGGGAGAATATGATACGAGTGCTTGCAGATTAAACGAAGAACTTTTACTTTTCAGTGGTTACAAGTAGAAACAATTAATTCCAATTAAAAGTTAATTCTGCTTTAAACTGATGAAAAATGACCATGTAAACATTTAATTCCTAATGCAAATTTCTATTTGGAATTAAACTTAATTATGATGTAAGTGGCTGGTTTATTAGCATTTTAATTCTGAACTATTTAATTCCTTTGTTATATAAACCTTAATTCTGCTCTAAGTTAATTCTGCACATGCTTGTTACCTTGTCCTGTCCCGATGACGCGCATGTTTTTGCCTCCTGTGTTCGGTGGTTTATCTTTTTTCTCCTTCTTAGTTGCTGCAAAAAGTAAAGTAGTATGCTCGTGTTTAACTTGTACTTCAAAATTATAATGAAAATAGCGGCAAAACCGGGACTTATGTAGATTTTACAAGTTACGACTAAAAAGACGAGAAGCAGTGAGCCAACTTAGTTTATTCCAGTAGTGCTCTGTCCAATCAGAACCCTTCCTAACCCGCCACTCTAAAGAGAAATTAAGTGAGGACCTGTTTTATGTAAACCTTCATTCGGAATTATTTTCATGTAAACTCAAAGGAGAAAAAGTTAATTCTGAGTCATTTAATTCCAATTTATTAATTCCGAAATAAAAAACATCATGTTACCGTAGCCGTCAAATTACTGTATTCTGGGAAACAAGTGCTGCGCTGATCTTGGAAAAGAAACTAAATCATAGTGTGGGTCTTGCAGTGAAATCAGTAATGCAAGACCCTAAATTCTATGATAGAAAATAGATGTTCATGTGGAACAGATGTGCTAATGTAACATAAAAATAGTTTGTATAGTTGGTTTTTGTCTGAAGAATGTCTTTCAGTGTGATGGCAGGCCACTTTTCTTTTTTTTTTTTTTTTTATCAAATTGCTCACTCATCAGCTTACTGCTTTCCTTAATATTAAAGCAAGTAGAAAAAGTGCTGCAAAAATGCTGAACAGATGCTTCAACAATTTTTTTTTTTTTTTTTTTTTTTTAAATTAGAAGCTGACAAAGCTGAAGTTCTGCCTTTTTTCAGGAACTGCACAAAATTTGCACAGAAATGATGGACTTAATTTTCCAGTGGTGTGTAATATTTGTGTATATAATCACAAGCAGATAAGTTATTTGACATGCACGCTGTGAGTGGGCCAAGTGTTGCTGATTTGTTATGCTAGAGTATACACAGTGACTGTTACAGGACCTGACAGAATTTGAAGGAGTTTGTATTCAATTTCTTTATTTGCAAATATGTTTTTTTCGGGACAAAGTTCACAAAAAAACAACCGTGCTCAGTTGTATTTTGAATGTGTTTGTGCAAAACGCTGCCTATGCATGAACCGCTAATTCCAGATTACATTTAGCTATAAACTAAAAGTTAAAAAGGAAAAAAAGTTTAAAGTGTGTATCCTTACCTAAATGTTTGGCTCTCATCCTGCTTCCCCCAGGGCAGAAAGTCACAATCTGTGTCTTTTTTGGTGTTTTCTCTACAACATACAAGAGTCAAATTTTTTCAGTCTTGACATTTTTAGATATGATGGCAAAAAGGGTGTTTACTTGTGATGACTATTTACTCACTTGTGGTTATTAGAAGACACAGAAGACAGAAAGTTCACTTTCAGGTGAGGATTGTCTCGATGGGGTTTCACATTGCTGTTGTATCAACAAAAAAGAATAAAGTCAGTAAATGAAAATTAAATGGAGTACCTGTCTGGTGTAAAGAGAGAGATAGCTTTGGTCTTATTGTTTATATCTTAGAATATAACTTTTACTGTATTTCATTTGGTGTATTTATGGAAAACCAATTTTGATTAAGGAAGTGACTCATGAGACAAACTATCAGCAAATTCACACAGGCATGTGCTTCAACATGAACAATTTCACTATGAGATAAAGTACATCTATCAGTCATAAAGTTTTATGTACTGGGACCATAGACCACCATCGGGACTCAACATTACTTAGCAATAGCAAGATAAGCAGAAATTATGTACAGTGAGAACAGGTGCCACTTATGATCAATAAGGTTGTAAACATTTCTACAAGCAACACTGAAGTTTTTCTTTTTGTTGTGGAGGAATTTTGGTCTTTACAATTTATTTGTATTTAACTAAGGACTTGTCAGAGCATTGCACAATCTGAGCTTCAGGTGAATATGGACATGCACTCATGGGAATGTTGGCCGCTGTCTGACTTTCTACTTGTGGCTAATCTCATTCCCCCAAGGAACAGTGTAGTCTAAATGGTTTGAAAATGATCCAATAGCCCATCTCTGATTAATGGGAAGCAAAAAAAAACTTCTCTGAGATAATTTCTAACACTTAATATTTCAGACTAAATCTCACACGCTCACAGTTACTCAAATGTTAATGTCACTGGCTTCAGTTTTCTCTCTTACTTTACATCGAAGCAGGATGTATTTATTATTTTTACTGTGCTGTATTGTGTGTGTGTGTGTGTGTGTGTGTGTGTGTGTGTGTGTGGAGAATCTCCACTTGAAAATGTACATACACCCTTTGTGTTCTCATTGTCAGTTAAACAGCAGATTTCTTTTTGCAATGTTTTTTAGAAAGGATGGATTTTCACTTCTCCTTTGAAATGCACTCAGAAAACGTGTTATATCTGCCAAAATACAGTTAAAATAAATTTGAGATAGATTTCTACCCACTTCTATATCAAATTTATTTTAACTGTATTTTGTCATGGTTGCTCGTGTCCATAAATATGATTAAAGTATTTCTCTTTAAACAAGAATAAATGTGTGCAACTGCTCTGCACATGCATTTTCTTTGCTCAGTGTACATACCTATGACAGTAGATTTAGTCTAATGAGCATTTGTGTTCCAGACATATAAATGGATCTTACTTCTTGATGGACGAGACCCAGATAAGTGAGGTCAGCAGGCTTCCCACAATGAGTAGAATGATCATCAAATTGT